>NW_018127903.1:1961836-1992968 GCF_001952655.1 Monopterus albus | reverse complement strand
AGATGAAAGAGGGAGAGAAAAAGAGAAGGTGAGAGGAGAAATCAAAAAGCGCCTGGAGAGAGGGAGGAGAGCAGGAAGAGGAAAGTGTTGCACCTCGCTCCTCATATCTCTAAGGAAGATGATAGAGGGGATAGGAATAGGGGGGAAAGGAGCTGCAGCAGAGGGTGTCTGGGTGGAGGGAGGGGGTGGGTGGCAGTGTTGGTGTGGGAGGGGTGGTGTGCTGTCGCTCTCGGCAAATAAGCGGGTGAGTAAATAGACTCATGGGTGTAAGGGGTGCTGATGGTAGGTGAGGCAAGGGGGGAAGGGAGATGCACAGATGCTGCTGTGCTGAGGGAA
Organism: Monopterus albus; assembly: GCF_001952655.1. Taxonomy (NCBI): domain Eukaryota; kingdom Metazoa; phylum Chordata; class Actinopteri; order Synbranchiformes; family Synbranchidae; genus Monopterus; species Monopterus albus. The sequence goes on along the minus strand of NW_018127903.1, from coordinate 1,992,632 downwards.
ACTCAGCTGTTAGGGCTTCATATAGAGACCTGGGCCCTATATGTTGATGAGACAAGCGTATCTGTCTCGTTTACATGCCCATTGCCTGGCCCGCATATCCCTAACCCACTCTTGCACCTTATGCATCGCTCTCTTATCAGTACTTTTCCCCTCTGTCTTCAAACATCCCTAACAACCGTCTTCTCCATCCTCCCACCTTTTCTCACCCACTCCCATCCTCCCCAGGCCTGCAGACCCTCAACCTTGCTCTCATCTGCCTTGCACCCCCTTACTCCTCACCAGCTTCCTTCACCCTTCCTCCATCTCTCTCTTCTCTGTATATCCCCCTCTCTCTCTCCCTCACTCCCTCTTTTCATTCCCCTCCTCTCCCCTGTCGATCATATCACTTGGGTCTGTGCACTGCTGCTCGGTTGATGAGGGGGAGGATATTGCTGCCAGTGCTTTGATCCTATGAAAGCTGATATTCAGAACAGAGCCGCAGATCCTGCCACTGGGCACCCTGGCATTTGAACGACATGGCTCTGTGTAAAGCCTCGGTAAGAGGGCCATTCCCCTATAGCCAGCCAGCTGGGAATGTTAAGTCTAGACAGGTGGTGCTGGTTGGTATAGAGCCAGTCATACCTGAGAGGTTGTATAGAGAATATAGCACAGTAACCTGGGCAACATGCAATTAATGTAGTTGACATCAACTGAACTGTTTCCCCTGTACTTTGTTGACGGGTGCCTGTATAATGACATATAGCACATGTAGTGGTACATACAGATATTGAAAAAATATTGAAACAACCAAAAAAAGTCATAATTATTTATGCTTTGCTGCCCTCTAATCATTTTCACAGAATTTCCTGTGAAAGACTAAATGTGTTGCTCCTTTATCATCACTATTAATTTACATTTACCCTGAAAAAAAGAAACACAATATGCAGAGTAAAAAACAGCATAGCCAGCATGGAAGACTATAACAACATACAACTGGATAATTACTAAATATCTTCTTTTCAAGTTGCATAGAAAAACCGCACTGGCACCACTACTGCTGTTCACTAACTATCCAATTGCGTGAGCTCAAGGGCGCCATATAGACATTCAAGACTGGCACAGTGTGTATAACACAACCCTGCTTTCTTTTAACGTTTCCCTGCTCTAATTATAGGGGGCATTTTTTTGTTGTATTCTAAATCGATTTTATGAACATTCGATTTCTTCTGTGACTTGGGCGACCACTCCCACCCTAAACTTCTGCACAGTGCTGATCAGGCAGATTGGGATATAATGTTAACTGAGGAATGTGCGGCCTGTTTAATTACAGACAGGCCCGTGAAGACCACAGCTCTTTCTACTCAGCTCGCTCAAAAAAAGCCTCTGTTATTTCACTCAGTGCCAAATGAGTGATCTCTTTATTTTACAAGCACAACCAAGGGATGTAAATGCGCATTTACCACAATATAGATAAAAGAAAACACTGCCCATGCAGTAGCAGGGGAAAGAAAACTAGAAAAATTTGTGAGGGGAAACACAGAATATGCTTAACAAGAAGCTACTCTGGCGCATTTTAGAGTAGGACACAGAAAATTTCTATTTAAATTAATAAAATTCACAAGTGGGAAACCCTGAACTAAAATAAGCCACAGTGGAATAACACACAATAATTATATATTAAAAGAGTGCAATGAAAAATATTCAGCTTTCGACAGACTCCTATAGTGTAAGTGTCTAGCTGGTTACATCAAAGCAATTGTGAAGAAAATAAACAATTAACCATGGACTGGGAATATGTTCATAAATAATGGATTTCTTTTTTCTTTTAGAAAATTTGTTCTGCGAAGAGCAACCTTATATAGATCTAAAAGTTTCATGCTGCGAACTGACACACAAGATATTAGCCTTTCCCCCATAGGCCACCATAAGGGGAGAATAAAAGAATGGCAATGACATTTGTGAATAACCAAACAGCCACTGAAAACCTAGGAACAAGTTACACAGCTCCATTAGCTGTGATATATTTGAGAAAGGGAGAAAAGTACTGTTCATGAGAAGAATGAGGAATAAATGGAAAGCATGTTAAAAGTTAAGTGGTTAAAAATTCAAAATTGTTTTGGTTGTTTTGGATTTTTTATTTTTTATTCTGAAAGTCTGTTTCTTCATTCCAGGATTCATTAAGAGATTTCACTTTATAATATAGTTTCAAATAAAGTCCAGCCCCCAATCATAAGTGCAAATGCAATACACACTTCAGCGCTCCATTTACAGTAGGTTGGGGGGAAAGGGAAAGGAGAGCAAAAGGAAAAAAAAGTTTCCTGGCTGTCCATCAGAGCTATCAGAGTGTTATCTGTGCCAGACGCCCACCATCCTCAGCAACGATACTGAGACAGCATCCAGGACCTCAGGACGCTGCGGGAAACACAGCAGGACACCAAAAGAGGTGTGACAACGTCACTGGATACAGCAGGCGCAGAACAGTGAACACACATGTGCACACACACACACGCATACATACACACACACACACACAAGACCACACAGTGGATTTACACAGACACATTTATGCACACATACAGACACGCTCAGGAGGCAGACACAAAGACAAGCACAGACACCATCTAATATTGCAAAACTGTCACACCTACGCAAAACAGACGCTAGAAATACTGTAAGAAAGATATTTGCGATTGCTTATCATATATGGCAATTATTTAAAGTTCCTTGGAAAAACAATACTTCAAACTACTGTACGTCAAAGTTGAAATGTATGTTTGGTGAAAACTTATTTTCCCTGTTTCTACAGCAAGTAAACTTCTACAGGCCAAAAAGAAATAAATTATTTGAAGGACATAAAATAAAGATGGCTTTTAGATTATTTTTAATCTACCAGTAGTTAAATAGAGGATTAAAGCTAGAAAGAGGTAAGACAGAGAGAAGACAGGCAGATATTTATTTGTGCCAGTATTGCACCACAAGAAGAAGAAGGAGAAGAAAACAGTGACAGCAAGTCCAAAAATCACTTGGAAAAAAAAATAAAACATGCATGTTGTTCAATATTTGGAAGACTTGGTGACTGTCTGCTCAAATATTGCCCCGTGGCTGTTGGGCTTGAGAGAGGAACAGAGTGGCAGTGAGACTGACAGTAAGATCTCTGTCAGTAGCCAACACTCTGTTTATCCGTCTGTCTGTCTGTCTGTTTATCTGACTGTCAAATTATCCCTCTCAGCAAACAGCTCGCCGTGAGCTGAATGTAAATAACACGGTCGATGGCGGTCATGTGAGCCAGCTGGTTGGACTCCTCTCTGGTCAGCAGAGCTGTCACACTAAACATGTTCAAAGGAAACATGTGTGGTTATAGTTGAAGTGGTAAACTGATTTCATGAGCAGATTTTTTTTTTTTTTTTGGGGGGGGGGGTGTAAAGTCAGTATAACAAGTATATCACAATGATGTAGTGAATAAATGACTATATACTTTGATACATCACAATTTAATGGCATTACTGTGTGTACATGTGTGCTTTTCTTAATGTTGGCCTCACCTGTACATCATGGGCCTGTTCGCCAGTCATTTTCCCTTAAGCAGCAGTGTTTACATTGAATTACACAGGTTAGCCTTGTGAGTGACAGGAGCTTTCATTAAAAATCAGATCATCCCCGATGAAAATATCTACTGTTGAAAATTTCAATTCCATGCAGATTACACAGCAAACATACAGCAAGCAGACATAAACAGACACACATCAGTGCACTGATTCATGGATACCCTCATTGCAGTCAAAATGATGTCTCTTTACATCAAAAACCCCACACCAGTGTCACTCCTGTCAGCTTGTGAGATTAATGGTTTCAGTACACAGCATGCCAGAATCTATTATGAATACCTTTACTGGTGATTGATATGGATTTAATGCACAGGTTATATTAAAAGAACCTGTTATTTAGTGAAATGTCTGCACCAGAATTAAAGAAATAAAGTTGAAGCCAAATCTATGTGTACTTGCTAGAGTATAAAATTCACCTTCATTTAGCTTGAAAAGTTTTTCCTATATATTGACTAAATGTTCAGCAAAAACAAGCGGAGTTTTTGACATGTGTAAACAGACACACTGGATACTTCCCCCAAAACCACGTCCACATCACTTTTAAAGCCCAAAGAGTTTCCACCCATGGCAGCTGTCAACCTCTTGTTTAATTAGGCCTACGAGCCAAACCTATAGATGTCCACATTTACTGTACATCACACATCAAAATGCAAATACTGTGCAAATGTCACACAGCATGCCATTGATTTTTTAGTAAAATTGCCTTTTTAAATTTTAAGTGCATGGAAAATTGTTTCCCAAATGCAGATTGAGAATGACTTGGATGATTCAAGACAATATGGGTGTTCAAGATTCAGCTGAGGGCCAATATCCAACTGAGACAATAACTGAGACATCAGTAGTGAAAAAGTCTTGGTAATATCACTGAACAATAGGAACTGTGATTTGAACAGTACAAAGAGCGCCTTTGTGTACGTAAAATATGGTGCTATAATACACTTGTCACAATGACAAAAGTCAACACTCTAACAGAAGGAAGTACTCAATTCCACATTTCTCTGTAGATTCACATGCAAACCACAAAAAATGACACATTTGCTTCATTTTGGCATTATCAACTCTCACAGGATTTTTTGAAATAAAGCACAACATTTAGTCTGCATAGCTCTGAGAGGCACACAGAGAGACGGTCAGAGAAGGTAAAAGGAGAGAATGAAGCATAGCAGGAGTCAAAAAGACAGCCCTTTGACTGAGGTCTGAGATCTGATGCCACCCAGAACTTATGGCAACGTGTTGAAAAAGGGCAGAGAGAGAGGGACCAGCATCCGACCACTTCACAGACATGAGCAGGATGTTTGGACACAGCTCTGTACTTCACAAACATCACTGCAGCCTAAATCCTCTACTGCCACCATGTCAAGGCCAACCTACACTATTGGTGCAGACAAAATATATAGATGTCTCTGTGCTGGACACCATACTGATCTATATGCATCAACAGACTTCTATTTACCAGCAAGACCTACCGGTGGGGCTTGTCTGTCAGTGTCTGTATGTCTGATTATGCATCTCAGAGTGTATATATTAATGAAATACTGATTTGTATGTGTTGGTATGCCCACGTGTGCGTGTGTGGGATAGTGTCTGCATACATTTATTTGCATGGATGTCTGTACAGTATATGGTGGAGGAGGAGAAAGGTGGTGTGTGGAAAACTAGTCTTACTCAAAGCCGCTGCAGTCTGAACCTGTGTGGCTGCCAAAGAAAACGGTGGTCGGAAGAGTCTGCTAATAGAGCATGAGGCATGTCACCTGAAACTAGAATCATCTGAAACCCAGAAACCACAGCAAGTAGGCATCTTCGTGGTCCTATGCTAAAGGACTGCCAGAGGCCCTGGGTGTGTGCAAGCATCCCACCAGGGTCCTCTGATTAGCTAGGCCTCTTCCGTTCGCATGCCCAGCTGCACCGTGGGACATCTATTCATGTTAGATGCACTATTAACACCTGTTCCAATGTCTGAGCTCACCTTACCGCAGTTTCCCCAGGAAGAGCCATCGTGTGGAGTAGGAGACCTGGCGAGATCCTGGTGAGTTACACATTCTTACATTCATGCAACAAAATTACAGTAATGTGCACACAAGAGCCAAGGAGCACGAGTGAATCAACACTCTTACTTGCACAATTTACACTTCTTCACACATGCAATGTCACATTTAGACATCCGTGCTTCTACATGTACATGTGTTATAATATAAGTCAGATGTCAGTATGTGAGATACAACAGTGTCTTTGTGTGAAACCCAGGTATCTACAGTGAGTAAAGGACATTGTGTCTATTCATCCACATGGTCTCATGGCTTTCCCACCTGTCTGCCCAGCTTTTTTTTCTATCATCAGAGTCAGATTTATTTCAGCAATCATGCAACTTCAGCTTTTAGCTATAGAGCTCTTTCAGATGGAACACAGTATTTCAGATGAAAAGGACAAGCTATATTTTGTTTTCAGTAGCTGTTTATCAAATTAAATATATAAGCTCCCAGGCTTTAACTTGCCAAGTGAATATTGGAACTCCAAGGACTTTTTGTCTTACTTTGTCAGTTGATCATTTGAGGAGCTCCAAAGTTACCATAGAAATGATCACTTTTTACCTTCTCTCAACACATAGGAATCACACCTTTCTAGACAAAACTTCTTAAAGCCAAGAATGCACACATCTCATCTTGGCACAAGTGCAATAAAAAGTATCCCTGCTGCAACAGTGGCAATTTGGTGACAGGATGTGGGTGGCGGGGAAGACGAATCGTGTCAATGGCGGCCATTAAAAAGGACCACACACTCTCCAGTCACTGGCGAGGCATGATGGATGATTATCTCAAGGTGTGACAGGTGCTGCGATGGTGGGGGAGCTCTCACCATCCTTCCCTTTCTGCCCCCCTCTCTCTGCTTTTCTCTGCCTCTCTCAGCGTATCTTGGTCAATGCTTTAACACCCCACTAACATGACTCTATTGACACACTCCAGATAGCGTCTGGTGGCTAATGAGTGTCTGAGTGCCTCTCTGTCTTTCTCTCTCCCTCTCTCGTTCATATCCCTCATATCCCTGTTATCCTCGTTTCACTGTCAGAGCAGTACAGTCTGGCCTATCTCACACACAAAGCTATTAGAGCTCGGCTGGTCTCACACACACACACACGAGCATATATACACACGCAAACACACATTTACAAATGTTCACATAATGCCAAACCCAATTTGCATTAAAATAAATAGCACATTCACACATACCTTATTTACTGTAGTAATTTACCTAATTAACTTTTCATTGTCGTTTCATTTATTCATACCAAAGGTTGGTGAAGAAACGAGTTTGTGAGAGCAGTCTGTCTAGTTCAGCCAGAAATCAGGAAGTTTGTGCAGTCTTTAACATCTGACCCCAGACTAGAATAAATCACTATGAGCTATATCTTTCCCAGTGACATGGAGTCAGGGGAGTTTCCAAATGGAAAATTAAAATATTTCAGAAGCACAAGGATAACAACTCCCAGTTTCCAACAAATGTGACTGATTCATTATTTGCTTTGTCATTTCCGACAGCACAGTAATAGCAGAGCATTGACAACTCCATTGAGAAACTGAGTAATTTTAGTAGACAGCTGTGGTTTATCATGTGTGATGTAGGGTGGAAGAGAGTTCACATAACATAGCCAGTCCACCACTTTCACTGTCTGTGGTCTGGCAAAGCTGGTGAATGGGCATTTACTTGGATTAGAGACACTGTCAGAGGACATAAAACAAACAAAAAAAAAAGATGATTTGCCACCAATTGTGTTGGTCTTTAACTAGATGCAAATTCTCAACACAACTTTAAATTATTGTGCCGCTAACTGATGTCATTAGATCCATTCCTTTTGGTTTGATAGTTGGTCTAGCTTCCATTTTAAGCAGTGGATGTTTTACATAACTACCAACATTAAATAGCAAAAGAAAAGAAGATTTTATGTGGCTAAAACAGATTAGAGCCAGCAGAAATTACATTTGAATTGTGTAACGTGCTACCAATAAACACTAAATAAAGTTAAATGCTGCCTTGAAATTTTATGTAATAATTTAAAATTTTTACTTTATAAGTGCAAATTCAAGATACTTTTTTTTCCTCAACTTCACCTTTCTTAATTCATATTGCAATAGGCTTTCTCTGAGCCACTCGGCCCTGAGTGTCGACTGGAAGGTAGCCATCTCCTCTGAGGCTGCCAACAATGGGCTCACAGTCTTTGGCCATGTGGCACCGTGCCTTGCTCATTTTCTCTGCCAATGATCAAGACACATTCTCCTCACATGGTGAAAGAGTTGCAATTCTTCTCATTTGTGTTACACTCCCAAACATCTAATCTCAGACTTTCAGCTTGGATGACAGAGGTCTAGAGAAATTTAAACTGGTCAGTTTTTGCCAGGACAGTGTTAACAGTTCCCTGTTTCTACAGTTAGAGGGAAAAGCAGACAAAATAACTTTGAGCTATTTTAGCTTCAGAGTTAAAACTTTTGTGTTGATTAATCCCTAGGGTGGACAATCACAGTACCTTTTCTCTGCCAAGATCATTTTCTATATCAGAACACCTTCATTTGCATAGTGATGCTTACAGTATATATTGGCCACTTACAAAATGGACAAAGGGAAGCCGTGTTAAAATTGTCATCTTTTCCTAGTCTTTCTGACATTAGTATTGCGTATTGCCAAATTGTACCATGTGTAATGGTTTAGAACTGTGGTTAAAACTGTTTGAGCTGTCTTGATTTATGAAAGCCAGTCACAGACAAATAGGCCTAAGTTCCATGACCATGTTAGGACTAATGAAATTAATAGTTTTAAGTGACTCTTACTCTCTGCCTTTTTATCATGTGCTGTCACCTTTTCTTTATAATAAAGGTAAAATTCTCTATTATTTTCAGTGAAACCTGATTTTGTTACCAATTTAAAATTAAAATTGTATACAGTATATATAAGGTTCAAGTATAACAGATGTTATTCAGTGATTTTTACATTTCTTTTTTTCTTAATTGTTGTGTGCTGCAGTTGTTTGATCCACAACCTGATCCACTCATGTTTTGATTGTTCTTTCTGCAAGGTGAAAACTTCATATCAATAACTATATTACCAGTATAATTATTGGGTTGTTGTCATTTTCAGCTGTAAAGTTGCACTGAAATAAATGAATATATCTAAACTCAAATTAAACAGCAAAACATTGAAGTAATTGCAATGCCCTATTTTGGGGAGAAAAAGCAAAAAAATATGAAAACAGCCAATTAACATGAAGAAAAGACCAAAAATACCACAAATAAATACAATACGTTCATTAGTCAATGTTGAATAATGGCTTTTAAGAAAAAGAAAGTGTTAATCCCCAGACAATACAATCCATCAGATACCTTCATTAAAGACTTCTTTCCTGCACTGTATGCTAATGAGATGTCATAGTAATATTATTATTTGGAAACAGAATATTTTCATATCTCCTGAGTCTCATGACGAAGGGCTGGAGGTGTTTTAGCATAAGGTCCTTCAACCACAAACATGGCTTTAAGGTCAAATATGGACTGATGATATAGCGCTGTTGTACAAACTGTATGACACATTTCATCAAGGTGACTGTTGCTAATGGACGAAATTAACATACAAGTCATGGAAAATTTACTTTATTTTAATCCCAGATACAACATCTGAAAAGTTAACAAGTGTGGTGATAGATAGATAGATAGATAGATAGATAGATAGATAGATAGATAGATAGATAGATAGAGCAGGCTTGTTTTGCTTTGATATATTGGATAAAAAGGTTTATGATATTATAGACTTCTCTGTGGCTACTAACTAGCTGGATTGAAGCCATGAGGACAGACTGTGAAGTAAGCATAGTCCACCACTCCCCACCCGACCCTTCCCTCCAGGCTGATGGTATCTCCCACACTATATCTATTTCACTGTTAGTGCCCAAATTTCCAGGCTCTGTGAAATGGTCCAAATAGCATTACAAATGGCAAGAGATAAAAGGGTTAAACTAATTGCAGTTAGATCATAATAAAAGTGATTCTTTTTATTCTATGCCTGCTACAGTATGAAAGACTGTCTGCACTATATCCTCAATAACACCCAGGCTTATTAACTTTTTCTCTCTTCTATTTCATTATTAAATGAAACATAGCCCTATATAAGACACATTGCTATTGCCTATCTCAGAAGAGAGAAAATTCGACATGCTAATTTTGAATTAACACACTTACAGTAGCACCATATAATCAAATGATACATGCCCTCAACAATTTCTCTTATTCTCTAGTTAAGAAATCCTATTGTGTTTTGGGGTTTGAAAACCATTTCCACTGACAAGACATGAGCAATTTAGAGCCACGTATGTATATATTTCAATTCAAACTACAATATGCTGGCATGGTTTAAATTTTCATGAATTCAAACTTTTTTTTTTTACGATACTTTACTTTAAAAGAATCAGTCAAATGCCAAAGACGGTATTGGAAATGATAGCGGTCACCAAACTCCGTTCAGAGATTCAGAATAAAAAAAAAAACAACAGCAAGCTGTGGGGCTTACAGCTCATATTTTAATTTGTGACAACTTAGCTTTTGCTTTTTTGTTTTTAATACTTATCCTACTATAACAAATGGTGTTGAATGGAATTTACACTGCTGCTCATGTATAGTAAATAATTGTTCCCAGATTTGTAATTGCCAAAAGGTTGTCTAGCTTGTTGACAGACAATTATTTTATATATATTAAATGTTACAAAAAAGACATATTGAATCTAGATAATTTATAAAGTAGGTGTGAGTGACAGGGGGGTTGGTAGGTCTTTGGGCAAACAAAGCCTTAGCAACCTGCGCCACACACTGAGCCAGTACTGTAAGTGTTTATGTAATGCTGGGCAAAAATCCATTATGTCAGAACTCATTTCCTGCACAAGAAAACTAAACAAGACCTGTCTAAAGAAGGAAGAGAAAATGGTGAATATTGCACTTTTAAAAAATTGGTTCAGCTTCCCCCACCACCGCTGAGTAATGAGCTTGAGGAAGACGTGACTGGATTCTGTTTAGATAATATCCAAGTAGTACTCTGTGTTTGTACAGTGCTCATTAGTGTTGGTGACAACAAAATGTGGAGAAAACAAAATATTACCTACTGTATGACCACTGAATGAATTAGCTATGGACAGTGTTACAAAACAATCTTCTTTATCCTTGTACGCTTCTTTTTTGCTTCTATTGTCTTTATATTGCTATTTGCTTTTACTTTTTGATTTATTGTAATATTCATTTCAGTATTTGTTTTTATCTTTCATTTTCTAACATTTTTGAGTAAATGTGTAATTACAATATTTTACCTGAGCCTTGTGGTTTTCTGATACTTGATGATGTTGAAGTTTGCTTCTAATCTGCAGTCCCACAACAAACAACAAACAACTGTCACGCTCCAAACATTTCAGGAACTTACACACCTCAAATAAACTTTTGGATTCCCAAACAGAACTAATGACCTTGAAAAGAGAGCAAATTAGCAAACATACAGAGCCATCTGTGTGCCCTGCAGGCAGGCGAATTATTCCGTCTTTGCCAAGGTAGTGTAATGAAGCTCGTACATTTTACATGCAAATCTCTGCCTAATCTTACTCCTCTCCTCGCCAATGTCTCCACCAAATAAATATATAAAACCCAATTATGATTTAATTAATAGAAATCTACCGTTCCATGGAATTGCTACTCTGGCTGGGTAGACACTGGGACTTGAGCATATTAGATGCACCGTTAATCCACTATGTGGTTTCACAGTGAAGCCTCATCAGCTCTTACTCTTCAAACAGGCCCCCTGGGCAGTGTAGGAGGCATCCTAAGGTCTAAAGACCCCAAAGCCATCGACCCTTTACAGCTGAAGCAAGACAAACCACTGGGATATTGCTGTCATTCCTGTTTGAATCCTCTTTCACTCTTTCTTTCTGTCGCAGATGCACAGAAGATATTTGAATTCACACTCGCTATAGGGACTTCTAGAGAGCTCTTATTCTGCATCACCCTGTATGTGTTTGTGTGTGTCCGCCCTCTCATTCTCTGTCAGGATGAAGAAAGCAGACATGCTTCATTAGCCTCTCAATGGCAAGGTGTTATTAGAGCAGTCAAAATCCCAGAGACACTGTTTTCTTGCCTCTTATCAGAGGATAGCAGATTAACAGCCACACACACACATATGAACACACAGCAATCTAAAACTTTGCTTTTACGTCCAGAGTCACTCAGCTCAAGTGAAGCCAGCTCCGGCTCAGACTGTCTTTTTCAATCTGTGTGACTCACTCACTCAATCTGATGCCAGATAGGCAGCTCCTCCAGACCTCTGTGGTTTCCACCTCATGTGAGTCAATCAGTCATTTGTTCATGGTGCAATTTCTTAATGACATAAATGCGACTCAGATGAACCCCCAGCCCTCCCCACTGTGAGACTTACACACAGGTACTGCTTACTGTACATGCACAAAAGACACAAACACACACATTAATGTAAACAAGCACACATGGATGTACACATGATAAAGTTTTTGCGGCCCACACACACACACACACACACACACACACACACACACACACACACACACAGTTTATCCTGATCTGTTCTCTGGAAGTCGTCCACTAAGTGCCCTGAATCTGGCTGCTCCTGTGTCCCCACTGATAGGAAGCCATACACAAGCTTAGCACCACAGAGCTGGCCTCTGCTGTGCCAGTCAAGCGTCTGCCCCTATAAGGACATGCTTTTGTATCCCATTCCTCTGTCCTATCATCCACCCTGCTCCAGTCTGACCTGCAGACCCTCTGCCCTGCAGCCTAAATGAGTGCTTTTCCCTGTAGGCAGTGAGGAGCAGATGATGGCCAGTGAATAAAGCAGAACCCTGAAAAGGCAGGATAACTGCACTGCAGAAAAGCACACCGTTGTCTGTATCTGAAATCGTTAGTTTGTGTCACTGTGAGATGCATAAAATCCTGACACTTTGCGTTAGAGGATGGGATTATTTTCTGTCAGACAGCAAAAGCTTTGACTTTAGCAGGGCCCGTGTGCCGTTCCTGATACCTCCACTGTCTCCCCTGGTAAGCAGCATATTAGACAGTAAGACAAAGACTCACACACTTCTTCCTTTTGTCTCTCTCTGAATTTTTCTCGGTCTTTGGCACTCTCTGTCATTCCCTCTCAGCTCTGGCTTCTTTAACTTTCACTAGGTGTCTAACCTGCCTTTCATTCTGTCTTTTTTTTGTTTCCTCCTTCCCTCTCTTCCCTCTGTCTCACGTAAGGGATCCGATGACTGATACAGAATGATTTTCCCGGGACTGTGGGGATCGCAGGGCGACTATCAGGGCCTTTCAATCTCTCTGCCGTGGAGGGTGATAGCAGGATCCTAATGGGCCTGTTCTATCAGTGAGCGGCTGGTCCCCGCTCTGGAAGGAGACAAGGGGAAAGAGAGGGAGACAGAGACAGAAAGTAAGAATGAGAGAGCTGTGTATGTGTGTGTACGTATGTGTGTGAGACTGATCACTGTGACGCCTCAATCTGATAGCATTGGAGAGGTCCCCTGTCAAATGATACAGCACAGGCTCCTGTCTCTCTTGCTCTGTTGGTTTCTCTTTCTTTTCTCTTTTTGTTCAGTCCTTTCTTCTTTTCTCCTCCATCAGCAGCACCATCTATTTGCCATCCTGAAATGTGCACATGAGTTTCATGTGCTCACTGCTGTTCTTTTCTTTGCCTTCTTTATTCTTCACTTAGGCTTCTGTTAAAGAATATTTCACTGAATGTTATATACACATTCTGGAGATTTTAATAAGCTATAACTGAACTTTTTTTTTTTGAAAGAAGAAACTGAATAATGGCAAGGAAAACTTAAACTGGCATCCATCACTCTATCAAATTCACCATTACATCTTTCCCATTTTAAGTGTAATACTGTAAAAGTAAAATTTGACAAATATGCTATCTGCATCTCCTCTACAGCACAGAGGCAGCTACTTATCCCCCCATAAACACCTTCCACCCACTCTTTCTGTTCTCACTTTGCAGCATTTATTAGGAGCTAATAGATTTGCAGTGTTGCCATTCGGTGATCCAATTACTAGGATCTCCATTAGCAATTAACTTCTAGCTAAAAATAACAATAATGCCAATTACATGCACACTTAATCACATAATCAGCATATTCTGTCACTACACAGTTATTGTGATTACCTCAATGTTTCATGAATTGCCTTGCCAGAGGGACGAGAGCACACATCAATGACAATGTTGATTACATGAGAATTACAAATGCAACATCGCATGCTAGGATAATAAGTGGGCCAGAGAGGCCATTCTCTGGTGCCTAAATTGATTTCTGTGGATGACAAAAGAGGATGGGGTTTGGTTTTTGTAAGTGGATGGACTGTAAATTAATTGTGAGCTGTAAGCTGACAAATGTTTTTAGACGATCACACAATATTTTCATATTTCTCTGATTTGGGTTAGCTACTCATATTCCCAGTCTGTTCAGAAAATGGGTCTTGCCAGAATTTGGAATGCAAGATGGCACCCAAAATATACAAAGAAAGCTGAAAGCTTCAGTCGATATAGAAGCAGACTTTATTATTTTACTAATGTTTATTATATAAAATGATAGTGGCTGAACTTATATTTAGTTTAAAGTGCACGGTAGCCAACAGAAGTTAACAAATAACTGAAACAAAAATGAAATGTTGAGTCAAAATTTAGTAAATGTCAAAATAAAGTAAATGTCTTCAACATACAGGCTTAAAATAATATGTTGTTTTAGCAGGTTTTGTCAATAAATCACTGAAGCTGACCAGATTGGTTTCTTAAATCCACCTGAATAACTTTTTTCTTGTCTTTGTAGCCAGTGTTTTGTACATACATACACACACACATCTTCTAGATTTTGCCGACTTAGAAAGTTTTTGTTACTCTTAAGATTATAAAAAATGAGTTAAACCATCCCAAAATATTTAAATACAGTAGATCAAAACATCTTTGTTGTATTGCTAAGCTTTTCCTTATTACAATTTACTGTTAGGACCATGCTAATCACTGGTCAAACTCTGGGCTATTCAAGTTTTATTTAATTCTTTTTTTTCCCTTTTTCTGCTTGATTTAACTGGATATACCCCTGAGATCACTTCAACATCCAACATGGGACTTTCCCTGTCCACTTCCCCACAGTTTGCATTTTGGCAGGCAATCTTGTACCAGAGACAGGGAATATTTCTGATCTGCCCAAGAGGAAGGGGGGGCATGTTCCCATTCTTACCTATTGTTTTTGACCCATTCTGCTGGCCTTGTAACCTTTTGCTTGTGTCATTTATTTAACATACAGTTACTAATTAAGTGCAAGTATTGTGGCTGTTCCATTTCCACTCTGCATCTAAGGCTTTTAGCAGTCTCTAGTGCCACCTTTGTGGGCCAGACTGCCCCTGCTCACACATCAACAGGCAATCACACACAGAGGACACCAATTTATGATGCAGCTGGGCAGATAGACCAGGAGTCTGAATATCTCAATGATCCTCAAACACCAGAAAACTCATTGGTCCATGTACAACTGTCATTATGTTTATGTTACTGGTTGGTACTAGGTGTCAATGTATGAATGTATGTACAGTGTATGTACTTCTAGATGTGTGTACATCTGTCCGGAAAGTGTCTTTCTCCACAAACTACTGCATGTGTTGGCAGCAGATATGCAGGCCCCCAGTGGGGATTCTGGGAGTGAGCCTGGTGTGTCTACATGGTGTCTGGTGTCTCTGCAGTAATGACCAACAGGTGTGTTCTATTGTTACTGCCTGCAGTGCACTCTACTGAGGGAAGAAGAGTGCACAACCATACAGGGTTACAAGCATTCTTGCAAATGTGTGAGAGCATGTTAGTCATAATCTGTTATTCATATTTTTCTCTTTGTCTCATTAGAGGCCTGATCATTGCACACACTGTGGAAGCTATATTTATCGTTGTTTCATGCCTCATCTTTGCCTGGGATCCAGAGGTGGGAGTAAGTCATTCATGTGCAAATCACAAACAAGTCTAAAGTCTTAACCTTAAAGTCAAGGAAGTCCGAAGTTATTGTGATGAGAATTAAGCAAGTTGAGTCTCAGCTATAAGCAAATCACAAGTCAAGTCATATAAAATTCTAGTACTCTACCAAAGTTTCCACATTTAGATAAGTTAAAAAGACAGTGATCACAAAAAGTTTTCTTTTAATCAATCAATCCTCCTGTAGGTACAACAACGGTGAGCAGGGCTCTGAAATTATAATATATAACACTTGACCAGCCAATATGTTAGCTAACTTTATCTTAAAAAACACATTCATGTAGCATTGCTTATCTTTCCTTGAGTTTTGTAGTGACAGACGATGTTGGATGTTGTGGTGGACGTGTCACTGATTTTTGTACTGCAGACTTTGCATACCCTGTTCTCTTCTTATTGCCGTCATTGACAACATAATCCTTGAATCCAAATTTTGTTAAATTTGGACGAGGCCTCTCTATGAATGCTACATCCTGTGACCTGCGTTGCCCTCTGCTGGTCTGATGAGTTCTTATAGGTTGCCAGGTTTGTGCACATTGCACTAGAAATCACCCAATTGTGTTTCAAAAACAAAATCTCAATATCTGGAAAATTGTAAACATTTAATGAAAAACTGAAGTCATTTTGAGTCATCTGCCCCAAGTCTGAGTCAAGTCTCAAGTCATGAATATCAAGTTAGTCATATCAAGTTTTTTACCAGTGTTAGTTATGCAAGTCTCAAGTCCTCAAGTCCTTGCAACTTAAGTCTGACTTGAGTCAAGTCATGTGACTTGGGTCCCCCACTTCTGCTAGGATCAAATACTTTTCTTTTCTTTGATTAAGGTTTAGCTTTGAACACCATGTGAGAGTTGGTTGTAACAGATACAAGGCTTCAAGAAGCCACTGGGGTGGTACAATTCTGGGAATGTATATCATCTGTTTTTGGGATGTGGAGGTACTGGGAAAAGGATTCCTGGTGGCAGGGTTTGAATTCCTCCACCCAGGCTTGCGTACAACCAGAGCAGTCTGGTTGAATTTGTCCTAGAGGTCAAGCTGTTTGTAGGGCATGCTGGAATGCAAGCCTGCACAGAGATCTGCTTCTCTGTAAACACATTCACAGAGGGAGAAACCAGTCTCACCAAGGATGATTTAATGTAAAATAATTACCCATTTCTCCTGTTTGTTTAAAGAATTCATACACGGATCGACACAGCAATGCTTGTGTGTTTCATGCCACTGAGTAATTTCTCCACATTCAAATTATGTTGCCCTTTTTTCTGTGTAATTCTCTGTGTAATTACCTTATGATATCATGCTATTACATAAATATATCCACTTGTATTTGAATGAGTGTTTCATTTTCTTTTGTTATTGTGAAAAGTATGTTTTGTTCATAAGCCATTAGAGCCTGGGCTGGTGTGTACTGTGGTGAAGTGAACCTGTGAACCAGGGCAATAAAGTGGGTTGTGAGACCAATGAGGAAACTGGCATTGCCGGAGTAAATGAGATGGCAGTGGGCTGGAAGCTGGTGTGAGAGGAAAGGCCAGAGACGGAGGATGTAGCAGGGCACTGGAAAGATGTAGTGCTGTGGTGGCACCATCCAGCCAGAAAGCAAGAGCTATAGCCTTTCTCTGAGCAAGCAGACTGGGTACACTGACTCAGTAAATAGTAATAGAACTGCGGTAGCCTGCCTGTATGGTCCAGCCGACTTTCCTCTCTCTGTGTCTCTCTCTCATCACTGACATGTGCTGTCTGCTCAGGACACACTCCGTCATTCAGAGGGGAGTTTATTAATAGGCCCTGAGCAAACACAGTTAAGTGTAAAAGTTTCCAAAAGGACTGTGCCACAGGCTAGAATTTCATGATGGGATAATAATGTGTATGGATTGTTACACATCCTCTTTATTTATCTGTAATACATTTAGCCCAACTAAGATATGTCACTCATTATGAATGGCAGCTTGTAAAATGTTATGTTTTGTCAGTTTGAAAAGGTCTGATTTGATAAAATATGGGACACTGAGATTGTGGTGATTCAGTTTATTGATGTTCTGCCAAACAAAGAAGAATGGGGGCATTTAGTAATAACTCTGAGGAAGGGACATTTGTTGGGGTTATTAGATCTCAGTCACCTTATCCATCTCTTCTGAAATCACCACTTGCACTAAGTTTAAATGAAGTAGGGGAACCTTCAAAAGCATCCACAAGAGTCAAAAGAATGCCTCATTTTGTGAGAAAGCAGTTGGTTTGCTTCACCTCATATAATTTTGGGTTTTGTCCTGTAAATAATTTGCAAACTCTTATTTCAGATGAAAAGCCTTTTTATGCACACATGTCATTCTGTGGGCAGGGCTGTATAAAAGTAATAACAGTTATTTGGTTTGCATCATTTAAAATCCCAGCTATTCAACGTGATGCATCATTATAAGATATGAATAAGAACAACTTAATAAAATGTCTGCTACTAAAATGCTTGGAACACCTGTGGCAGAGTGATAGTGTTCACAGGCAAAGTTACTGTTTGAAGTAGTTGAAATGTTCCCCAGGGCAGCTGAGTTTCATTGAGCTTCATTGTCTTGATAACTTAAGTCATGTAGTGTGATGTCTGAGAACAACAGAAGTCATAGGAAAGAAAAGATATAAAAAAGGAATGTAAGACAGGCACAGGAGTTTCAACATGTTCTAGACAAGAAAATGCTCCTCCCTCGTGTCAAACCCACATTCAGAAGCACAATAAACATCAAGCTTTCTCTGTTTACATCTGAGGAAAAGCAACAGTATTGTTATACCTCTTCCTTTGACCCTGATCACAATTCTTGCCACAAAAGGCGGCAGACCACTGTGTCTCCAGCCTCTGCAGGACTGACTGCTGCCTCCACCCAGACAAACTATCAGCTACAAACTATACAAATCCCATAAGAGCTGGCAGGATGAATGAGCCAACGAATGAGCATGCAAGTCCCAAGAAAAGCCAACCGTCCCTGGGAGAGAGTTCTGTACTCACCCCTTGGGCCTGAAACGATAATGGACTAGAAGTGCTCTCTGTGAAGGCCAAGACCTAAAGAGTGATACACAATGTTCTCATTGCAACAACTATGCTAATGCTGACCACTATCACTGCTACTGGATTACCTTTAGTCACAGATGGAAAGTGATTCTGCAGTATTCAATTTCATTAAACTGAACTCTTTACTCTATAAACAATCCAACTTCAGTGTAAAACTCATGAACATAGAAGCACAGGTCACATGGTTCACTTGACTTTATTGCTGCCATATGATCTTAAAAGGAACTGGGACAATGATACAATCCCAACAACCTTCAAGGTTAGTTTTGGCATGGTTGTGTTGTAGTTTGTGGTCCACTGTCAGACTGCAGACATGGTGGGTTATTAATCTAAATATCCGCGTGATCCGAACCATACTGATGTTCTTTCAGAGAGAGGAAAATGTCCTTATTCTTACCTATTAACATGTGTCTATATTAAAATCCTGTCCTTTATAGAAGACTTTCCATTTGAGAAACATAATGTGACCCAGGCCTGCTAAACTAGAACATACAATATATACTTCCATTTTAAAATATCCAGGAAATTTGAAGACTGGCTAAGTGTGCTTTAAGCTGAGAGTTTATTGGTGACAGCAGGCCAGCAAACATGAGTGAGGCTTTACTTATTTCTTCTGAAACAGGGGCAAGAAGCTCTATCGTTGTCTGACCACAGGAATCTGACCATCCAGGCCGACCTCTCTAATGTGGCCCACCACCACAACCTCATGCATTCCAGAGCGCACAAACATGTTGACCAAACAGGACTCATCAATCCAGACTATTCCAGCACCCAGCTCTGAAACATTCATACTGTTTTTCACTTGTTCCCTTTCACCAAACCACCTGCCCATCAGGCCGGTATGGTTCTCATTAAGCTGACATCATTCTCAACACTCCATTTCCTTAAGCCATGCTTCATTATTTTCCCGTAAGTGTTCAGAGTGATAGGACTGTAATTTTGTGCCTAAACAAATACAAAATAAATTCCCAATATAAATAGGAAGAATTATTTTTTTCACTTGCATTTTTCAAGAATGTCAAGTTTTATTAATAATGCTTTGTGAGCCAACTTTGTGAACTTCTCCTTTCTTGACTGTATAATGATATAGTCTTTGTTTTACACATTTGCAATGAAGTGTTCTTTTCTGAAACATTTCATGCATTGTCAGAACAATTATATCCGGAGTGCAGATGACATTTTGCACTGCAACTAATAGGAATATGTCAGTAACGATGCTTAAGGTTGCTGGAAAGGGTCAGCCTTGTTCTATGAGTAAGTTTCAGGATCCTGTTATGACCCTCACATCAGGGTGTCTGAGATATAGCATTCTCATTCTTCTTTTAAACTGATAGCTAATCAATGAGGAGCCTGGGGGAGGACCAGCTGAGTTCAGACGAAAGGATCCTAATTGAATCTGACAATAATTTTCACATATTTCTCTTGCCCTGTCTCAGATGCCATTAGCGACATCACTGTGATAATAGTTGCCATGACAGCATGAGCAATGCTCATTAATGACCCGGCTGGTGGTAATGTTCTGGGCCATATTTCCCTTTCCTCCTTTTCTTTTTCCATTCTTTCTGCTTAAACCTTTTCTCAAAGACATTTTCACAAAGTCATTTGGGATTCAGTACTTTGATCAGAAAATAAAAAGTATGGAAATCCCTAAAAATTCTAACGTTGATTTTTGTCAGTATCTATTCTCATGTTTAGCTACTTTTTTGGAGAAAACATAAGATCATTGAAATTGTTGATACAATCCACCAGCCACAGTTTCCACAGCAGAGTGGCACATGTGGACAACATCCTCCATAAGGATTCTATTCTTATGCTCTAAACGCAACAAAGCAAAGTCGACACAAAACAAACATCTGCTGTGGACAGGGCTATGTTTTCAGTGTGGTCTGGAGCAGCTTAACGAGAGCCGTGGACAATTTCCCAAGGGGCCTGGAAGGACAAACACCTCCTCTTTTACTAAGGACAAACATTTCTGGAGGAGACTGTGTCCGTCTGTGCTCACTGTAAACACGAGGGTGTCAGGAACCAAAGTCACATGCGACTGGTGGGGGACATCCGGTATTGAGGGCCAAGAAGGCAACCACAGAAGCACTCTGCGGAAAGAAGCAAACAGCTGTGCTCATATACACAAGCATGCCCACTTGCACGTAAAGTACATGCATGCAAACTCATGGCCACGTGCACATAGATGCACATGCAAGCTGTCATGGTGTCAATAACCAAAATCGCATTTAATTAGAAAACTATAAGAAAATGATATCTGTGGTTTCAATTTAACCTGTTTTTTCTTTGAGCATTGCATCATTAGTGTTAACTGTAACAAGTGCTGTCAGTAAAAAGAAAAAAAAAAGAAAAAGAAAAAAAAACTTACATGTGCTGAATTGCGGAACTGAGATTGTCTGTCTCTGACTGTACTTCATGACTACCCAGCATTAACAGACCAAACCGTTTAAACTGAAATCAACACCCTGGAAAGAGCGTATGCAGAGAACCTCATATCAAATGTACTTCTGCGTACAATACAGTATGTACTGTACAAACAGAGCCCAGTATGCAGACAGCACATGCCATATTGGGTATGCCACAAAAAGAATAATGATTGGTGAACATTAATACAAGTATGCTGGTCACAGCAGCATAATAATTGTTTCTGAGGCAATCATAATTAACTGGATTATAAAGTTTATATGTTTACACTTTTGTCAACACAGATGATAGACCCTTCACTGGAAAGCATAGAATTTGCCAGTGGCCATTTGGTTGATACTTAAAAAACACCTTAAAAAATTACATTTACCAACTGGCAAATTCAACATTGGCTACCTTGGAGCACTCAAGCACTCTTCATTGAAAGCCTCATAAAGGACACAAACAACAAGAGAGAACATGCGAGCATGGGAGATTTCTTGCTGCTTGAGTGGATGCACATTTGAACCCCTTTGTTACAGCAGAGAACAAAATGAAAAACATTTTGAAGTTGGCTGACAGATTCCACTGGTCCTGGGGCTGTGTGACGTGCTGCATCCAGGCAAATTAAGGTTAAGGCAAGGTAGATGGAATCTATCAGAGCTTGACTCTGCCTCATCAGATGGAACAAGCAGCTGCAGGGCATCCCTTGTCTCGGTCTTGTCAGTACACGTGTGCGTTCAGTGTGCACGTGCACCCACACAGACATCTGCACACAGACACACACAGACATAGGAGTGCACTTTGTGTACTCTGATTTGGCATGAATTAGCTTTTATTCTTACTACAAACACCGACAGTGTATTCCACGTTACTAATGTTATTTTCCATACACAGCTAAGAAGCTTATTTGCATATAGCAAACCACTAACCACATACTGTACATTGTAAAATGTCACTTCAGGTCCCCATGCTCTGGCAAGTTTATGCTCATAGAGCTTCTTTGTCACTGGGGTTTACTGTACACACTCTGCAGTAGTAAAGATAAAGACAATACAGTGCTATGGTAAAAGTCGCAAAGACCCTGTCTCTTTATAAGAGGAAGCGAGACAGGAAGTGCACATTTAAGGCATGTAAGGGAAGCCACTGCAGAAAATATGTCCAACATGCTTGCCTTTTCTATATTGTAGCTGTGCATCACAAAATAAGATCAAAATATTTCTGTAAAAACATAGTAAGGTGACTAAGTACATTTGTAACAGCTATCTGTCAGTGACACTGACTTGACATACGTATCTCTCCCCCAATTCATATTGTGAAAACCGCAATGTCTGCTGCATCTAAGGAAGTGAAGTGTTTCAACACTTCTGTCTTCTCTCAGAGCAGCTGAACAGACTGCCAGGACTAAGGGGTGGGATTTTTTTTGGGGGGGGGGTCAACACATTCAAACCATCAGAACATGCACAGTATTAGTTCAGACTTGAAAACCAGACAGACAAACAAACAGACATTCACACACTCTCCACCCACCCCACCTCCACCTCCAGCAGTACCAAGAACACACTTCCCCTTTCTGTGCAACCTTTGCTACCACTGATACTCTATAACTAACCCTTGCAGATAAGCCACCAATACCACCCACTGAATAAAATGAACAAAAAGTCTTCACAGGCTGATAAATCTGAGCAAAACCCATCCAGTTTTAAAATTTGTTTTCTTGTACGCTGATGAATCTGGCATAGGCTAATGTTTTAAGCTCAGCTGAAGGACATTTTGTCTTGCCTAGTTACAGTGGACAGACCACTCCTGTTCCACTGCTACAACTATGCATGTTGACAGAATGAGGATACTGTAAGTGTGGCATCAAGGTTTTCTCTCCTGAAATGATTTTGCAAATAAAAATCTGCTCATTTGCATGTTCCGTGTGTTGCCTGGCTGAAATTTGATAGTGTTATTGGTAAACGGCATATGTAGGCCTCAATGGTGCTCAGACAGAAATGTTGTAATGTAGTTTGCATTGCTTGCACTGACCCATGTCAGTGGAGAACTTGCTGAATTTTTTTTTTAAAGGAATGCACAGTATTTTAATAAACTATGCATACTGTGCCTTCATTTTTTTTTATCTTGGTCATTGATGCTGGGCCTCAAAAAACAATGCTTATCAATATATATATATATATTAATGCAATTTCAAAGACAAGGATTAAACATACTGTAGCTTAACCATTTCTCTCTATTTTTTAACACATCCACAATATAATCACACATAGTATGATCAGAAAAACCTCATCTCCTCAACAGTTGTAACATAAAGTACCTGTATGGATGTTTTGTATTTATCACTGGTTCTCATTGTTACTGTTACTATTATAATACTTCACCTAAAACAATCTGCATTTGTTTGTTAGTTAGTTTATGTTTTCAATGCGACAAAAGCTATGGTATTATTGTATAGAAAATGCAATCAGCGGAACATGTATGTATTTGGCCCCTTGCATTTTAGTGATTTTAGAAACTACATAAACTTCATTAAGTCCTGCATAGTTGAGAAGACAGAGTAGTAAGCCTAACACACGGCATTCACAGAAAGTGCATGCATCCCATTTGACTGTCTTTTGTTTAACTGAGCAAATTAAATATCATGGATAAGACAGGAGCAGCACAGTCATTTAATTATGTCTAATAAATCTTGGTCCAAATTGCCCTCCAGGGGTGGTAATGGCTGCTGGAGAACGAGGAACCAAAGTGGCACTTTGGTATTTGTTATTCTACCTTTAACAGATTACGCACGCTGACTTGCCATCCGTCAGCCAGTTGGGCAAGTGAAGTGAAGGGAGAATGTCAACCCACCATCAGTCTCTGCATCTGTTTACCACGCTGTAGCCCGGGGCTAACACGCACCAATCAGCATCCCGAAAAATGCTCTGTAATTGGTTGTGTTTACTCTGTTTTAGCATGATTGCATGCCTGATTGGATTGTCGTGTTCCATTTGAGGAAAAGGGTCTCCCTCTTATTGTGTGTGAGTTTGTGTGTACATGATTTGTGTGTGTGTGTGTGTGTGTGTGTGCCTTTGTATTACTTATATCATGAGGACCGAAACCTGTTAACACACTCACACTGGGGGGACTCGGCCATCCTTGTAGGGACCAGTAGCTAGTCCCCACAAGGAAATCATTGAATTTTAGGGTGGCAGCATGGTTGAGGGTTAGGATGAGGTTAGGTTAAGTGTTAGGTAGTAAGGTTAGGGTTAGGCAAGTAGTGGTTATGGTTAAGGCTAAGATAAGTCTACAGGAAATGAATGTAAGTCAATGTAAAGTCCCCATAAGGAATGAAAACACAGCGTGTGGTTGTGTGTGTGTGTGTGTGTGTGTGTGTGTGTAGATGTGGAGCAGCGGTGTGGAGCCATACAGGGTTTCAGTTGAGCTGGTGAACAAGTTTTAGTTTAATCAGGATAATTTTGAGTCCAACCTCCTGTTAAAATCGAGTCAATAGTTTATTTGTCCCAGCTGCTTATTACGACCATCAATTACATGTTATTCTTAGGTGACTGTCAAAGGTGGAAAAAAGGAGATGTAGCAGACCATTTGGCTGAGCATGAGGTGGATGGAGGTCTCAGAAAACTGCTATTGAAATATTATGATTTTTACTCACAATGGTTGCACAGCCATAACCACCTGTTCATATTTGTGATCATCAAATCAAAATCAGATCAAAATTCATGTAGCTCTTTTCTAAACACACTGTTACAAAGTGCTGTACAGGATACAACTATGAGATAAAAGTAGAATACAAATAAAACTTCAATAACAATAAAAACACTGCACACAACAATAAAATCAAGTACATAAAATAAAATAAAACCAGAGCAGCATGCAGCTCACTACACACAGAAGTGGATAAGTTGCTTGACAGAACAACAGCTCACCTCACACTATACCAGAATTAAAAGCTTGAGCAAATAAATAGGTTTTTTGCATTGTGCAGAAGGAAATCAGATTGGTAGCAGAATGGATCACCAATGGTAGGTTATTCCACAGTTTAACAGCTTCAACTACAGAACAACAACAGAAATATAGAGTTGGGAAAAGTTATGTGATGCTTTTAAAGATAATCCTTTGCTCAACAGGTAACCAGTGAAGAGAAGACAGGATAGGGGTTATGTGGTCAAATTTACGAGTGCCTGTAAGGAGACATCACGATGACAGAGGTTCTGTAACCTACAAAAAGTAGTTATTTTTACCCAAGCTACAATCTTTTCCTAAACTAAACTAAGTAGTTTTGTGCCTATATCTGACCAAACCAATGCTCCATTGATGACAAAGGTCCAATACGTTTGTAGTTTGTACTGTAGTATGGGTCATATTATTGTTACCATGATGGCAAAGGTCCAGTAAACATGCCACTGGAAGGCTCCTGTGGGTCATTTAGGTTGAAGAATTTGTTGGTAATGTTTTACCATCATCTTACTGAGGTATCTGAAAATAACCCAGAATTTTGAAATGAAGGCATTTCACTTCCTTTAACTCCCAATTTTAATAAATCTTTAAACATATTTGTACTGACAGTGGAAAAAATTTGCAGGTTCCTCTTTTTTCCTGCAAAATATGTCACACTAACCACACAACTGTACCCAAAATATATAGAAGAGGAAGAAATAAACCCTATAAGGATGGTGAGGTTTAAGACATATGCAGATCATGCTGGCTCTGAGGTCTGTCCCCTACAGCAGGCTTCCCAGAACACTCAGCTCTTTGTGCAGCAGTATGTAAAATGAAACTTGATAAATGTCCACCGCCTACAGTGGATCATTGGTGTCCGGGTTTGGGGTTGAAATTCTGTTGAAAGATAGGTATGTGCTATATCCGCATACAGCATCCATATCCAAGTGTTGAAATTTACAAAAAACTAAGCTGTGGATTAAGTTCAGAATCTAAAGTTTCAGAGTTCAATGGACGTAGCAGTAAGCTGTCAACCTGATGGACTCACCACAGGACGACAATGAGAAATTATGATTTTTGTTAGCTGATAATGGAAAATATATCTGTTGTGTTGTGTGCATGTAAATTAAAAGCACAAGTCAAACTTTTTGGTAGACCCACACAGTCATGAACATTGTGTTGACAGTAAAACCTTCCTCTGCAATAAAATTTAGAATAAGCTAATTGCTGGTCTCAAAAAACAGATACAAAACAGTAACACTACATTTTCAGAGTTCCAAACATATTGGTTTACAAGAGGTTGTTTTCCTGTTTTTAGCCAAAACTGATATGTGTCTTCGGGGTATTTCTTATACTGTGTGTTAATGCTGCGTTTGAGATGTGTCTGAATGAAAACAACTTGAACTGCACCTTTCCAGAGGCTGTCAAATGTTTGAATTGGGAGCTATGAAGGGGAATAGGTGAGATAATACTCAGATGGGTTTTTGCCATGAGGTAAACTGGCAACAAACCAATGATGAAGAGCTGTCATAGATAAGATTTAGAGGTTGGTTTTAGGGGTGTAGTGAGTAACCTAGACAAATTCTTCCAGATCTTGACAGGGACATAACTGCAGTAGTTCTAAAACCAAGAGAGCTCAAAAATCGGATCAATAGGTAACTTATGGTTGACAGTACAGACAAAAATAGGCTGTTGCTATCATATGCATTGTGAAAAGTGTTAGTACTTTTGGTGTTTGCAATGTATGTTTTTGTTGTTGTTGTTGTTGTTTTTTTGTCAAAATACATAGTTTGCCCATCTGTTATACCTTGAAAACACTTCAGTGAATAAGTATTGACTTATATATTAACAAATGTGCAATAACTAACTAAGCATAAGCATCTTAATCCATAAATAATGAGAGCAATGAAAATTATTTGACAATCAGCTGTGCACTCATGCAGCTGAGAAATGTAACTATTTCTTTAAATAAAAACCTTCAAAGTGGGCAATGAAGTGGATTGTTGTTGAGTAGCTCACTGAGAGTATTTACACTCATTATTCAAATTAACCCCACCCAAGTGTCTCTCTGGGCCTGCTGTATGGCTGCGGTGTAAGTGGGTTGTTACTTAAAACAGGGATTATTTCTACTCTGCTTTTCCCTCTGACGGTTTAACTGTGCCCCACACTGGTGAAATTTGTAAAAAGTATCTTCAGGGGTGATTTGTAAAATTGCAAAGTTCCCCCATCAGCCACCACTTCATGTAGTAACTCTGCCTTTATTTTTTTATCATTTTTACAGGCTTTGATTAGAAAGCAATAGCTGATAACAAAAAAACACACTTTTGTATCCACATATTTAGTAATGTTCAAGGCTGGTACTGACCACAAACCTGTCATAGCTGTGCTGGCTTGGGGTGGGCCTACTGGGTAAAACCAGTAAATGACAATGTCCAGACTTCTCCAAACATGTCATTCTGAATCCCCTTCGTGAGTTGTGCTGAGCTATACCCAGAGCCCTGTTAACACTCCAAACATTCAGAGTCACAGACCCGTGTCCCCAGCCATGCTCTTTAAACACTTGTTAAAACTTACACTTTTTTGCAATGTCAACAGCCTGAGAACGACCCTTCTGGGATTGCTGCTGCACTACATACACTGTTGAACATCAACACAAGAAAAGGGGAAAATGAGAGTGAGAGAGTTAAGCAATGAAGGGATGAATACCTTCGTACAAGCAAAGTAGCGCACACACTCTCCTCCTCCTCCCCCCATCTGTTTCATGAAGGGTCTGATTGAGAGACAGGCAACCCAACTCAGAGCCATTGAACCAAACCGCTGCTACACCCCTGACCTGCTGTCTAAACCCCCTAAATTAGACTACTGAGACCCAAGGAGCAAGGCTTACATTACCAATACCTGTGAAACCTTGGCAGGCTTCGTCACCCTGAATGGAAATGCTGGGCAAATAAAAGCAGGCTGGTCTGTCTGCACTCTCTCTCTGCCCACAGATGGATGGTGAAAGGCAACATGAGCCTCCAGGGCAGAGACTGGAAGAATATTTGGTAGGTTTCCCTTCAGGGCCCCTATAGGTCCTGGACTCTAGTTTACTATACCCCATGAAAGTCTCGTCTGTCTGAGGAGTTTCCATTGTCTGCCCATAGACAAGCTCAGCCAGAAAGAACAGCATGGCCTGAGAGAGGAAGAAGGCAAGAGATGAGTAAGAATGAGGATGTGAGAGCAATCAAAATAAAAAAAGACAGAGGAGAAAGAGGTAAAGCTGTAGAGAATAACAAACTAATGCTAAGCCACCCTATGAAGACTGTTAGGTATTTTTAGTCAGATAGATATTGGATAGATACTTTATGTATTAGAAATGTTTAGTGGAGATAGGATGTCTAGTTAGACTGTTAAATGCTTAGTCATGCTTATGAGTTTCTACAGGGTACATCTGGTCAAGGATAACTAGAGAGAAGAGTTGATGACTGTCAGCAGACAGGGTGTTTAATATTATTATTATGACGTGTATAACTGTAGCCTTAGCCATAATATGTTCTTATGTTTAAGCAACCGAGGGGATATAATGTATAGGCCTGGTGGGTTCAGGGTCTTTCATCTTACATCTGCCTGCGAGCAGTTTGGAGGTGCAAGATACCTGAGCGTGTAATGTTAATTTTACCTGTGATCCTTTGAATAAAACAGCACTGTTTTGAAGTTACTTGGACTGTCTCGTCTCTCAGAGTTAGCAATGGTAAGAAGAACCACAGTCCTACAAGACCTTTGACACTTTCCAGCCCTGTAATGCTATTTCTTGGATCATGGAAACTATCGCAGAACTAAACACAGACAGACAATCATGTCCGGTCACATACACACAAATGCTGTTGGCTATTTCATATATAGCAAAGTTGAAAGGGCTTCCAGACAATCACATACTGAACAGGTGAGATCTGAGATCACTGGACAGTGTGGGGGGCATGTGTGTGTTTTTAGGTAATGGCCACATGGACCAGTGGGGTCCTCAGTTGGAGACAGACAGGAAAAGCGATGGCAGGGGGTAGATTAGCACGTACCCCGTTGTGTGATCAACAAGGGAAAACATTTCTTGTGGAATAATAGCTCAGACTCAAAATTGCCCCCACAGCCAGCTGCAATTCTGGGCAGTAAGAAATGGCCACCACTTATGAAAGCTAGTACTTTCTGTAACTCTTTCCTTTCTTATTAATATTTTTTCACCCTCGATGTGATAAAGGCAAAATGTAATTCATCTGTGGACAAGGGAAGACAAGCTTCCTCTTCTTTGCCCACATAAGGTGGTGGAAATAAGAGAAATGATTACAGAAAGACAGAGGAGTGAAAACTTAATGGGAGGAAATCACTTAGGCATTACAATGATTTTCATGTCCCAATGTCTGTTTCAAATCATCCTGGAGGGGCTGGAGACACTAGTCTGACAGAAGAAAGGGTATTAATTTACTGCAAACTTGTTCAACAAACAAAGTGTTTTAACATATTATTTAATTTTTTTAGAAATTTGAGAAACATGATCAAACAGGAAATGTACAGTTGGAGATTGAGGGGACTGTGGGAAGTGGAGTTATGGTTTCACACATATTTGTGGGGATAGAGTACAAATTCAGATACGTGTACGGTGTAAAGTCCCTGGAAAAGCAAGTGGTGCTATAGTGCTGCACATACAAACACTTACATCACTGTATTGAGTTACAAATACTGTAAAAGAAAATGTACTGCATGATGTGGGATCATTTCTTTACAGTATCTGTCAGACATGCCCTTAAACCTTTCTTTTGCACATTAAGTAAGACACCCTGGAGTCAAAGCCTGATCTGCTGCCTCTGTCTGTTCACCCTGCCTGAGGCCCTGTGTCTTTTAAAGACCTGTTTGTTCACAAGTAGAGCACAGCAGGTGTTTGAGCAAAGTGCAAGGTGGAAACGTAGCCCCCATTGCTGCTGTGAGACTCATTTATTGAAACGCTCTCAATTTCTCAACAAAACATGCTACACTTTGTGCAACAGTGTGTCCTTCCCATTAAGCATGAGTAAAAGATGCCAGTGGTGGAGAGACACATCTCATTGGGAATGCAAACCCCTGTTACAGAAAATATCACTGCAGTCTGTTCCAAAGCAGATTATTCAGCTGTGTACTTTAATTTTACTTGTCAGTAATGTACTTATAGCTGTGAGGCATGGTACATTTACAGTACACCTGTGCCTTAGTACCCTCGCTACCAAATTGGTGAATTTTTTTTTCCCAACACGTTTTGCCAAATATAAAGTGGAATCGAACCAAAGCAGGTAGACCAGTGGATCTTTAACGCATAATTGGGAATCTGTGTAATCGTTAACCTTGGCTCAGTGTAGGAAGTTAATGAATCAAATCAATACCTCTCTCTACTGATCCATAATTATTTGAAAAGAGATGAAAAATTAAACAGGCCGAGCCTATGAGGTTATCATGCCATGCAATTAGTCCGCCGGAGGGAGATTATGTTACCTAGATACCACTGGGGAAGTGTAATTTCTCTTGCAGATGGAGTTTTTTTAATGAAGAGTGCAATTACCTAAATAGGTCAGCCAAAGACAAGCTGCTGCTGCTGTCGCTGCCGCTGCTGCTGCTGCATGCCGCTTTTCAGCGTACCTGAGAGAAAGCTCCTGGAGAAAAAAAAATACACAGAGCCAGCTCTCTCCCCCCTACAGTATACTCTTTGCTTTCTTTTTCATTTTCATTCTTCCAATGCTGCTCCCAGGATGGTGTATCTTGTGTTTCT
>NW_018127903.1:1927988-1961776 GCF_001952655.1 Monopterus albus | reverse complement strand
CATAATGTTTTCTCCTAATCAGGCTCAGGTGGCGTGATGTGTCCATTTGTTGACGGAAACACGTGCGGTACCTCGTTCTGTGAAGTACAACAGAAAACGTGTCATCTGCTTGAAATCAGAGAGAGACAGAAAATGTGTTTCTTATGCATGTTGCATTCTTTTCTATCACTGATGATTGCATTGTTAATTAAGTCTTGATATTTTCATTCCATCATCAGATCTGTATCATACTTATGAAGTCAGACACTGTATGAAAATTAAAATTCCACCATTAAAGTAATGTTAGATGTTTCAAATATGAACGCTTGTTGTGCAATTTACAAAAAGTCATTGCACTTTTTATTTTCCTTTATGTACCAGTAAGGCCCTCTATGATTTGTTATAATTATTTGGATCATCAATAGAAAATGTGCTAATGACGTGAAAGGCCAGCAGGAGTTTGACACCCATAGTGGAGTAATGAAATCTGTGTATTTTCTATGATACACCTACCAATAATGATTCAAGTATAATTTTTCATGAGACTTGCTGGAAGTTATAAAAGATGTCACCTGTACAAAAACAATATTGCAAGACTGGTAGGAAAATTTGAAAGGATTTTTTTTTTATTGAGTTTAATCAAAAAAATGCTATAGAGAGATTTAATAAGAAGAGAGATTTATTTATGGGAAGAAATAATTTTGACAATAACCTAAAGAAACAGAAATGATAGACATGAGAATAAGTTCTATTCATAATGTTGATATTTTCATGGAAGCCTTCCACTCTATGATTTCTTACAGTTCACTCAAAACATTACTTAAAATAAAGAGTACGCATCAGAATGATCGACGTGGTTCTGCTTTCTGTGTTTGAGAATATACTGTTGTGATTAGTGTGAAATTGCCACAACCACATTAGTTTAGTGTTTATATTTTGCTATGCAGTTACAATTAGGAAAAACATATAACACACACTGAACTCAGCAGGCCACTAATATCGAAAAGTAGGTACTGTAACAGAGAGCAGATATTTAATGGAACACAGCTCAGATGACATGGTGGTGAACTTATAATGAAAACTGTGTGGTGTATAGAGAAAAATAACTGAAGAAGAGCCCCAAAAGGGGGCCACTAATAAGCACATCCATGCTTTTTGTTACATCTGATCCAAAAGCAGCCATATAAAAGTAGGTGGTATTCTCTGCATGAACTATATGATTGAAAGACAAATCTGGCACATGGTTTTTCTTCTCAACACACAACGAGCGACCTTGTGAACCGCCAAATGGTGCCTGTTTCAGGTTCTCAATGTGGCAGGTGCCTTGATCACGATTCAACCAACTTGTCAACAAGCGCTGTTTTCCTGAAACTTGGCAGGGTCTCCACAACAGATTCCAA
The DNA here is from genome assembly GCF_001952655.1 of Monopterus albus. NCBI lineage: Eukaryota > Metazoa > Chordata > Actinopteri > Synbranchiformes > Synbranchidae > Monopterus > Monopterus albus. Next base: position 1,960,397 of record NW_018127903.1, on the reverse strand, counting down.
GTTGAAACTTGGATGATCACATTCCAAGACTGGGGGAGCTTTTTTTTTTAAATTTTTATTTAATTTGTTACTTTTTTAGATTTATGTGTTATATACCCTTTTATTGTTGTGCTGACCCGCACAAAAATACACTTTACCAATACCAGAGGGAAAACATCAGAGCAGACTTCAGGTGTCTTATTAGACAGTAATTTGATCCTGAATGATAAGATCTGCAAATGATAGAGACCGTGTATTCATCCTATCTTTTTTTGATAGACAGGCTCTGCCCAACCCTCCTACACACTGACACACAGGAAATATGTTTCAGGGAATGACACTAGCATACCCTCTTACACTTAATCATTGTCAATCACTCTGCGCACTTGGCTCATTGGGTAATAGGAACAGATCCAGCAACGCTTCCCCCCAATCTGTTTGGCTCTCATACTGGAGGTGCATGCTGTTTTCATGCCTGTGTGGGATGGCTTCAAGCTGTTTTCTTATCAAAAGGCCCATTCAGACATTCTCTTTGAGAGGCATCACAAACCTCAGATCTCACAGCCTCCATTCAACCACATGTCTTGATTTAAGAGGCCAGAATCAGATTTACTGTCACGAAGAGCTGTCACTGTTAAAGAATGGGATGCGATTTATCATCCTGAACCACACAGGACTGATAACCAGGGCTCTAGCATTTGTACGCATATGTGCACACACAAAGGTGCACATACAGACACACACACACTCAGCACCCCATACCTTCACCCTTCCACCTTAAATAAATACCTAAAAAACATATCAACACATGTCTCAAGCTCACTCATCCTTTGGCTCCATCACTCTTGTATGCTTTCACACAAAACCGCAATTTCACACAGAAGCTGTCTTGCCCCTCGCTCTCTTGCAGCGTCGAGCTGGATCACATGCTTTTTACAAACTGCAACTACATCACCTTCCACCCAGGGATCCTATCTAAACGCTCCCTTTTAAACCTCCACTAACAGTCTCATCATTGATTTTATGTCTCTGTGTTTTTTTTTCCTCCTCGGGTTGTAAGCAAGCAAGCACAGCTGAACCCTAACAACCTGTGTCCCGCTGCGTCTCCCTCAGGGTGTTCTCATCACAAAACAGCTACACAGCAACTCAGAGTGAAACACCTTCAGCAGCAAAGGCCAGAGAAAGGCAAAGGTGACAGGAGTAAGTTTTTCACCATTTCAAATGTACAGAGCCATCAAATAAACTGCTCTATCTTTCTTAAGATTTGGAGGTTGAACACAGTTACTTCATCAAAGAAGCAGTTTCTCTTAACTCTCTTTATCCATTTCTCGCTCTTTACTCTCCCAACTTTCTTTCTCCCGCAGTGTGTCTCTCACTCTCTCCAGTTGCTGCTTATTATTATTTATTTTTTTTCCCAGGGTACGTGATTGCCAGCATTGCTTGGTGACTGTCTCTACTGTTGTTGTTAGCTTCAATGAAAAGCCAGAGAGACTTAAATTCTCCTCTTTTTTCTCTCTTCTCTGTGTCCTTTTGTGCTTTTTGACTTTTTTTTTTTTATCCATCAACAAACTGTGCTGTGTATAGTGGTTTAGGCAGGATGAATTATTATCATAAGGTGTGCTGGTGGGGACGGTAAGGACAGTAAACTTACCAAAGGCTATTGAGTGCAAGTGTAAACCTCACTTCCTCTCCCGTCCCTGTTAGCTCAGCCATTTTTGGGCGGTCAGGCTGTCTTGCCACAATCACACGCTGGCGCCACAATTGCCTAGCACCAACTGCAACCCTTTCACTGCGTAATGAATACATCCAGAAATAAACTTTAACCACTCATGCCCGAGCTGCCCGCCCCCCCCGTGCGTTTATGTACAGAGACAAGACCGGAGTGATGTTTGTGTTGTGCCCTGCATAGTGGCGCACTCACCTGGCCCCAGGACATCATGTGGTGCTGGTGTGGTTTTGGTTCAACACAGGACCAGCCAGTGAGAGAGAAGTGACCACTGACCGCTGTCACCCAATGGTGGTACCATACACTCCCCTGGTCCAGGGAACGCTGCAGAGGGATACAGACGACCAGATTAATAGAGTTGTGCTTTTGTGTACTTCAAAATTGTGTTTAACTCTATGTTTATGTGTACTTGTGCCCATGTTTAGATGGCATGTGCATGTTTATGGGCACATGCAATGCTACATGTATGTGGCCACATACTGAACATTCTTCTGTTCACACATTACATGAAAATGTTTTTTGATGTATTCAGCCCAGTCTGAATGTATGTACGATTTGTTGCCACCGGAGATAAATATACCTGCACCGAGCCCACAGGCTCGAGCTTCGATTGTGCAAGGGGTGGTCGGATCAGAGCAGTAATTTTCCACATCTCCACTCAGCCCATTTGAGTCTACCTTGAAGGGTGTTTCTTTTTCAGTAAGGGATGTATGGTTCTGTGTGTTTGTGTGTGCATTGTATGCTTGCACAGATATTTTTCTTGTCTACATCTGTGTGTTTTTGAATTGCTGGTCCTATATTAACTCCAACACTACTTGCTTGGCAGTAGCAGTTTTCTTTCATTTAAATTGCCGTTACAGTTTTTGATTCATTTATTTTCATCTTGACTCTCTAAGCAAATAAGTATACACCTATGAAATCAGATAGCACAACATTTGTTTTGAATTTCCATCTGTAATAAATGAAACCAATTAAGCCATACTTTTAAATTAGGGAGGAGGCAATCCTAATTTTCTCCTTAAGTGCAGTTTCCACAGCAATCAGAGGTCTCTGCGGGGGGTCGGTTATGGAGGCGTTGGGTGGGAGCGCACACAGCAGGGACAAACTGAGTGTGAGAGCCTACTGCACTCACGGCTGAATCTTCTGCTGGCATGCACTTTCTCTCTCACATACACACACATATGCTGGAGCATGCACACACACACACAGATTCTAACAGAAACACCCAAAATCACACAAACATTTGCACATATTCTCTCTGTTAATTTGGCCTCATCTACATACAGGCTTCATGGAGTGAAATTAAAGGTAATAAAAGTGGACATGTTAATATTTGTCTTATTGTTGTCTGTGTCACGAAGTGATGATTGTTCACTGATTCACACAGTCGCTCTCTAATATGCTGCAGGGTTGACACCGAGAGACATCATCTTATGTGTGTAGGCCCATTCTTCCTATTTTCCTATGAATGAATTTGTCTCTGGGCAAATGCGGATATAAAAGCTTCCTCAAAAGGAGAAGTATTTATGGTTCCAGTCAGAAAATTAGGGAACTTGGTCCAGTGGCATCATTTTTTGTCATCTCTGACTGGATTCTCCCTTTTGCTTTGATGAGTATGGCCTGTAGTTTTAAACAGACAGATTTTATTTTATCTTATTCACACTGCGTGTATGATTTTAACTATGATTAGTGGGTGTTTTTCACCTGAGATGAAGAAAACTGGAGCTGAGAGGTAGAAAAAACAGTTTGTAAGTTGTACTTATAAAACTTACAGTGACTTGAATTTAGCACCATGCCTGACAGTTTCATTTTGAACAACTTTTGCAAAACAAATACGCAAACCAAATGGATATATAAGAGCTGTGCTGAAATGTTGACCAAGTAAATAGGCAGAAAAGCCGACTGGCCTGTTGTGAGTATTTATAGCTTGAGTTTGGCAGCTCTTACAGGACGCTCAGAGCTTTTAATTGAAAATTGTCTATAGTCTGGAGCATCACTCATTGCTCCAGCATGTACTTTTTTAGCCATTTTCTGTTCGGTGTCACTTTGTATCTCAGAGATACATTTTTAGTCTTTTTTAATGCAACCACTTCTTGTGATATTTACAGTAATTAGCAGTAATGTTAACATGGAATCAAGTCAGACTAACAGCTGGATTCATTAGTTTACACTGATTTAGAATGTGTGGCAGCATATAATATGTCATTTAAAAGACAGGGCATCCATGGGTAAATTAAAGATGGCTGTACGTCTCCTCTCTCCCGTAGCGTGTCCTCTCTCTCTCCCTGTACCTTTCTGCAGGTTGCTCTGGCTCTGGAGCTCTATGTTTCTGATGAGCAGTCACTGGCCACATCAACCTGACCAGTGTTTGTTTGTTGTCTTTTCGCTTTTCTTCTTTTCTCTCTCCTCCATCCACTCATCACGACCGGTCGAGGCAGAAGGGGGCCTGCCAAGAGTCGGGTCTGTCGGAGGTTTCTTCCGTTAAAGGGAGTTTTTCCTCCCCACTGTCGCCAAGTGCTTGCTCAAGGGGGATTTGTTGGGTTTTCCCTATGTAATAATACTGATAACAGTAAGGTCTAGACCTTACTTTGTAAAGTGAACTGAGATGAATTTTGTTGTGATTTGGTGCTATACAAATAAAACTGAATTGAATTGAAAGAGAGAAGAGATAATATTTATGCCTCACATTTTCTAATTCTACAACAGTTTACTCAAAGTAAACACAAAAAAAATGTCAATACATTTTTATAATTATGTTACAGATTTCTGGCTTTGTTCTGTTCTAGAGCTAATGTGGTTTTACCTGTAAACAGACACTGAACATTAGACACTCAACAGTGAACTTTATTTAAAAAGTAAAGAGTATGGAGTTATGTGGCCTGTCATTTCAAACTTACAGAATTACAAAAGTTCTCTTATTCTTTTTGAAAAGAAGCACCTGATTCTAAATCCAGCTTTACTTTTGCAACTTGACAGAACTTTCTCTGTAAACAATTAAAACTTTTCTCTTATACATAGCTGTGATACCTACAGTTCCTTTAGTCTAGCAGGCAGTTTGTGCTTTGGTTAACAAAAGAAAAGGTGGGATTCAATCCATCAAATTGGATCTGGCACAGCTGTCTTACAGTTTGAGAAAGCTGAGAAGTTGAAGCTCAGACACAACAGTTGTTAGTCTAACGCAGACATGATCCGCGGGCACAAGGATGGAAAAGCAGAGGAAAGGAAAGAGAGAGAGGGGCACGCAGAAAGAGAGGGATGAAAAGAAAACGAAAGAGCGCAGGCCTTCCTCAGAACTGTATTCATGGAGCCTGGCTTTTTCAGGTTCATCTCTCATTACTCCTGGGTGCTCTCTCAAGCTTAGCGGAAATGGATTATTCCACACAAAGAAAGGAATAATCACACTATTCTCCTCCTCCTCCTTCTCCGATAAACACACACCACGCATAGGTGCACGCGGCCACTTTCGCGCACACATATACACACGCATGCATCAACAAACACAGACACACACACACATATTCTTTCCAGGCTGTTGTTTTGCCATACGCACGCTGAATGAGCCAAGCTTTGTGGGGCTGTGAGTCTCTGAGTGTGGTGCTCGCTCTCTCACTGCATGCCAGGGGACTCGTCAATTATCTCCCCAAACGCACCCAGTCCTCGAGGGGAAAAGGCGGTGAGGGAGACGTCCCTGTTTTTGAGGGAACCTGGAGTTTGCAACGTTCAGTTGAGTGACAATACATTCACGCTCTAATTCTAGGCAAGCAGATGTAATATTTCCTCTCTCTCTCTCTCTCTCGCTCTCTCGCTCTCTCCCTTTTCCTCTTCCTTTGTCTCACTCTTTTCTGCTCTCCTTGTACTTCTTATCATTCCAACTTTGAGAAGTTGGAGCTCCTAAAGGCTTTAGTCAATGTGTGTGTTTTGGGTGGTTTCGAGTGTGTGTTTGCCTGCTTATGCATGCATATGTGTGGGTTTTGCATTGAAGGTGTATGGTTACAGTTTGATCTTTTTTATCTAATGCAGGCAAGGTGGTACTCCCTAAAGATTTTTTTTTTCTCTGAGCAAACTTAGGAAATGTCTGCAAATGAAAAAAAAAGAACACAACAATAACAAAAGAAAAACAACAAATTTTATGATATTCAAGTAGTTAATTGGGCAGTGAATAGCATTTTCTCTTTTCAAGCAACACAGAAAAGCATTAGCATTTTTGTATTAATATAAAAAGTCATGTCAAGCCTTTCATGAATTCAACATTTGAACTGACAATAATCTTATTTTGACAACTTTGTGAAAACTAAAGACAGTATTTTAAACAGATGGCATTCATTTATTACATTTTTTGAAGTCCTCAATCTTGAGTTGAATATATAATTGCTCTGGCCCTGACTGCCAGCAAGCAGAATGTTTCACTGGGAAAGGCTTCAAATAAAAAAAAACCTCCCTGTCCATGTTTGTCTTCCTGGGGTGACTCACTGAATCTGTGAGCGCTGGGCTGCGAGGCCACTTCTACCTGGTTAAATTAAAGAGAATATGAATAATAGATGGAGAGAATGACATTTCCGTCGCCAGGGGTAATGAAAGACTGACTCCCAGCTCTCTCTTGTCATTCCTCTGACTCACCGAGAGTGCTAATAAAGATGACACTTGACAGTTAACGAGACCCATCACGGGTGGGGACATGCACACATACAGTACACAGAGGAGGACAGAAAGAAATAGAAAGAGAAAAGGAGTAAGATTGTGAGCAAACAAAATATAAGTGGAGGGCAAGTGTCATCAGGGCATCTAATCTCAGACTGGCCAAACTACTTGGTGTCCTGTCAGGAACTGAGTGGCGATCTGCTTTAGCTTTCAGCAACCTATTTTAGAAAGCCAATAGCTGGACCTCACTATACAAAAGTAGAAACAAGAAGGAAATTAAATAAGGAGGAAAGTTGTTATTCAAAGGTGTATACTATAGAGAAGGGAGTGAAAAACAAAATAGAGGAAAAGACAGTGAATTAGTTTGTTCATGAGGTCCCGTGTTGGAACAGGGAAGGTTGGAAGGTGGAGGAAGCCTTTCCTGTAGCCTGATCTCCAGGGGCAGCTTCAGTTCCAGACTCCACCACAGAGCGCCCAAAGAGAGGGCGTGCCATTGTTTACTGTCCGTGGTGCAGATAAACAAAAAAACAATGAAAAGACTGAGGGGTTGCCAGTTCCTCACCCTAATGTTGCCATTTTGGGAACTCAAACATGCCCCCATACTCCCTACAGCCCCTACTCTCCACCCACTGCCTTTCTCCCCCTCTCTACCTCATCCCCAGCCCCAGAAACCCCAGAGGGGCGGTCACCCAGCCTGCCCACGCTGCCCTCTAAGAAACCACAAGAGAGTGTGGTTCCTCCTGGAACAGGGAAGCCATTTATTTTGGGCACATCTCTGCTGACTGACTCATGTGTTGACTGGAAAGTTGGCTGCATGCTCCATAGACTGAGGCTCCACCAGCCCTGTGGGCTATCAGTCCCTGACCTGCCCTCCCTTCTTTAGGGCCCCCCTGCACCTTAGTCCACCACATGTTCAAATGCACCAATAGCCACCCACTCCCACCTTCTAACCAGCCCTCATCACCGCTCTATTTTTGTCTTTACATTAGCCCTGCCACTTACCACCCTGCTCTCACACTCAAATTGAAGAACTGGCATTGCTTCACAATGACCTTCAGCTGGTGTATTGCAAGAGCTGATCACTGGGGCTGTTTTATGATGGGCATGTGTCACATTGCTTGTTTGGAGTTGTCTTGATATTATACAAAATAAAGAGAGAAACAAGGAGGAGATAGCAAGAGCAGAAGCTCAACAGGACTTATTTGTTGCCACAGAGAATGAAAAAAAATGAAGGTTATATGCATTGGGATCACTTTATTCAACTCGACCTTTAATGTCAAACCTGCAGATGTTATACTGCAAATCTTTGTAATTAAATTGTGAATTTTAGCAATGTGGACAGTGAAAGAATGACATTTACTGATGTGAAAGACTCACCCTAAAATCTGAAACTTCCATACTGTGCATACTGTATGCAAGTCTATTTTGCTTCAGTGGCTATAAACAAAGGACACACTCCTATACTGTACATCCACAGAACTTTGAAATACATCTGAAGCCATATTAATCTGTGGCATACTGACAGTCCTTGAAATTAAGAATTCATTTAATCAATTTAAGAGTGAATCCTATAAAGTACCCAATAAATGTCAGGAATAGGGCACCACTGAGAGCTCTTACAGTGCTTGGTTTACTGCTAACCATTATATTACACAGATGCTATTGTTCTCAGAGGTGAAATAAGTGACCTACACAGAAATTGCATTTATATCATGTGTGTAATAACTAAAAATTGGTGATTAAGTCATGTTGAGCCAATTGAAGAAAATGTGTGTACATTCAGTACACCCTGTGTTCCGGTGAATGGGAATGTATTCTGACAAAAACCCTTTAAACTACAGAAGACAAAGTTTTCACAGCTGGGGCATTCCAGATGGCACGAGTAGACAATAAAGCAGAGGATGAGGGCCCATAAAAAAGTTTAAAAATGCCCAAATGTAATAGACTTTTATTTATTTGCCTGGCAATGAATGCAAAGTCTTTTATATGGATCAGATCAAAATTAATCTTCCTTTATGTAATGTTACTAGATGCTGGGGGTTTTGTTTTGGACCTCTTTTTTTACTTCTTCTTAACATAAATATATAAACATATTTGTATTGCTCATATTTCAAAATATATTTATTTTGCCTATACAGAAAAGTTAACTAGAAAATGTTTTTAAAAAACTGATGGGTGACATTTGACTTTACCATGAACCTGCCATTCGAGTACTAAAACATATCGACTTACCATACTCTAACTTATTTCTTTACTTACTTTTTATTATGTAGTGGTCAAAGTAAGCTGTGAAGAACGATAATCTTCATCTTCTCTATTTCTCCCCAGGGTCCCTATATTGCTCTGGAGATGTCTGTGGGCTCCTTGCTTTGGCGTGGCGCTCTGACATTCCCTCCCCACCCACACTGGCAGCCAATGTGCCAATTAGTGGCCTTCTCCACAGGGGTGGGTGTATGGGAGGTGGAGAACAGAGAAGAACGAGGGAGAGAGGAGAAAGAGCAAGAGTGAGACAGTGTATTTGAGTGTTTCTGGATGTGTGTGTGCGTGTAACAAGGCCCCAGACCTCAGACATTCCTTTCGCTATGGCCTACAGTAGGGTACAATTAACGGGATGTCCCTCCCCTGCATCCACTCCTTGGTGGACCACATCAGCGGAAGTCCTGGCCCAGCAGAAGGTTCTAATGATGGGAGGGAGGCCAGGTCACAACCCTAGTGTGCCACCTCACCACCACACCCTTCCTGTTTAGGTCCAGACAGGGTCTACACCAGAAGAGGAGAAGAAAGGGAAAGGGAAACGGGTGACTGAAAAGTGTTTTGGACCGTGGTAGTGTGCTAAAAGTCATTATGCTTCAGTAGTGTCACCTTTTTTTTCTTTTGCTGCCTTTACATTTCCATGTCATCATTAAAGTAAAGATGAATTCTTCAAATTGATCACTTTACCAGAGTTGCAAACTTTGAGGAAATCAATTTGTTGCTGTCATTTTTTGCCCCCTTTCCTTCTTAAAAAAAGAAAACATCCTAACTTTGGACTAAATGATAAACTAGGCACATTACAAACCAGTTGTGTAGGTTATAGATAAGGGTGAGATAAAAGTCACAGATGGGCTCTACACAATGTGTACCGTAGGTGTCTGGGCATTTGTGCAGAGAGTTGTGTTACAGTATCATGGGAGTAAAAACTGTAGTCCTCAGCGCTGAGATCGTCAGACGCCCACCCTGATGGAACGGCTCAGATAATGATATGTCTGTGTGTCTGTCTGTCATGCCTCTGGATTTGCTTGCTTCACTCTTGTGAGTGAGGAACAACAGAGGAAATGTGGGGGTGGTAAAGTGTGTGTGTGTGTGACAGGGGTCCCTACAGATTATAGATGTTGATGAGCATCTCCTCTCAGGCTGGAAACCCTATAATTGTCATCTTGGTCAAGCAGAGGAGAGGGGAGAGATACGCAACCACCACAAGGAAAAAACACAATCAAAGAAAAGGGAAAGGATAGAAATATTTGCAACAAGATGAAGATCAAGAAATAATAATTTGAACACCTGGCCAGTGACCAACTAAAGCAAATGTCCTGTTGGTGTGATTTACATATGTGTGATGTAATACCTACAGTATATGTGAGCTCATGTGTGGTGTGCATTCAGCCAAGTCTGTGTGCGGGACCGATAAAAACAACTATAGTGAGGGACAATGAATGCTTGTCCAGTGATCACAGTTATTAGTTAGTTATTATCACAATATTGGTGCCTGAGTAGCAAATAACACTGATAAAGTTTCCACTTTGTCATTGAACAAACCAGACCAGTATGTTCAGGGTGAGCTGCTAAGCCATGAATGTCACTGGATGCTGTACTTGAACTGTATATAAGTGGGTGGGTGTGTTACTGTACATGTCCATGCATATTGTTGCTATGTAGCATAAAGTTTGACAGCCTACAGTAACACAGGAATCCATTTAAAACATACAGATATTAACTATCAATCCATTTTGTGAACTTCTCTACTAATTTTGTTCAGGGGTATTGGGGGCTGCAGAAGATCCCATAATGCATTTGGTGCAAAGTAGGGGATAACTTGGACATATCCCCAGTCCATAATGAAACATACTGTGGTGAAAAGCAGATTCACACCAAAGAGCAATTTGTAATGTACAAATTTACATTTTGTTGGACCTGCTTGTATTTAGATTGTTGGAGAAAACATGAGCACCCAGAGAAAGCAAAGCCAACAGGAGGCAGATGCTATGAGCATACAGTACTGTGTGTAATTCATGTAGTATAAAGTGATATACGTTTGTTGAATGTGTTAACGATCATATTTGCTTTAAGGTAAATGAGGTATTCTTGTAAGAAACTGTGTCAAACATTTATCCACTTGACTTGTGACTGATAATTCAGTCCCAAAGGAGTCAGTTTCCTATGGATGCACAGTTTACACTTGGAAATATTAAAATACAGTGCATGGCTTTAACAAAGTAATTAATAATATATTAATGTCAGCACCATGACAATGAGCGCAGTATGTGTTGTGTAGCTGGATTCCTTTCATTTCTAACAGCACCAAAACTGTAAAGATAAAAACAAACACTGCTGCTCCTTCTCTCATTAACTTCTATTAATCCACTTACCCTTTACTGTACCCTGACACCACCCCCACAACCCCAGCCTTTTTCAAAACCAAAGTGACACTGGCTCCGCAGGCGAGGTTGGGAGGCCATAAGGTCATACCAATGATGGCACTAGCTGTCGACCGGTGAGATGTGGGGCCCGTAGGCGGAGGGTTGCTAGGTGCCTGCAAGGGGAGAGTGAAGGGATTGTGCTGGGGGAAGTGAGACATTCATTAGGAGAGCCAAGCTGACGCTGTCACCCTCACCTTCGCCTGCTTCTAAGGAGCCTGCTCAGACACACGCCAGCCTCAGCTGCTACCAGACCACGGCTGTGCTCTGCACCGACATGCCTTCAACATTCAAGTCACAGTTGTGCAATAATATGTGTGTGAAACTGAATGTTAAAATGTTTTTATGCTGTAAACCACTGTCACACAAATGCTATCTCATCCACAGATGATAGAGCGAGGATTAAAGAAACAGACAGAGAGAGATCCGCAGTGAGCTCATTATAAAATGCAAGTTCAAGATCATGGTTCATCTGCTGAGGTCTTATGCTTCTTTCAGACAGTTCTGATGACAAATGAGACAAGCTCCCTCAGTCATCTTGCACAGCTGTGAAAGGAAAGCCCATTTTATTGGACCTCTAATGCAATGAAAGAGGGCAGAAGTCAATTACTGTGTACTTGTTCTCCTTCTGCCTGAGCACAGACTTGTTAATGTTTCCTAATAATGAGCTACAGTGAACAAGAGGGTTACACTAGACCCTTTTGACTTGCAAAAAGGAAAAAATTTTCCTTTCATTCTGTGCCCTATCACTGATGGCTGATAAAAAAAATGAATAGATGCGAGTTACAAAGGTAATGTTTATCTTATAATTATAATGATGTCATATGCTTTTGTTGTTAATACAGTGGTGGAAGTGTGCATCGCTATGCTTTAATACCATCATTATTTTTTAATAATATTGCATTTGCCAAAGCAGTATACAGGCAGATTAAAGGTTCTATTCATATCATTTTTATGAATCAGTATATTAGTGAGCAAGCTAAGTACATACAAAGAAGGCCATCCTCTCCCCATAATGCAGCACTGTCCCAAAAGACTGGACTCAAACCTGAATCCTATTGGACTGACATTTTGTAATTAGCCAGATTGGTAACACTAGCTAGCTGATGCTTAAAGAAGCCCTTATAAACTCCCTATGTGTATCATTATACACTACACTACCTGTGTAAACTTTCTAAACTCTGCTTTGCTAAAAATATAGTAGTGGTTTCTCTTATTTTAGCATTTGCGATTGTTAGCTCATTTACAGGTGTGGTCTTCATTGGTGGTACCTACTTACCTTTCTGTTAAATTCATTTTATTTGCTTTCTGAGAACAGTGAAGAAGAAAGGGGGTTGATGTGTTCAAAGCAGGCATAAGCTTGGGGTAAGATGTAAGGAACGGTTTCTTTACACTCACCAACAAACAAATTTCTGTCTTCTAACACTGATCTGTCCAGGGTGTACCTCACCTCTTGTCCGATGTCAGCTGGTATAGGCTCCAGCCCCACCATCGCCCTATTCAGGAATAAGTGGTATAGGTAATGGATGGATGGATGGACTTCTAACACTTTATGCAAAGTTTCCACTTGCTTTGATAGCAGCACCTGTGACTGGTAGACAAATCGGTTCCCTGTTTTATGGAGTGAGTCTGGACAGAACACACATTGCCTACCAATGACCATTACAGTGTTTGCAATATATATATATTTTTTAAAGATTTTCATATTTTTTCTTACTATGCTGTTCCTTCATGGCAACTACAGTATGTTTAAGGTTGATGAAAAATGGTAAATTCATTAAGAGTGCCAAGCTGATGCCGTCACCCTGTAGTTAAGCTTAGATAACAAAACACCTGATTCTGGTAAAAATCCCAGTTATAGTATGTTTAATAAAAAGGTCAAAAGTTAACTGTAGGTCTGAGCAAGCTTTGATCCAAAGAAAGTTTTGTTCTTTCATATTCTCCATCACCCCTGGAGGTCATAAAAATGTAAATTACCTGAAAAGTTGAAATTCTCATCATTTGTGGCAAATTAGAGCTATGACAACTCCTTCCTATAACGGGGTATTTTACAAACAGTTTCCAAAGCTATAGAGAATGCTGTCTGCACACATTTTGTTTGGAAAATCCTACCGTTTAGTGAGCTTGATTATCCAGCATTCTCTGTCGACCACTGCTTGTCACACATTTTTTTTGTGACTTCCTTTTAGTAGTATTGCAATTCCTTTCCTGCTCCTTGTATACAGTATTACAAATAACGCATCTTGGTTTATACAGTAGAATACACAGTGGGAATAAGATAATAAATTCCACTGCACTACATTTTAATTCACTCCAGATGAGAGTGATCTTTGCTAGATGGGGTTATAAAAGCCTCTGGCTCTGTTCATTTGTTTTAATTAAAGAGAAAAGAAGAGGTGAGAAAAAAAAGCATGGGCACATTGTTAGTGTAATCAAAGAATAATTACAGAATAATATGTGCGTAATAATGTATCTAATGTTGGACAAAGGTACTCCCATTTGACATAAAACATGTTGTGGTTAACTTTAGATTAATTTAACATAAAACTTGTCACAAGTACTCCAACTGCTATTCATTCAGAATTAGCACTGCTTCAAGGACCACAGTTTATATGTCACTCCTTTTGTCAAATATACTGTTTTATTTTGAGGATAAACGAAAGGCGACTGTCTATGTATTGAGTCAGTTATTACAGAATCATGTGAAAGTACAGTAAATGTTGAATGTGTCATTGTGCTGACTGGCCAAAACAAATCTTTACAGACTAGCTTGTTTAATCTGTAGCCATAGTGTCCCCAACAACACAATGAAGATGATTATGATGATGATGCTGATGGTTATTATTATTATTATTATTGTTGTTGTTATTTCCATCTGCAAAGTCATAAAATGTATGTAAAATGATTTCATGTGCAAAATGGTCATAGGCAGCATATTTATTTTATTTTGCATACATTATAAATATGCTCAATATAATATCCACTCATAGCAACTGAAGCAAAGTGAATCTTTTTAGGCTGTGTTTAGACACTCACAGCACTTGGTTAAGGTAAGAGAAGGACTTTGGTCTGAATTTAAAAACTGAACAGTGAATCATAGCACAGAGCTATAAAGCATTTGTTCTTCTTTTGTAAATACATTTTTGCAATTCAGATTTCCAGATGATTATTTTATTAGATTAGGATTTGTGCAGCTGTCACTGAAATATTCCAAACTTTGATACCGTAAATAGTAATCTTATTTGAAGGAGAAAATTCCAGATTTATTATATATCCTGATCATGTTGCCTCACCATCATGAAAAAGGCCTCAGGCTTATTCAGGGAGCGCTTTTTTTCATTCCACCTGAATGCTTAATTACCTAAATGAACTCATTATGTACTTCACTTGACTAATTTAATTCTTTGTCCAAGGTCAAGTCTGACAGAGATTTAAGGTGACCAGTCTTTAGGCCTGGGAGACATAGAACAATGCTAAGTGCCAAGAACAGCACATAGAAAAAGAAACAGAGAGACAATGGTATAATAAACGTAAAAGGAACCCATGCTGGGTACCTAGATGACAAAGTGAGGTGTAAACAGATTTATACTGTAGCACTTTTCTACACACTGAAGCATACTTCATACTATTTCATACTATTTGTCTGTTCGTCCATTCGCTCACACAAGCATTCACACACTGGTGATATCACTGGGAGCAAACTGGGGCTCAGCACCTTGCCCAAGAACACTTCTACATGTGGGGTGGAGAAGTCAGGGATCAGACCATCAACCCTGTGGTTAGGGAACAACCCGCTCTACCTCCTGAGCCACAGCCACCCCCACTCATCAGGGACCTTTCATATAGTTTATTACAAGTGAGATACAATAACAACTATTGTTGACCATGGTTGCAATACAGTATACAGGTAGTTGGGCTTAGAGTTCATGTTGTGAAATTCAAAGTATTAGAATCTGATGACACTGCAGTCTGCCTAGAGCATTAGCCCATTGTCTTTTCCTAAACACTAGTGTCAGCTCACAGTTTCATTTTGAAAGCTCTCAAATACTCAACCAAGCTGAATAAATGAAGCAAACTACTTGTTTGGCTGTTATTTAAGTAAGTAATTCTAACAAATGATGACTACAGAAGATAAGAAGATTTTATTTTAATAAATTAAGTTGTATGGATATTCACTCGGTGTGAAAGTTGTTTGGCCCAATCTCATGAAGCATTGAAGCATTAATAAGATGTCAACAGTTGGTCTTTTTCATTATAATGGATGACACCTACAGCAGTGTCCTGTATATACTGTTAGTCTTCAAACAAGTATCCCGGGACCATGTCACATTGTGTTCTTGATCTTTCATCTTTTTTGTCCCTGCTTACTAGACAATAGGTTTTGTCTGTGGCTATATCACAAAAGAGTTGTAAATCATTAATGAGAGTTATTTTGCATTTTGTCATGTTGCTTTGGGCAGGATGAGTGTGATGGATAGGCTTACAATGCAGGGGACAAATGAGTGAAACAGCATGGTGGGAGTCATAGGTCTCACTGTTGTACCTTAACAACTGCACTGGTTCTCACCAAAAAATAAACTGTTACACACTTTCAGATATTGCTAGTTACAGTTCAAGTCTTCACTCTAATATATGTTTTGTGCTGTTTGCTTTAATCTAATATATGTATGCCGCTTCATGTTTTGCAGGCAGCCTGGGCCCTCTGCTCTCCCCATCTCTTATCTGGCTCTGCTCGACTCTTTTTCCTGGGGACCATAGGGAAGGACAAGTCCTGGCTGTCCTGGCTCTTGACAGAGGAGATAAATCACTCAGCACACCGGAGGATAGCCTTCCAGTCGGCAAGCTGGGAACTTCATTATCCCGCCCCTGCCACACATTACCATGCAGATCGTCACTGATTGGGCCGGCGCTGTGGTGTGTGCAGCCTACTTCTGTCACCACCAGAGGAGTCGCAGATCTGTCTCACTGTGGAGGAAAGGAGAGGAGGGATGAGAAAATATATAATGTGAGGGTAAATTCAAGAGAAAAAAAAGGAGAGGTGGAAGGAAGCCGTGATGTGTTAAAATAGACAAATTTTAAGAGGAAGTGAGAAATTTTCACTGATATCACCTCGATACAGGAATATTTGGCATAAAAACACAGCTGCACAAGTTGGTTTCTGTTGACGTCTGCGATACTCCGCAAATTCAAGTAACCATATTCGGTGTAAATTCCACTATGGTGTAGTTTCCTTAAGCAGTGAGAGGCCCAGGAAAACCACAATTTCTACTTTTTTGCTCACTCTATTCTGCATCAACACACTTCCACTTGCTCTAACACCTTGTATGTTTTGAAACAGTGTAATTTTCTTCACCACAAACCACCCATCTTGAGAGCTCATGAGAACACTGAGATTTATTTATAGACTTTATAAATACATGATTTATGAAACACAAAAATATTAAATTTCAGCTGCTTCCTTAGTAATTCTGTTAGACAATGTCATTAAATAAATATAATGCTGGTATTGTTAAGAATCAGTTACATAGTTTAGTGAAAACTAACATTGTTTTACAAAACAGGATGTTGTAATGGCCCGTTTAATAAATGAACATGGACAAATATATAGGAAGAGAAAGAATACAAAGTGTGTGTGTGTGTGTGTGTGTGTGTGTGTGCGTGTGTGTGTGTGGTCCTATGTCACAAGGTAATGTGATCCTGCTTGTCTTTGGATTCAGCATTCACTAACATGCACACACACACACACACACACACAACACAATACCAGAGTGGCAGAGTTTCCTGGCAGAGATCAGCAATAGATCGACAAAATAATTTTGTCAACTTCAACTCCTTTGACTGGATACTGTCATGTACTTGTGGTTATACACTGTGAGGACTAGTTTAGCTTTTAGGAGTGAGGACATGTTGTCTGATCCTCACTTTCAGAGTGTTAGGACTTGGTTTTAGGGTTAAGTGTAGACGGGTAAAGGTTGGAGTAAGGAATTTTGTTATGATGATTCAAGATTAGGGCGAGTGGTTAGGGAATGCATTATGTCAATGAGTGTCCGCACAAATGTGTATATTGTACTGTATATCTGTCTACACAGACCCAGAGTCCACTATGTGTGTGTGTGCGTACGTGTGTGTGTAACAAAAATGGTCATTTTAATGAGCTATATATCAGAAATACAGTATGTACAATCAATTAACTATCAGTGCAATTTGCCCAAAAACAAACAAACAAGCAAACTCTGTTGTGATGTGTGTAACATTTTGTTGCCTATCCATACTCTGTCATTTGTGTGTCTTGTACCTAGAGTTCAATGGGGCCAGCCTGACTTGTGATAGGTTTACATTGCTCCTGCTTTCTCTCTCTGAATCCTTGCCATCCTCTGGGCATAAAACTGGATCAATGCATTGCTGAGTAGTAACCTGATCACAGTGATAGTCTTCTTTCATCTAGTGGGTCCCTAGATGCAAAAAAAAACACTGGAAAGAGGAGGATAATAATGACAGAGAAAGGAAAAACATGTCTAAAATAGAGTGAACTGTAGATATGTATTTGTATATGTAATGAAAAAATATATTTGAACCAAGTAAGCAAATCATCCAGAATAACAAAAAGATAAGAATCAGTCAATCAATCATGCCATATGAATGGCTTTCATGACCTATACAGAACGAAATATATCTTACAGCTGCAAAGAACAGTGATAACCACTACTGGAGTTCAAAGTTAGATGTGTTACAGCATGAGGCTAAGTACAGGTTATATATACAAGACACCTCAGTAAAAGACATGGACCGCTAGGCTGCAGATATCAAGGACAACACTGATGAAGTGTTATTACTGAGAGTTGGAGGAGGGTGGAATATGATGGGCAGGGATTCCACATGTTCTTAACAAGAACAAAAGTGACATTTGAAATTAACAAACATTTTATTCCACACTTCCGGGCCTTGGGGTGAGTGCAAATGAAATTGAGGAACTCAGTCCTCCACCTCTCAACCTCCAGTTCTCGCCACTGTCGGCAGATGTCAGTTACTGTAACTTCTGCCTGCTCTGCAGCCTTGCTTTCTCACCCGCTCCCTGACTGACTCATAATAACATCCTTTAATCAGATATCAGCAAAAGAGTGCAATGAGCAAGTGTAAGGTTCCACCCTCTCTGCTTTCTTCTGTAGCTAAATTTCTTCACTTTCCACCTAACATTCCCCTTCACACCCGGAGTCCAGGTCTTGTGTGTCAGTGGATCTCAAGAGTGTGTGGGGGCTAATTAGGGTGAAGCAGATAGGAGGGAAACACAGGTGTTAGCCAGACCATGCTCACTCTACAGAGTAATGATTGTACCAGAGCCCCTCATCCCACCACCATCGCCCCCAGGGTAATTTGTTGCCACTCTGTATAGCTATGCATCTCTGTGCTCCACTTCTGTTTGCTTTTCATTAATTCGTTTTATGTGGTTATTTGTTAGCATTATTTATGGCCCACACAAATATTAGTGCCATTAGGCAGAGATATAACAATGACTTTGCCACCGTGGTCCTTGCCTGAGCTGCGAGGCCTAAAACTGTTGATGTGTCTTCATCAGGTCAAGGTGGCCCATTAATGTGTATGTGCATGCATGTCTCATTGTTTGTGGCTGATGGCACAAGCTTGGTTTTACATCGGCTGTCAGACATGCTGTATTTGTACTCTTCCTTCATTTTTGATCGCTTCTGACAGACAAACTTGAAATAATGCAAATCTCCCTTCACTGATGTTTGAATACCTCTGATAATCCCATTGGACATGACTATGCAAATCCAAGAGGAAAACTGAGCAGGAAAATGTTCTTCTACTTACTTATGATTATTAAATTATGACTGGGGAGCTGGGTAAAGCATTTTTGAGCACAAATTGAGAGAGGGAGTTGGAGTAACAGAGAGAAAGCAGAAGGGGTGGGTGATGGGAGGAGTGTGAGATGCAAAAAGAAATTGTTGAGACAACTGCAAAATCGACAAAGAGAGAATAAAGAGGGAAAAGACAGAGCATGCTACTTTTAAGTGCATAAGTGGCAATATGTACCCACCCAGTGAGGTGGAACTGGACCTGATGAGAGAATACTATCCTAGGTCAAGCTGAGTCAGAATCATTTGGTTGACTGCTGCTCAACAGAGCAGAACTCTGGGGGAGAAAGAGGGTGCAAACCTGAATCAGCAGCATTTTATCTTTTAGTTCTTAGAAAATGCTCCCTTTCATGATGCAACCACCATGATATGAAAAATAGTCATCAAAATAACGTCAATACAAAATCTTAACTCATTTCCTTCCTAAGAAGAAACAGAATTGAAGAGTATTTGTTTTATAAAGTTGATGAGGTCACATCAAATAATGTGCTACTGTATTGTTTTCAATGTAATACAGGACACGGATGATTCACAAATCACTATTTTCAGTTTTAATTTCGATTTTACATACAGTCCCAACTTTCTAATTTGGAGTTGTAATTATTGTGCACTGACTGTTATTTAACTGAAGCCATTTAGATTATAATGTCAATCAGTGGCGATGGTGAGGTGACTCATTACTGTATGCCAGTGGTATCCAGGGGGACATTAGTCCATAAACATAAGCAGAGTGAGTTTATTTAAAATCATGTGCTGGATGTGTTCAATTACTAGCAAATCAGCACTGTTACACCGACAGCAGTGTAACCAGCTAAGGAGTGGAAAAGCTACAACTGATATCAGTTGTTTTTCTGAAAGTCTTGGGCACTAAGTTCTGAGCTAAATGCCACCTGTATTTGTCCTTGGCAGCATGAAAACAGTTCTGAGTCAGATGGTAGCCACGGAAACAGGTTGTGTCCACAAGCGTGATAGGTGTTGTATTGTTAGTGAGTTGGCTGTCCATAAATCTATTTATATGAAACCTCTATGCCAGATCTACCACTCCTGTGCAAGTTAATGCTTTTCAAACAAAGCAGATATGTCACTCACAGTGTTACTTTAATGGCATTGACTCTGTGGACTTTGAGCCAGCAGTCAAAACAATAAGACCTGAATATTAGAGAGTTACGTATAAAACTGTAATAATGGAAATAATATTACTCTGTTTCTGTTTTTTTTTCTTCTGTGCTCTACAATAGCATCACTATTTGATTCAAAATTGGAGGGAATCAACATGGCAATAATACATGATCTATGATGATACATTTTCTTTTGCTTTTATTTTGTAGTACAATAATGCTTATCTTTATTACTTTTGAAGCTATCCATAAAGTTCTATGATATTCATATACAGTAGTGCAGTGAAAAGAAAGGGTATGAAGGTCAGAGCAGTCAACTTTAGATTTCTCTGACATTTAACCATGAACTTTCAGGAACCTTAGCCAAGTAGTTTGATTTGCCTGACCTTAATCATTCCAAAACTGTTGCTGCCATGCACAGATACTGTATGAATAAGCAATCAAGGAACCCTGGTAGTGAACTTTAACACATGACCATATTAGTGAATATTTTGGAAACTCAAGAAAAGAGGATATAGAGTTTAGTTTTTTGGGAACTTCTGAAAGGGGGCTCTGATCAAAATGATTTCAACTCTTGTTTCTGACAAAAGTACATGTGCATATGTGTAGCTTGCCAATGCAGTGCTGCCAACTAACATAGAAGTTGCTTTACACCAACAAAAATGCATGCAAATATACATACAGTGATGCTGATACATACTGTAGCTCTACATACTGGCTTTCAATTTCACATTTTTTAAATTTTTTTTTAACTTAGCACCATGTGGATATGTGTCAGAATGTCAGCATACTGTGTGTAATTTCTTGCACTGAATTTAATCAGTGTCTACAAGTTAAAGTTTGAGAACATAAACAAAAATCAGATCTATTTTTTTAGCTAACAATTAAACCTGTACTCTGCTGCTCCTTCACCTTGCTCACTGTAATTGGTTTAACTGATATGTTTTATTAAGTGTCAGAAGTACCAGCAGGGCTTACACTGTACAATCTGTCACATAGAGTGCCAAGCATAAAATGGATAATGGAGGAACAGAGAAGGAGGAGGGAGGAGGAGAGAGAAAGAGAAAATGAGGCAGTGTAAGAGAAAGACTACTTGGTAAGAACAGTCACTGCCTGGCATTAAAACAAAAAAAAAGCTTTGCTGCTGACACAGGTGAGTGCAGACAAGGGAAGTTACATTACACAGATGATTGGATAGTGAGCTGACTGATCACTCGTTCATTTGCACTCTTTCACCCTGGGGTCGGAAGTGTGACATGAGGCGTTTGTTCATTTTTCCACTGCTGATGTCAGTTGTTTTTTTTTTTTTTTAATCAGCACCACCGGTCTGTAAGTAGTGCAGGTGTGGCACAGAGGAGCAGTAATGCTGAGAACGTGTGAAATTTCACTTGTTATGGGGGTAAGAAGAGCAGCACCAAACAAGTGCTGTAAAAGTTTGGATTAGCAATTGATTCCTAGGTTTTGTGGGATCTCAAAATTGCTAGCATGTGTTTTCCAAATGTTCTCTTTCACCAGAGTTTACACTTGGCAAACAATAAGTCTGCTCTTCCTTTTCACATTTTATTCTCAAATGTTACAATTTTTCAGAAAACTGTCAAATTAAATATATTTGTTTTTAGCTATCTTACAGATAACCTAGAGACTGAATATTCCATATCCAAAGAATCTTAAAGAAGTGATCATTTTAAACCAAATCACAACATTTTTGTGCATAAACCAAATCTAATTCTCGTTCTCATTCGTTCTTGAGGGCATGAATAAACAGCTTGTTTTGTTGTTTAACTTGGAGGACCTCTTTCATCAAACCTTTACAAGGTGTTTTCTCAGGTTTAATGCCATAGCCATGCAGTAAGGGGAAGAAGGTCCCACTTCAGTTATTCTACTTTAGATCTTGATTTGTTTTAGGTTTTTATATATTAGCTGAATCAAGCAGAATCACATTCTTAATATCATTCTGAGTAGCATTGTTCTTGATAATTGAAAATATCTGATTTGAGTCTGGCAAAGTACTGCAGGCACAGGAACACCACACGTTTGCAGTTCTGGTGCTACTAGAGATTTTTGCAATTGTTTAGTCCATTGCTGTTTAAGTATTTAACAGTGAGTGCACTTTGAATGCATCTGACTTCCATATATATTCACCAAACACTGACCAATGCCTATGTCCAAATATGGTCTTCTTAGTGACCAGTGCTTGTATCGCTAATGACAGATAATGATAATGATATCTAGGCCATTACTGTGGTGGTCATTGTGAAGTAGCATCACTACACAGGCCCTTAGGCCACTCGACCACCCAGAGACCTTGCTTTATACTCCCAGAGAGCCCCTGTTATCCCCTTACCACCAAGCAGGGATGTACACTCTTGCTTTTAAGAGTCTGATGTCTCGCCAAAGGTAAAAGCTTTAGAAATCTGGATGTCCCACTATCTTAACAGAGAGTTGACAAAGACGACAGTTTAACCTTTAAGTGTAATTGTAAAAAATGTCTTTCCTGTAGGTGAGTTGCTGAAATAGAGAAGAATTTGGTTTTTTATCTTATTTTATTTTTGCCATTTCATAATCCACAGTTTGATGTAAAGAGGTTCAATTTTTAAGTCTTTTAGGGCTTCATTCATTTTTATGAGTGTTTTTCTGCTCAGGTCCAATTCTTGTCTCTGCAGCTCTGACTTTGAGCCTATCAAAAAGTCTTTCTTTTCCTTTTTGAATAAGAATCAAAAAACCTGAGGCCTCAAAGACACCTTACAAAATATTCCTTTGGCAGGTTATGCTTAATGTTTACTTGGCATGGGCCTGTGCCCAGAGGCAGCAGAAAGTATTCCCTCTCTGACACCAGTGTCTTGTGCTGCAAGAGGAACCCTGTGTGCCCACAATTAATTTCCGCCAGAGTTCTAATATTCCTCTGGCAGCTGTATGAGACTAGCAGTGACACTGAGGTCTATGGTCTTTGAGCCTGATCGTCAATAGACATACATACAGTATGTACACTTTACTGTTACTGTTAGCTGCAGTAGATTAAACGTTCTACTTTATTTTAGTAATGAGATGCTCTAAAATCTGTAACATGTCAAATTTTATGTGTTAATGTATCAAGTAATTATACCAGAACTTGCTCTGTGCCTTTAAAATCACTAAATGAAAGCCACCAAGAGCTTTTTCTGAAATAAACTCATTTACACATCAGTTTGTTTAGCTAAATGAGGCCTTAAAAAAAGAAAGAAAAGCTAAATACATATATCTATTCTAACATTAGCTAATTTATTTACAGCATATGGGATATTACTACCAACTCCAGGTGCATGTTGATAAGTTATTATACCACATCCAAAATTTATATCAAAATTTTGTTGCAGCTCCCACTTACCTCCCATCTCCATTTTAATTAAGACTGTGCTCTGATGTGTGTGTCACTGTGAGAGTTTTTTATCTTGAATTTGTTAATGACCTTTATCTGCAAGCTATGTAAATAATGTGAGAATATTAGCCAATGCTCACTTGAGTCTTCTGTGTTCTTTGGACAGCAGACAATGTGCCATGGGTTTCAAACTGTCTCTGAAGTGGGAAGGTTGAGTGTGAATTCAAAAATACCAGGAAATAACACACTAAATGAGAGGCTACCATTCATCCATGGCATGGCACGTTCGACCGCCATACAGAGTCAGCCAGAGCATGGATCCCACTAATGTAATAATACCTTTATGATAAAGTTTCCTCTGCTGCTGACGATGTGTGTGACAGTGCTAGTCATCTAATTGTGATGTGACAGAGGGATATTTTTACTCATCGATCAAAGACCCTTTTGATCATTCTATTAATCATATATTCAAAACTGTGGAAAATGGGACATTTTGTGGTCATGATTACTCTGTGCATAAAAAAAGCACTAACAATTATAATTGGACCCTAGGTTATAACAAAACGTGTAATTGTTAATGGTGAGGTAGGAAAGTTCCATATATGTGATGTTTTCCTAAGCCCATAGAAACAGATTCCTTGACAGAGCTGTATATATGTTAAAGTATAGTGTTTGTATAGGCCTACAGACAACTTGTCTGTAGATTCAAACACATCCAGCAAGCCACTGAGGGAGACTGCCTGGCGGCCCCTAACTCAGCAAACATTGTCACAGCAAACAAATCTGTTTCCAATGTTAATGTGATCAAATAAATTACAGAAACATTTTTCAGGGGATATACTCTTTAACTGAGACATCCAGCTAGCTAGAGCCAGGAAGAGAAACATGCAGCCAAGATGTTTCTCTTTCAGGAAAAGTTCTGTAAAGTCATCCTTTCTATCTCTGTGAGTAAGGGACTGAGACGTTTAGCTCTCTCTTGAAGCTCCCCAAACAACATTTTTATACAGTTAGGGCAAAGGCAACGTGATTATTTGTGCTGTTTCCTTCACAGTAAATGTGCTCTGCTGCAGGGGATAGAAGTAAAGCCATGACAAGCTTGTAAAATCCATGACGTGCTTTGGATTCTTTGCCCTTATCACCATGTGTGTCTTTTTTTCTGGCTGGTTTCTGAAGCTTAATAGCCACCCCTCTCGTCATAATTGTGCCCTCCACACAGAGAGCCTGGCAGACCTCACATCCAGCCAAGACCTGTTGATAAGTGTCTGGTGTTTTGGCAGGGGGTAGGTATGGAGTTGAGTCTTGGGCTCAGGCCATGGATAAACCATAGCTGGAGAAAAGATGGGATAAAAACAAGTATGGGCATTCTCATGGGCATTTTTTATGCATGTTTGTGTGTTGTTTTAGAATGTTTTGGTCTGTGTTTGGATATAAAATGCATATCACAATTAATGCCAGCTGTAATTTATGTTTTAAATATTTTACACATGCATTTTTCTTTCTCAGCCTTGGGCTGGCAATTTGGCTGTGCAAAGTCCAGCCAGTGGTGATGCACTCCCCTGCTGTCACTGTTGCCTCCCACCATGCCTCTAAAAGAGCAAGGGTTCATGGGAATGACCAATGGGAAGCATTGCTCAGCTACTTCCCACAGCCAAGAGACAGCTGTAATCCAGTAACCCCTTTCCTGCATATGGGTTTCAAAACACACAGCTGCACACACACGCACACACACACACACACACAATTTCTTAAACACAAATTTTAGGTACAAACACGTGCACCCATATACAGTACAAAGAAATATTCCAGGTACAGTTCCTCCTGGTTGTGCTGTGATACAGCTAGTGAATTGATGGTGTTCCTGTTGCAGTGTCCTATTTTGCCTCTGAACATTCATCACTGGACCCTCCATAGCAAGCTGTGGCCACTTGCCTTCACTCAAATCCTATCCCATTGCACTACTGGGGCAATGATAAAACAAACAACACACCACTGCCTATACACTGACCCTCTGACTCTGCATATTAAGACCCGCTCTCTACCTTTACTACCCCTGTTAAATCACATTTTTTTTCTAATTCACTCTCTCTGTCTCCCCTCAAGTCCCAGTAGATCTCCTTCCCGTTTCCTCTCATTCTGCACCTCATCCAGTGTATTGCCAAAGTCCTCATCTCTTCAGCTTTCTTCATCTGTTTTTTTTTTATTGTGTGATTAAGAGAATTTGGGCAGCTACACTAGCTGAGGGGGGTGAAGGGACTGGAGAAGGAAGAGAAGGGAAAAAGTGAGAAGGAAAAGGGAAAGGCAGGAAGGTGGTTATGGGAGGGTGGGAGGAGAGGGGGCTCTGAGTATACAGTCCTCAGAGGAGTGAAGTGAAAGCCAAAAGTGTTCCTTTGAGGAAGTGGGTTCAAGATGAATCTCCTTTATTTTAGCACCGTCATCACACTACATTCTCCATTTTCATATAAAGTATGTATTCATTTACACACAGTACTTTGTTTTATATGCATCCACTACATTCTCCATTTTCATATAAAGTACACACAGTACTTTGTTTTATATACATCTATACATGTGTACTGTAACAATGAGTGTGATATTATGGAACGACTGAAGCCATCAGTTTCAGTGATACTTTTAAAGAGCTACATTTATTTGATTTCCAGCTATGAAAATGCTGAAGTTCTGAAGTTTGCATTCTTCAGCTTGTACTTTCCAGTTGTAATATTTTGAAACTATATTTTGGGCCAAACACCAAAGTAGCACCCAGCCATGTAAGAGATAGCTCTGTGTAGGAGTGCAGTACATGGACACTGGGGAAAGGTCATGTGTTCACATTGAGTAATGTGTGAACACACATGCTACCTAATCATTTCCCCCTATTAGATTGGGAG
Source organism: Monopterus albus (assembly GCF_001952655.1). NCBI lineage: Eukaryota > Metazoa > Chordata > Actinopteri > Synbranchiformes > Synbranchidae > Monopterus > Monopterus albus. The sequence goes on along the minus strand of NW_018127903.1, from coordinate 1,934,149 downwards.
CTTCCATTGCAGCCAGTGACACATTACCTACAGTGCACAATACATGTGGTGCTCTACTCTGTGCAGTGCATATTACAAGAAGACTAATGCATGATTACAGGCCATTATTTTTGCAGCAAATTTAATTCAAATTGTGCTTGAGTTACAAAGATGATTCATCTTCTCTAGCTTCTTGCTGCTATTACACATTTGGCCATAAGATCCTATTTGTGAAATCCAGCCACCCTGTTAGCGACTTGTATTTCAAGTAAAAGAATGTGCCTTTCCCCTGAAAAGTGCCCGCTCCCTTGGTCACACTATCCAGTGGCTCAGCAAGTATTGATGTGCAGCAAAATAAAACATGACTGTTTCCTCCTCACAGAAATCACAAGGATTTTCCACATAATTATAGTTTCAGTGTAAAATTCTCTTGCCTGCTAACACATTAATATATTGCAGTTGGGGAAAATTGAGACACAGATGAGCCAACTATTTAAAAATGCTATGTGACACCAATCATAGGCTCCAAAAACCTTTGATTGTAAACTTCTATGTCCACATAAAAAGCACCAGCAACACAAATTGAATGTTGCATCTTTAGAACCTCATAGTTTCACATTTACAGTAAGCTGATATAAACAAAGCAGAGGTGGCATCTAGAGGTGGAACTCATGAATCACTTTGCCCCTCTGAACCACTTTGTTTACTTGCATCACCATTCAGAGGTGCTTAAGAATGTACAACAGTCGGTGGGCACATCGCTGTCGCCATGGCCCAGTGTGCGGCACTGACTCCAGCTGTCTTCAGTTCAGTATTATGTTCAGTCAGTTACTAAGTCAAGCTGTCACGTTCGATTAAGTCCAAAACCAGTACTTATAAATACAAAAAAACAATGCTCTCAGTCACCAGTGAGTGGAGCTCAACTACTGAACTGGCTGGTGATTCAGCAGTCAGTGCACTTTGAAAATCCATTGAAAGAGATTTGTTTGTACAGGTATTGAACACCTCTGTTGGCATTGTCTGCCCTAATCTTCATGAAACTACCTTCACTTTCCACTTTGCCTCCCACCTACAGTATGTGCCATTTGAGATGAGAAAACAACATTTTTAACAACCAAAAGGATGGTAGCCACCTTCACTGAGAGCAAGAGAAAGAGAACATAAGAGAGACAGAGTTGCTCTATAGCAAGTCTGTTATTGCATCTGCCTGGTTGAACATGGGGGCATTAATGTCTCACTAATCGCATTAACACACAACGCTCACTCAGTCACGGGGATGGAACAACATGCATTCTCTCCATGGCTTAGTGAGGCGTCCGCGCTATGCTCCGGCTGAAGCATTATAGCGTCAGCAGTTCAAAACAAAGATTCCTTGATGGGATCAGGGGAGCTATTGAGAAGTACCGGTCTCCCAGTTAGCTGGAAAGATTTATCATTTGTTTAGTGCTGGAGCAAATTTGAAATGAACAGACAATGCAAGGATATATAACACAAAACAGAGCAAGAGAGTGCTTTTGCTGACAGTTAGGCAAGCCCTGACGTATAGTAAGATAGGATCAGTTTTAAGAATTGTGAGCTTCGGCGTGTGGACAAGCTTATCAGTGGATGGCTCTTCAGAGCTGTTATAGCCAGAGGAGGAAGGCCTTGATGTATTCAAGAATAATGCATTTTTGCAATTATGCAAGCAAAAGGGGGCTGGAAAGAGAACGTGTCAGTGTCTACAAGGAGTATTCTGTCATAAATACATACTGAAATACAGCAAAGTAGGGACTTGCTTGATTACAAAAACTTGTGAAACATCCTGGCTTACAGTAATTTTAATCACCTCTCTTACGTGCGCTATCCAGAATGAACGCAAACTCTTGACTGACAACATTGCTGATATACTATAAGTTTCTAAAATACTGTATGCATAAGAAGCCGCATCTCAATAGTATTAGTGTCCACTACGGGAAACTTAAGTGTCACTTCTGTACAGTCCTCTTCCTTGTGTTTAACCGGTCTCACACAGTCTTTGCTGGCATCTGTGTCATCTCTGAAGCAGGTCCTGTCTCTTCTGCCTGCCCACCTCCCAATGTTATTTGGCAGAACAAAAGCTTCAGCGCTCATGCCAACGAACCTGCCGAAGGAAGTTCTGGGGCATATGAGTTGAGTTGTGGTGGAGGTAATATTACGGCTCTCGACGGTGGCTGCCTGTGTGTCAGGCTATGGACGTAGAGAAGAAAATATTTGTCATGTTTCTTTTGTTTGCTATGCATTCTCCTCTCTATATGCTCGCTCCTCTGGTGTCTGCCCTGTCTGTCCTGCTCCTTCTTGGCTTTTTTATTTCACTTTCTGTCTATGGATCCTTGCCTCCCCCTCATATTCTCATAGTCTTTCTTTGACATCTCGTTTTGAGTTGTTTCTCTCTCTCTATCTGTCTCTCTCTTTCTTGTGTCTCTTTGATGCCCTCATGGCTGGTTGAATGACTGAAGCCATAAGGCTGTTCCACCCACACATGCACGCTGAGCTGAGCTGTCCTGTGCTGTGCTGTTGATTCTCCTGCTCAACCCATTCGAAAGAGAAGGCAGAGTGTGACTCAGATCCTAAGGTGGGTGGTATGGGCCCAGGTGGGTGGTTAAATAGGCTAACTGTAGCTTCTCCAGCACACTCACTTTCACCCGGGAGATATTCTGATAAGTAGCTAAAACACGGGAAATTGGAGACATGAACAGCTTTCAAATGTGATTTACAGTTCAAAGATTGTTGCAGTTATATCTCTAGGTTGTTTTGGAGCCAAACCAAAGCTCTTGATTTGATTTGCTGGGATGACTGTTACTTACTATGATAACTCCCTCAGCCTCAGAGTCAAAGTAACATTAGCAGATCAGCATTATCATAATCATCCAAACCATGCAGCTCTCTGAGTTATTTTCATATTTGCCACATCCATCACAGGAAAGTGTTTTGGAAAGGATGTGTAAAATTTCATTTTTGATTTTTATAAATGTTTTGAATCAGTATGGAGGCTGCAAAGCTACTTGACAAGCCTCAAAACATGCTGAGATTTTTAAAAATGAAATCAAATAAATAGAAATTAAAAACACTGTCAGGTATAGTTTTGTGGATTTGTTTGGGTTATGACAAGATTTAGATTTATACAGTTTTAAAGATAAATCTTAAACTTGATCTTATGGCAGCAAAGTATATCAAATTTAAATCATAAACATCCTTTTGCTGTAGGCCCACGAGTCAAATGCTGATAGACAACAAAGCGCCTTCCTCTCTGTGGAGGGGTTTTAAATTTTGCCCTAAGTTATAGATTTAGATTTTCTCTTCTACCATGGGTAATTCTCCCTGACAGGCTAAAGTGACTAAGTAACATTGCGTGCACTGGGGGAAACTGCAACTGGCTTATCTTTGAACATGATTATCTTTATATAGTTTGGCTGTCTGTAAAGCAGCGTGTGAGTCAGTATCTGAAGGCTATGTAATGTCTCTTTTCACAACACACAAAGCCCTGGCTGGACACTTTTACTGTAGACTGACAGTGTTCTCTTAAGCGAAGCTCTGGCACAGAGAGAATGCTTTTTGACTTTAACATAATTTAAAATAGTAAAAAGGAGATGGTTTATAAATTTTTGCAATTTAATATATTCAAAAATGGCAAGAAATGCTTAACCTGCAATGCAATATATAAAATTAATGCTTTTCATTTGGTGAAAATGAAGAGTTACCTAAAGTTGTTGTGTTCCCATGGTATAAATGTGCTGTCCTGTAATATATCATTTAATCGGTACAAATGACTCAGTGATTACTTTGGCAGGCTCTGAAATGTATGACTTTCAAAAGCCAGTCTTCTAGACTGTGCTGTTTTAAAAATAATACCCATCTCGTTGTATTATTAATTACTTAAAGGATAAGGCCAGTCATTTTCTATAATAATAGCATTTTCAACAATTCCCATACAAAGCCTAAAACCAACAGTGGTTAATGTCTCCAACCTGGACCAACTTATTCATCTCTGCCATAGACCTCTGCTCTTCAAAAACGATTAAAAACACATCAGTGAAACACACCACTGCACTGGGTGATGCTACTTATTACAATATACAAGACCTACTGTATGTATTTCTTAAAAAGATTGCCCTAAAGGCTCCAAAATATCCAAAACAGGCTGAGCACAGCAAGGATCTAAAGTTACTGGAATAGCAGTACATTATAATATGAAAAAAATATATCTAGATAGAGACTTAATGTGCAAATAAACAGAGAATGCTTTTCACAACTCTACATCTGTTATTATTCTAATAGGTCAAGTACATGATAAATAAACTGCACAGATGACTGATTTTATGATCACTGTCATATACATGTTACTGAAGATGCATAAAATAAGAAAAACCTTATATATTTCTGCTGTTCAGGTCATGCCCAACATTGCTATGATCTTGTTTTGGTGCTAATACGGTCCTGTTCTTACACTACACCACCTAGTCTGACTAAGACATCACCAGTTCTGTCTATCATACACCCGCAACCATCTGTTGGGAACCCACGGTGGAGCCTTGATGGCTGTGCATTTGAGTGGTAATTGAGCCTGAAATGTGCTTAATAACGATTGTCCTACCTAATATGCCACATCAGGAGCTCAGAGCACCGTGACAACCCCGAACAGCCGAGACAGGCAGGCAGGCAGATAGGAGAGATGGACAGAAACCACACTTCTACTCCTCATTAGCCTCCAATAAGTGGGAACAGCCCACATAAATGCTTCACTGAAAATCAGCTAAAAGAGAGACATTAGAGTAATCAAACCTTTTAAGGATTGTGATCTATATCAGTCTCATTATCTCCTGTGAATTGTGTATTTTATTGAACTATTACAAACAGGTGTTTGGTTTGACTGGATGCCTACAAATTCTAAATGCAAAATAGTATGTTTTCATTGTCATATATATTGGTATTGGTCCTTCTAAGAATTTACAAAAAAAAAAAAATTACCCAAATATCATAGGTCCAGTCAAATGCCCAAGCTTATGATACAGCCAAGACAACTGATATTAAGCCCCGTTTCTCTAACTAGCTGAATAATGAAGCTTCTTTCAAATTTATTTGTCATGTTCAAATTGACCTTGGCTGCTACGACTATGAACACATCCTCTGGGAACACGTTTCCTGTGTTATTAATGGGTGTAAAATGAGTTGTAGGTATTAATACATTGTAGCCTATGATGGGGGATTCTGTTCACCATGACAGCTGCCCCAGGAGACCACATGGCAGTAAGAGGTACTTGTCAACAGTGGGTTAGAGACAAAAGGCAGGCGTCTTCCCGGTCAGCAGGGGACAGTGTGTGGGATCAGAGGGCGTGATATCCTGTCCAATGCCCCCGCTGAGGAGCCAGAAAACCCCAACTCCCTGCACCTGTCAGGCACTGCGGGGAGGTGGTTTGACGGTGTCACACTCGTAACACAAGAGAACGCCCCTCTCCTGAGGTCTACGTGTACAGTAATCATCATGGCTTCCTTTTCAGATCTATAATCAGTCGTTCAACCTGACAGAAGCACTGTGTTTTTGCCTGTGTGTTGCGTTGTGTTGAAGCTGAAGAGATTGGGTGCATGGGGTTTTGGAAGGGTAATTGCCTCACAAAGTGAACTGAGTCATGAGGAAATGAGCATCCTCAGAGAAAAATCTGTCTTACAAAGTAAGTCATATACACAACAACTCGAGCCTGCTGGTGAAGCATTACTTATTCCCTCTCAACTTTCACTGCTATTCATTTTCCAGTCTGTTCAACTTACAGTAGGTGGGTGCCGCTACCTCACTCAGCCACATGTGTAACCTGCTCAGCAGTAGCTAAATGTTACTCTGGGGATATAGCTTCATAAGAGTAATACCATGCATCACAGAGAACACATTTAAATACCAAATATTGCCCATTCATTTCTCCCTTTCCAATCGCGGAGAGGTGTGCAGCACTGTGTTTAGCAATGGCCAGGGGGATTTGAACAGGCAAACAGATGGGACCGGAGAAAAGGTATGGATAAGGTACAAATGCAGAAACGGGAATCCCCCTGGGAGCACCCTCCTCATTCTGGCACCCACTTTCATGGTGTGTTTAGTGCCCTACTCTGTATGAATTATAAAGAGACTCAGAGACTGATGGTGTAGAGCTCTGAATACAAAGTGTTACATTCTATTT
>NW_018127903.1:1922177-1927928 GCF_001952655.1 Monopterus albus | reverse complement strand
CTTTTAAATTTTCCACATTTTGTTATGTTTCAGACTCATCTTAAAATGCATCAATCTGCACACAATACTCCACAATGATAAAGTGAAAACAGGGTTTTTGAGTGTTTTGAAAATTGATTAAAAATAAAAGACTGAAATATTCAGACCCTTTGGTATTAGTGAGGTGATTCTCAGTGCCTGGTTTTCTCCACACATGCTGCTGGGAATTGTGGCCAAATGGTTCTTTTTTCCCCCACCACACCAGAGGCTTTTGCTTCTCATGTTCTGAGAATCCTTCAGGTGCATCTTGGCAAACTCCCAGCGGGCCGTCATGTGCCTTTTAGAGAGGAATGGCTTCCGTCTGGCCACTCTACCGTAGAGGCCTGATTGGTGGAGTGTTGCGCTGATGGTTGCCCTTCTGTAAGGTTCTCCCATCTCCAAAAAGAAACTCTGGATCTCATTCATAGTGACCATTAGGTTCTTGTTTACCTGTCTGACTCAGTTTGGCTGAGTGGCCAGACCTGCAAAAACTTGGTGGCTCCAAATCTCTTCCATTTGAGACTGATGGACGCTGCCGTGCTCTTGGGCACTTTCAGTGCTGCAGAAATGTTCTTGTAGACCTCCTCAGGTTTGTGTCTCAACACAATCCTATCTCACAGGTCTGTGGACGGTTCCCTCGACCTCATGGCTTTGTTATCATTATGACATACACCATCATCTATGAGATGATGTACAGACAGGTGTGTGCCCTCCCTGATTATATCCAATGCATTAAATTAGGCACAGGTGGGTTTTAATCAAGCTGTAGAAGCATCTCAATGGCCACTGATAGAAGCAGGATGCACCAGAGCTCAATTGCAAGTGTCATAACAAAGGGTCTGAATACTTATGTAAATGGGATATTTCAGTCCTTTACTTTTAATAAATTTACTAAACACTCCAAAAACCTGTTTTCACTTCACCATTACGAGGTATTGTGTGGAGACTGATGAGGAAAAATATAATTGAATTTATTTTAACATGGATCTGAAACATAACAAAATGTGGAAAACCTGTACGGTTCTGAACACCTTCTGTACTGACTGCACAGTATGTGCATCGGCTTTTTAAAAGTTATTTTACAGAACAAAATTGGCAAGCGATGCAACTCTTGTAAACTGAATACGTCTCAAACGGTAGAGTATATCTTGTTGTTGCATGAAGTTATTCAGATTGTCTTTATTGAAAAAATAGCAACTTAATTCAAAAACATTAAAGAATGATATTCTACCTCCACATCTCTTGAGAAATATTACACTAGGTGTATGGCAGCGCAGCAATCACAGCAATCAGCACCCTTATTTCAGGATTTCTCTGGATCGCACAGTACTGACAAAACACATGTAGGAGCAGAGCCGACAAATCTGGATACAAGATGGGCACTCTGACCTTCCCCTGGCACGCCGCCCACAGCCTGCAAACCCACTCAACATGACGGGTATCTGTGCGTCTCTGCTGAAATCGTGGCAGGCATAATTGCGCCTCCTGTCCAAGTGCGAGGAAGATATTCTTAAGGACCTTTTCTCTGTGCATCTCTGTGAGACACGACATAACAAGAGTGCTCATCTTCATCTATGGATCAGACCCCAAAGGTCCCTTGCTTTACTCGGAAATGTAATGAGACATTGTTAACTCAATTTTCACAATTTTCAGAGGAAATGAAAGAGGCTTTTCTGTGGACTGCAGAGCATCACTACCCTTTAATTCTCTTGCCTGGAGTCTGAGGGGGTGAACAAATGTGACTTTGACACTTAAAATGTTAAAGTTATAACAATACATGATAATTTTGCTTGTAGCATAGGTGCACACACACATATATAATGAGTGTATATTCCGTAACACAGATATTGTATTGGTGTGTGTATATGTTGTATTTCACTTTATTCTGTTTTTGCATCAGTGAACAGTGAAGGAGGACAAGTAATTCTGTCCTCAAGGGTGTGTGCATGAATTGTATGACTGCATTTTGTATGTGTGTGTGTGTGTGTGAAGGTCTATGAGTGGATGCATCTAACAAAGGTGGAGACAGACAAATAGCCCTGTTCCTCTGTTATCTCTGTCTTTCTAGGTGTTAAAGGGGTGCTTGCCACAACCATGGGTCACTGTACAGATGCCCTGACATTTACACAGCTTTCTCTGCATGCATACAAACTCTTTCTCTCTCTCACACACACATACTTAGAAAGAATCGCAATGTTAATCTGTGTCACAGTGTCCTCTGAAAAGATTGGGCACCCTTCAAAAACACCCCTGCTATAAAGGACAGTTCATGGCACCAGCATGTTGTCAAGGCTGAGGTCATGGTGAACCATGTCACTGTAAGCCCAGGAAACAAATGAGGTGGGTCTATTATGCCAACTCCTGGTTACATGGACACATTTAGGGACACAGCAGCTATCTGTTTGGAATAAATCAACTCACCCTGGATGGCTGGCAGAAAGTATGAGAGGAAAAGGGACTTAGTTTTACAACCATGTCCTCCTTTTGTCCCACTTCAAAGTGAAGACATGTTCATCTACCACAAGATTACCACATCTTCATGTAGGACTAAAGAGAATCTCACTCACAAGTGTAAAGAAGTGGGAGTGACCATTCGCTATGGACATCAACACCCTCTAACATTAATGTTTAGTCTGTCATCCACTACAGCCTGATTCTTAAAACACAAACATTTGTTATAATTCTATCAGGTTTTTTTAATTCATTATAAAACAATTATTTAGTGAAAAATGTGACCATGGAGAGGAGACAGTGTGGAGAATTATTGTATGCACAGAATGTAAGCCTTTGTTTTTCTGTTTTTTCCTCCTCCAGTGCACTTCAGATTTGTGTTGACCAATCTGAAGACTTTTTACATCAGGCAGACCAGTGATATGGTGGTTAGCACTGTCAACGCAAAGCACAACAGCTCCGAGTTTGAGCCATGACCGACCCGGGGCCTTTCTGTGTGGAGTTTGTATGTTCTCCCTGTGCCTGTACTGGTTCTCTCCATGTACTCCAGCTTTGTCCCACAGTCCAAAGACATGCAGCTTGGGATAATTAGCGACTCTAAATTGCCCGAAGGAGTGAGTGTGTGTGGTTGTTTGTCTACATGTCAGCCCTGTGATAGACTGGCAACCTGTCCAGTGTGGACCCCGCCTTTTTCCCAATGTCAGCTGGGATTGGCTCCAGCCTTCACACGACCCTATTCAGGGTTAAGCGGTATAGATAATGGATGAATGGATGGAATTTTACATCTGTATCTTGTTCCTTTATTTACAGAGTGATTTAGCCCATGCAGATTAAATGTGTACAGTGTGTGTGACTACAGCAAGAACAGACATGGGTTGCAAGGAAATGTTGTTTTCCTGCTCAGAAACAGACTTATTGAGACTGACAAGAAGAGGGATTTAAAAGTCCCAGTCTCCTTGACAACAACATGCTTTATCCAAGCCCAATCTCAAACGATGTAATTGCTTTAATCAGTGAAATTATCAACACAATTATATTTACAATGCAAACATGTGAATTAACAGTTCAGCCTTGACTCCTGTTGTGTGTTTGTGAATAACAGGTATTGATGAACAACACAAAGCCACATGTAGCTAAGTATTTTGTAGCATTAAGCTATTAGAAGGTTTTACTGTATGTTTCAACATGAGCTTGCGTTCTCATTTTTAATTTTTTGGAAATCTGACTAGAAGCAAACAAAAAACACCTGTGACAATGATAACAAAAGCAATTTCATTGCACAGTAGTTATAACATCATATTACTATAGTCAATTCATGCTGGTGTTCCTAGAAATGCTATAGTCTATTATTTTGAAAGGTGTATAATTAATAATTTGCATAGTGAAGCATTAACTGGACTATAACTATAAATTTAGAAATAGCCTCTAATGTGAATGAAACACAGACAACTCTACCTGTAAAATGTAGTTTGAAGCTGAGCTATAATACATCATTGCAATCATGTACCCCACACCCCCATACCTCCTCCCAGTTCTTCCAGTACTAAATAACTAAATTGATACCACCAGAAAACATGCACTTCACCGCTGACACTGTGAGGGTCCTGTGGGGATATAAATACCTGTGAAATCATGAAATGCCTACCACTGAGAGATGGAGGAGAGGCCAATCAGGTGAATAATAGCCATAGTTTTTACACTGGACCCACCAGTACTGGTTGCCATCAGTATGTAATGTCCACCTTGAAAAACCCTAAGTGTGCTGTTTGATCAATGCAGCCTGATGGGAAGGGAAAATCAAGCCCATAAACAGGCCCTTGAATGCTAAAAGGGGAGTGAGACCTGAGGGACCAAGCACTGAAATGTATGGTGAGAGGTATATTGATGGCCGACTTCCGAGAAGTAGAAGTATTTGATCCTATAGCACTTTGCCCCCTAACATACAGTTATATACATATACCTGTGGTGTTTGTGTGGTGGTAAAGATATGTACACAAATGATGTTCCATATACATGTAATTAAGCTAAAGAATATACCGAGCTGCAACATAGTGCTGAGAGACAGTTATGACCTTCCTGCATGTTTCTTAGATCATGATACTGTGGCTGAAAAGTTCATCTCCTAAAACGGAGAAAATACTGTGGAAGTCTCTTGAAGCACACAAAAAGAGCAGAAGAAAGACAGAGAGAAGGAATATGAAATAAGAGAACCAAGTAGCAGCAAAGTTTCTTTTCTTTGCAAAGAAGAAGGCATGTTTCTGTGTCACTGTTTTCTCTTTTCATGGCAAAGGGAGGAGAGCCAAGGTCGAGCGTGTCAGTGTGAGTCAAGCCTGAAAGTGTGAAGACTCCAATTAGACATAGCCTCGGGTCTGACTCCAAAAGACAAGGATAACACACAACCCTCTGTGAAAATATGCCAAACAACGCATAGTGCAAACATGTACACAAACTTAAACACACACACACGCACACACCACATCTTCATGTCCCTGTTTTACATGAAATGCATGTTGATACCACAGCTGTTTGCACCCCATCCATCATCTCTAGCAGGCAACAGGCAGAATTATTAACAAGCAAAATCTGTCATGCCCTATTAGCGCAATAAACCTACTAAGGCAAGTAAACAATTTATTAATGTATGGCTGATGTATCTAATTATCGTGTGTTTGAAAAATACCAAATATTAATGATTTCGCAGTCTATTTGCACTTAATTGAACATGTTGCTAGTAAAAAAAAAAAATCACAGCATTGATTATTTAATGAGCAGTGAGAAGATTTGAAAAGTTTATTCCAAAGAATTTCTGTTACCCCAAACTTCTTTGTGAGGACATGATGTCAAAAGTGCTTTTTTTAATCTACTTGAGGTGACAAGCTGTAAAAGAAATGAAAAGTGATTTATTTATTTCCAGAAGTTATTTTCACAGCATTGTTTATTAATTATGTTTGCATACAGTAGATGTGTTTCTTTCACCATTTGTTTTAATGCTTTATTTTTCATAATAATGTCTGTTTTATCCTCTATTACCATTTAATTTTGCATTCTGTAAATCACTTTAAAATGTCAAGATAAAATGTAGCATAAAACTAAACTTACATGAGTGACAAGCATGTAGTGGGTTGAGAAAAATACACAAGTACAGAAGATAAAACACAACATAAAACATCCATCCATCCATTTTCCTCCGCTTATCCGGGACTGGGTTGCGGGGGCAGCAGTCTAAGCAAAGATGCCCAGACTTCCCTCTCTCCAGACACTTCCTCCAGCTCCTCCGGGGGA
>NW_018127903.1:1920172-1920465 GCF_001952655.1 Monopterus albus | reverse complement strand
CCTGACGCCCACAGCCCCGAACGGCTGCATTGACAATGGAGGCGGAGAATATGGTCCACTCGGACTCAATATCTCCATCCTCCCCCGGGATCTGGTCAAAGCTCTGCCGGAGGCGGGAGTTGAAGATCTCTCTGACAGGGGATTCTGCTAAACGTTCCCAACAGGACCTCACAATACGTTTGGGTCTGCCGAGTCGGTCCAGCTTCCTCCCCCGCCATCGGATCCAGCTCACCACCAGGTGGTGATCAGTTGACAGCTCCGCCCCTCTCTTCACCCGAGTGTCCAAGACATAC
>NW_018127903.1:1878494-1918578 GCF_001952655.1 Monopterus albus | reverse complement strand
TTAGACTGATCCGTCAACCAGGACCTGTTTGCCTTGGGAGACCCTACCGGGGACATATAGCCCCCGACAACATAGCTCCAAGGATCACTCGGGTACTCAAACCCCTCCACCACAATAAGGTGGCGGTTCAAGGAGGGGAACATAAAACATAATCAAAATTTTTCATAAAACAATAAATGTAAAGTTTCTATAAAATGTCGTGTTGTCAGTTCAATATCTAAGCCAATCAGCTTTTACAACAGTGGAGAACAAGAAGTTTTCCATCATGGTCTGAGGTCTTGCAGTCATTGGAGTGCAATTGCAGCGTCTGGCTCCAAAAAATGCAGCCAACTTGATCTTGTGAGAGTAACATTACCTACTTATGAGTTACATCAGAACTAATTGATTGAGTAGGACAGAAAAATAACCGGCATGCATGCATGCACAGATCTGTCTCATATCAAACAAGCCTACTGTCGTCTGCCCATGGCTGCAGCAGTGCATGAAATAGCACACTTTTCATAAAATGATATAGAAGTGCATTTTTTGTTTTGGTTTTTTGAAGATTGAAAAAGAGCAGCAATTAAATAGTAAAAAATGTAGTGTGATTAAAAAATACAGACCGTAAAAATGCACTCATATACAAATGCAAAGATGTCCACTGTATACTGTTGACTTAATGAATCATTAATATATGAGAGGCAAGTGGAAAAGCCTATCTTTGTCTGTTCAGAAAGAGGTTGTGGTAGTGACACATCTGGTACGTGCAACACTTCAGGAAGGTCCTAAAGAGAGCATGGCTGGGAAGCATATCCCAGCTACCCCTTCTATTACTTAGACCTGGAAACATGTCTGAAAAGGAATAAAATGGATGGATGGATTTTTTTATGTACTAAATTTATTGTTCCAACAAAGGAGGAGGTTTAATGGTTTTAGTGGAGAGTGATTAAAAAATGGAGGGGGTGATTATAATAGGACAGGAAGGGAAATGAGAAAGGGAAGCGAGAAAGACCAAGGATGAATGAAGGATGATCGTGATGCACTGGAGCAAAGCTCTATAAAAGAACGCAAGAGAGGAAAATCTCAGGAAGGAAGTATGGAAATAGATGGTGGTCAGCTGTTTGCCCACTGGTCTACAGCTAGCTCTGTCAGTGGCACAGATGACCCAAAACCAGGAGCTCTCTCTGCTGTCATCCACCTCCCGAGACCTCCGTAGCACTGACCTAATTTACACTGACTGATCTTTTTCCAAGCCCTCAAATGTGACCTTTCAGTTACTTTTCTTTACCACATAAGTGCAAATTTGGATTGGAAACTTTTTCAGGGTTGTTTATGTTTTAAACTGATCTGTTATGGCTACTATGTAATTACATGCAGTGGATGCATAATGTAAAGATGTAGAAAAGTTTATATCTATCTACAAGCACATCTATTTATTGCATTGCTTTTTCATAGTGCTTATGCTTCACAGTGAAAAAGCAGTTTAATATCAAAAGTGCAAAAAGATACAAAAAAGAGAATATCAGTGTTTAGAACACACTGTAACATAAGGCAGTGTTACTATTTAATAACTAAGTTCAGATTTACTGAACAGAGATGCTGCATCTCACACATTTTTGTTACAGCCTGTTACTGAAATGTTGTGTTTACTTTCCTGGAGAATTTGTGCCATGCACAGCTTGTGTCTGATAGTACTTCATTTGATTGTTTGATGAGCCAACTCACAGCCATACAATAAAAGTCAGAAGTGTTGTTTTACTTGCACAAACTCTGGTCATAATAAAGTACAATATTTGAGATGTCTTCTTTTTTTCTTTTGAGTTTTGCCTCCAGTGTGTGATTGCTATGAGGCTCACCAACAAATTCTATTAGTCTCAGTCTACTGTGCTGCCATTCTTGAACCTATCTGGATCAAAGAACAAAGTTTCTCACTGTTTACCATTACTGTCATTAGTACTATCATCATTGCCATCATTGCTATTATTTTAGCAGTCACAGCTGCATCATTGTTATTATCATCAGTCACTAATGGCATCATCATTGTCATCAGCAGGTGAGTAAACAAGTGTGATTGCTGGGCACCACAACATAAATTTTGTAACTAGATCTGAAACACAGATAAAATACAGCTCCATCTATCCATCCATCCATCTGTCCATCTCAGAAGGGAAAGGCAAAGTGTTTAGAGAACAGAAGTCACTGGAGACCTCAGACCAGCCTCTGTAGTCCCACACTATCCTCCCCTGTCCAAGCAGCAGCTCACTGAGTTAGACTGAGTGGCCCTGCTCCAGCGTGTTGAATAATGAATTAGAGGCTGATATCCTGTGACGGAGGCTGGGAGAGAGCACTTCCTCCATGGGCCAGAGTGGGGCTTGAATACCCGTGAATAATACATGGCCAAAAGTGGGTCTGTTGAAATGACTCAATACTGGGAGTCAAGTGCAAGATTATCTTTCCACGGTTATGAAAATATTGCAGCCCTCGTAACACAATAGCAGAGGTGAGAAGATGATCACATGAAGCAAACTCATAGCTACTGTTCTGTGGGCACAATTTGTTATCAAGTTATTCTAAATAGCTAAGTTGTTTCTATGCACCCTAACTAAAACCTAAATCTGGAGTAAGCCTATAGAAGAACTGTATTAATAGTGCTTTTCACAGAAACTGGACTAGGAAGTGTGCCTCTGTTAAGTGTGGCATGAGTACATCTACACTCCCACCTTATTGGTTACACAAATGTGGAAAACTAATAATTGTGTTACTTGTCTTTTCAAACTAAAATAAATCCTCCCTGACAGAATTATGGTATATTTATTCATCTTTATACAGTTGTCAATTTACACATTCAGAAATGGGCAAGGCTTTTCCACAAGACTATCCGGGGGTCCCATCTCTCACTGGGCCAAGTCAGCCTCTGAGAAACCTGGAAACCACAGGCTCTCACTCAGCCCCAGCTCTCCCAGCTAACCCTTAATCCATGTGTTTGTTACATTAGACACTCTGCTTGGCTTTGTTCTGCAGGGATGTGCTGCCCCTTCGCCTGCCAAGTCTCCCTCCTTTCCTCAACTCTCTCTCTCACTTGAGCATTCTCTTGCTTGCAGTCAAAAGGATTATGCCGAAGTCCATGGGATTTATTTAATTGTGTTTAATTAGGGTTATCCACAATGATCAAGCTCCTGATTTCGAAGAAGCACACATTGTGGAGTTACCCCTCCATATCTGAAACTGGCAGGTGGGTCTGAGCAAGGTGAGAAAGAGCTAGAAGAGAGACGAAAACGCAGATAAATAGATTGAGGAGAAAAGATAGAGGGCAGAGAGAGGTGGAAGAGAGGAATCAGTAAGGCAATGACAGTGTCTTTGTTGGATTCCCCTAAGGAGAAATCGATTGCCATGTGCTTTGCTGTTCCCAGACCTCTGCTTCTCCATGCTTCTCTCCATGACACCATGGTGTGGGGAGTCATAACTCACCGCACCCTTGGTCAGGGCTTAAGCGGATTGCGGGTCAGGAGCCCTGCCTTTGGCGTGATGCACTGTATCCAAGCTAAAATAAATTTTCCACTGAAGAGCATTAACAGCAAGTGGCCTCTTGCTCTTGTCTGCCGAGGACTACCAAGGGCTTAGAGAAAGACAAATGCACAGAAGGGTGCAAAAGGAAAATGTTTCTCTGATTTTCATCGACTAAAGACCTTCAAGTCTTCTGAGTGCACTCAACACTCACTATATCTGGTTTAGTTGAATTTGGTATTGTCACTTTACAGTCCTATCAAAATTAACCTAACAAGAAGTCGCATAGTCACATTTGTCTAATAAAGAAAAGACATGTTGCCCTTTACTTAGTCCATTACATCCCCCAGTGTAAAGGCGTGTTCTCATTATTGCAGAAAAACGAGGGTCTTTCTTGTCAGTTCAAGCAGTGGTCAACAGTGATTGGCTGCACAAACAAAGGTCGGTGCAACTGGGGTCAAAGTTTTACAAATTTGAGCTTGGAACACACCCCTGCTCTACGCAGAGCCTACGCTACACACCACATACACAATAATGGTGAGAACCTGTTTGTCAGTGATAATATGAATACACCATAACACTGATCTAAATTGTAACCGAAGTAACTGACTCAAGTGCTTAATGCATCCCATCAAAGAAGAAGCATATTCACACATTTAAAAAAATTTTTTTCATGCAATAATTCTGTGAAATGCTACTGAGTACAAAGCATACTGCATGTACAAATTCACCAATACATCAAAGAAAAATGTCTATCCTTGTAAAGGAGCTGTCATATTAAATCTCCCAAGCATTTTCTTCTGTTACAAAATGAATCGAGCCGCCTCATAATGAAACCTTATTATGGCATTGTGTTTATGTTGGGTGAAACAAATTGTTATTCCTGTGGGGAGGGCAGAAAAAATGTGTATGTAATCTGTGTCATCAAGAGTTACAGTAAAAGCAGGCAGCCTCTGTAATGTGGGCTACTGACACACACACACACACACACACATAAAAAAGTATGCAATAGTAAAGCCACACTAAAATGAGTTCTGGGGCTCATAACAGCATGCCGATTTAGCAGCAGTTTTAAATGAAATGTAATGAAATGCTGCTGCTTGCTGTTGTCTTAATTCACTTCATCACGTTGTGATCTAAGACATCATGAGGCACCCGTGCCAACTGACAAATATGTAGTGTTTTCTTTTCTCTTTGTTTGTGCATGTGTCTAAATTACGAAAATATTTAATAGTCATTCTCAAGTTTGGGGTTTAGAAAAAAGGTTGTGGACATGCTGAAAAGGGAACCACGATTGTTATTGTCTACATAATAACACATGTCAGAGCTCCTTTTAAATTTCAACACATTAAATTGTTCAATCCAAATAACTGCCCATACTATATAACCCTATGATTCCCTCATGTCTATCATAACCCATTTGTTGATTCAGTGAGAGAGACAGATGGCCAGTGACAACCAGTGCTATCAACCTCAATTGACTCCGAAAGCTTCCACAATTATTCACTACCTCTTAATCACAATGAGCCATAACAGTATCCAAGGCACTGCACTGGGCTCGGAAATGGTTCACTGTACAATTATTCAAATCACAGCTGAACAAGAGCAAAGGATAGAGATGTTGGAACTGAGTCAGGGGCAGCCAGCGGTGGCTCCAAATGCCACAAGCTGAAGGATTAAGTAATAGCCTTGTATCCACGGTAACCTTTCTGAAGGAAAATAAGATCTGTATAATATGCCCCCATCAAAGAGAGAGAGCAGAGAAGATATCCAACATGTTTGTGACCAAGAGAACATTATGGAAAGGGAGGCTTACTGTACGTTTGTCATAGGGAGCATTGTTCCAAAGGTGCCTGGATATCACCTGTATTCAGTCAATTTTAATATGGTTTCTCACAAATGGAGAGAGCTACTATGGTAAGATGGCTTTATGAAAATGGTGCTGCATGCTTCTGGTTCCTCACATAAGCACTATGATTTCTGTGCAACTTACCCTTACATCAGTGCTATTGATACCCAAGAAATAGCTAGCATCACTGCTCTGAACAGCCCCCCCCCTTTTTCTTAAGCTCCCTGACACCTGCCTGTATCCTATCATTAAGTAGAAATGGGCAAAACATCAGCACATGGGACTAGAGATGGAGAAAATGAATAAAGCTTTATTATTCATCACAGGGTTGACAGGACGAACTACTGAACACAATATATCCATTTGCATCACCCTAACAACTTGGTCTTCTGTCATCGCCTGCATTAAGAATTGAGCTCTATATATCAACCCTAGTTATCCTCTTTGCAATCTCTGCATCCTCAAGACAACGCATCTATTTTGTAGGAACACATATAAGTTTATTTTGTGTATTTGCTATGTCATTTTATACATCACTGTTGATGATATATATTTGCCATATTTTAATTTCAGACATTTAAAAAAAGTTATTACTGCAGCACATTACACTGTATTTTGTCACTGGATTTGACTGCACTTGTGATATATAGAAAGTCAAGAACCCTCTGAATTACAACATTAAGGTTAACTACATAAAGGAGTTTGGGCAAGGCATGGCTGACTTTTCACTGAACCTAGCATCTTGTTAGACAAAAGGGGTCAAAGATGGTTTAGGTTTCTTTAATCAGATGTATTTTAATGACTTTTAATGAATTTTTTCGTTTGACCCAAATACAATATACAAAATGTGATTTTTTTTTTCAGAAGATGTGTGTCACATGTTTATAGCCATGTATTTTGCATATTTTGCCTACAGTAACTGATAAAATACAGTACATATGTAAGTAAAGAGATGGCAGGTAAATGTTTATGTAAATCCTAATAACTGTAATATCAGGGTGTACAGGGTAGTCAACAAAGCTGCAAATAAAAATTGGATCGAGGAGTGAAACTGGATGCGCTGTTGTTTTCTTTGCAAAAGTCACCCTTGTGGACCAATACAATGAAGTATGGATGCCCTGACTGCATGAGGTAAAAGTGGGACAGCCAGACTTAAATTAGAGAGCGGCACAGCAGTTGCATGTGTTCACATAACATTGAGGCTGGTTGCCTAGTCACAGCGGAACACAGCGCTGCATCCTGGTCCCAGAGACTGGACTGGAGATGCTGACTCAGCCAAACCCTTCAGCTGCAGGCTGGAATTGGCCCCCAGGAGCATAGTGTCTGACCCACATAACTCAATGCTAGGTACAGCACAGTATTAGCATACATTAAGTTTCACAGCACTTGACTTGTAGTTGTACTAACATTTTTGGTGACAATATGTCCTAACATAACTCTAGCTTAAGTCTATGACACTAACATACCCAGTGACCTAAGCAGGTAGTAACTTGGTTATATTTGAAGAGGCTGTCCTGACATGACCTATAAGGACATTAAAAGATGGAAAACATATTCTTGTTTGTGCAGCAGGTTTGTAATTTGTGAAGTAGCTCGTTGGTGTTAGTCAGTCTGTAGTACTTTGTTCCCAAAGTAGGTTTAATTCCCACATTGGCCATATATTGGTCAATTACACGTACCCAGCCACACACACAAAAGCCAGTGAGATGTGTGTTGGCCTGAGGCATACTTGCCTGTGGCAACAGACCACGCGAACATCGCCTCCCATTAACCTTCTCCAAAGAGGGGGGGAGAGAACTACAAACAGACAAGAGCTGAAGACTTTATATTTAGAGGTGCTCTGCAGAGGCTCTGCTAGCTATCTGTTCCGTCTTTGTTCCACCTTGAGAGGCAGTGCTTGCAGGCTGGCAGTAACCTGGCAACAGGTTAGGTACTCTTCACATATTGTGTGCTTTTATAAAAATAAAAATAAAAAATAAAATGTGCCTGTGTAACACAGTTGAAAAAGTCAGATAAGCTCACTCAGTCCCCTAGCAAAAATACTGTAGGAGTGTGTACAGTTATATTTGCTTAGATCAGTAGAAAACTGGCAGATGGGAAACTAGAGTTTAAAGGCTTGTAACAAAGTCACCCCAGAGGAAAGGAAAGGGGGAAGGAAGAGAAACCCTGGGTTCTTGCATAGACAAATGTGGCTTGTGATACTGAAGCTGTGGCCTAAATGAGCACTTTTACTTAGGGCTGGTTTTCAGATGTGTGGCATGTTCATGCTCCCTCTGCACTACTCTACTGGTGGAAATACTGTCCCCAACATTATTCAAGATCAACGTTTGTATGAGAGCATTCTTTTGTCTGGGATTGATCGGTAGCATAGCCATTTATCATTTGTGTAGGTAAAGCACGAGAGAGGTGGGAAAAGAAAGCACAGTCTTTTTTTATTCTGGGTAATATATTGAACACTATCCACTAGACTAAACTAAACTAAACTACTACTAAACTCTGTATACAGGCAAGGGGTTTATACCCCTTTACCTTCCTACATTATATCTTCTATGATCATTTTTCTTTATTATATTTCGGAGATAACTGTTTGCATCTAAATGTCTCAAGCTCTGTGAATCTCTGATGTATTTTAATACTTTGCTTTCCACAGAGATGCCATTTAATTAATGTCATTTTTTTCTTTTTGCATTTGTGCTTGTTGTCCTATGTTAAGCATTATTTCCAAAATATTGTTCTGAAGGGCTTCTTTCTTCCTGCCAGTTTATAAGTCAATGTGTTATTTGAGCAGAGAGTAAACGGTAAACAAGAGATCTATTCAGATAACATCACCTCCATTAAGTCATCATGAAGACATGAAGGTCATTGATTGGTGGGGAGTCATTAGTGACTGTCAAGCTGATTCATCTGAAGCTCCATTTAATAGGTGACATGGCTGTGAATGGAAGAAGATCAAGTAGGCCCTACAGTTTCTAACTGCTACATGCCACTGTAGCCAAAGCTCACTATGCAATAAAAATTTTTGAAGCTCATTTTTACAAACTAATGGAAATTATAAAGACAAGCAGATGTATTTAGAAGACACTGCAGAACATATCTATGGTTATACTGTATGACTTACACTGTTTCATTTCTTAGCCTGAAGTGTAAAAGCTTCTGCATGCTTTTCCATGGCAACTTTGATCAGATCCCTGAAGGAAACAGCAATCTGGACTCTGTAACAGAAACTTTGTCTTAATTGTTAAAACTAACAGTGTGCAACCTGTACTATGGGCACAACGGCAGCTGGCTCTATTTTGTTGTCAAATACAGGAAGGCAGGGAGGAAAAAATAACATGAACTTGTATCAGTAGAGAGAAAGAGGACCCTTGGCATTATTAATAGTAACAGACCCATGACAGTGAACAGAGAGCAGCCTGTGTGAGCTGCCTTTTATTTCAACCACCCTTCCATATATCCCACAACCTCCCACTTCTCTCCTCCCCAGCATCTTATGAAATATGTACAAGGCAAACAGAGGTGGGGTTGATGCGCAGACCTTCCTCCTCTATGACTAACCGCTACACGTCCAGTAGCATTACTTATTTATAAGGCATGCCGTGTAAGTGCCAGAGTGGCCTCGCTCGTTTTCCTCCACGCCATAAGGGCACTTTCATAACACCCTGTTTACATTTCAACCACCAAGAGAGGAGTGATAACAAAAAAGGATCTCCAATTAGTTACAGTGTCCAGAGCACGGCGAGACACCGGCGGCTGTGATGGTTCCGATAAATATTTGTAATGTTATAGAACCCACTGGTTTGTGCTGGGCATCATCCAAGGTTATTGGAGGAGATGAGTTGAATACTTTTCTGTATAGTGTCTCAGCTGGATTTCAGCTGAGCACAGGCAAGAAATTGTAAAAACAATACAACCTTAATTTGAAAAGCGCTGTTCAATGTACAGTACAGTGTGATTATACTGAAAGTTACTGTCAGTCTAAGTGCTATAATGTGTTTCTTTACATTGTCTGAACTTTTGAAATCATCTTTTTGACTTCCTGCCTGGCTACTTTTCTCTTTAACGTGGGAACAGATCATAGGTGCCAACTAAAATGTTTATGTTGCATGGCCAGAGCTATTACCAGGATAGCCACTGTGCATGGTTCAAAATCATTTTGCAGCGCCATTCATTTTAGTCCATTTAATGATTCCAAACAGCTGTACTGAACACTGAAAAAAATGATGAATGTTCAATAGCTGGATTAGATTCTTTTGATACACATGGATTGAATAACAATTAAAAATCAATTCTGACGACATTACAGGAAAATGAATGAATACAGGAAAGCCTCTTGGATACCGAAAATATTTACAAAAATGTAGAAATGTGGGAGCTTTGAAATTT
Organism: Monopterus albus; assembly: GCF_001952655.1. Lineage (NCBI taxonomy): Eukaryota > Metazoa > Chordata > Actinopteri > Synbranchiformes > Synbranchidae > Monopterus > Monopterus albus. The sequence goes on along the minus strand of NW_018127903.1, from coordinate 1,908,863 downwards.
AGCTTCAGGAAAAAAAACACACTCATTGCTACTTGCATAGAAATACTGTAAGTGGGAGGATTCATTGTCAGTAAGTAAACAAAGCAGTCTGACAAGCCAATACCTCTCCTTACTGTTTTAACACAAAAAAGAATCAGATCAAATTTTGATTAAGAATAAAATGCCTTAGCAATTTACATGCACCATCAGACTGTATACAGTAGATTACAAGCTTCGCCAAGCTACTTACCAAGGGATGCCATCTGGTATAACTTTATTCTGCTAAATGCTATTATTCTCTCTATGCAAACTGTGTCGCTCAGTGGATCTTTTCTTCACACACAGGATCAGGCAATATTCTCAAACATGCAGTGCTAGAAGCTGCCATTATTGATAAATCGGATACAAACAAAACTGTAAAATTAAAAGATAATAGGCTGAACAACTGTACCTAAAGAAACATTATTTTGATAATATACAGTATTTTGTGGGAAATTGTAGACTGGTCAGAAATGTATCTAAAGAATGTCTTGGGGATAGAATTTTACATGTTGTGCATTGTATGCATTCAGATTAACCTTCTGTATTTATTGCTTCTTCCCTTATAGCAATATAGGTCATATTTTCCTCCAACTGTCTCTCAGCATGAACTAGTCCTGCCCCATCTCTGGGTGCCACCAAACACAGAGCTGGCACTACCTCTTGGGACACACACACACACACACACACTCATATTCTGACAGAAGCAGTGCCAGGCCGGCCTCAGACATGTTACCATACTGCACCACTGTCTGGGACCTCCATTGCCACTGTATCCCCAAACCACTATCCAGCACCACGCCTTACAGAGCCAGCCTCAAGCCAGGCCAGCTCTGCCCAGCTGTGTGTGATCCAGCCCAGACCCGACTGACACAAGGCCACCCTTCATCAACACCATCCACTCCATCTTTCTCCACATCTCCCACATCCTAATCTCTCTCATCACTTGTCTCTGAATGGATGGAGGTTTGGGACTGACGGTAGGCTTGCCGCCTCCGTCTTTGCCGTTGCCATCTGCTTGGTGAGCCCAAGGAAAGTGAGAGGAACAGTTGCGTACGTCTGCCAGCCAGTCAGCTAGCATTGCAGAGAGCCGCTGTGTCCAAAAACGCTGTGCCGTGCCACAGAACCTTAACTCACTGTCACAGGGCCGTCCAATGTGATTGATCTGGTCCATTTAGTCAGAGCAGCCAAGTCTGGAGGAGGCCAGGTCCTCCTGAAGCCCCTCAAGCCCCCGTCAGCCCACTCCAGCCCTGACATCCCAACTAGCACAACACAAACACTAGAGCCCTGCCAGCTGGCCCACAGGCTTGACATGCTCTGCCTGCTTATCAGTTAACATGCCACAGGCCTAAAACCAGGCTTACATGACTGTCCACAGCTCCATTCCTTTGGCTGTCCTAGTGAAGTGTAGCTCAACTGAAGTGAATCATATTAAATGCTCACATTGCAATATTCTTTCAGTACAATATAATGTCATGTCATAGATTCGTGTCTGTATCTCATATGACAACAAATCTAGAATATCTTTGAAACATTCATAGTGACAGAGGAAAATCAAATTCAGAGGAAATTAAAGAATCAGAATCAGCTTTACTGGCCACGTGTGTTGGACATGAGGAATTTGACTCTGGTACAGCAGCTCTCAATGTGTATGTACATATCCTTATGTAAGGCAATAGGAAATGGCAAGTAAACATAATAATATAAGGCTGTATAGTATAACAAAATAAACAGGATAAACAAAGCAATAAACAATACAAACAGACAAAGGGGTGTTCATTAGGAAACGAGATATTAATAAGAATAAAAATAGAGTACTTAAAAAAATAGAGACCTGTGCGGATCAGCACAGGTTTGTGCGGTTTCATGTTACCTCCCCAAAATTATTTTCAGTCCAGCATGTTTCTGTATCTCTCGTTCTCTCTTTTATTGGGTGGACAGTGCTCTGGCTTGGCTCATTTCAGGGAAGACATTTCATTGGTGTTTAGTTACTATGAAAATTAGTTTCCTAAACACAGAGGTCACGGCCACAGCCCTTTATCCAGTTGCTATTTGCACTCTCTGTGAATTACATCACTTTGAAATCAGGCTAGTCCAAGGCACCGACTTCTCAATGCTCCCTTTTAATAAGCCGAGTATTCGTTTTTGGGATTTACCCATTGCCAGGCGTTACGGTTTTCCTTCAAATTCCAACCACATCGCACTCACTTGTTTTTCTTTTTACATATCTGACCGCTGAGGAGAAATTGATTCTCAAGCTGCTCCATTAAACTGTATAAACAAAAAAATGATTGTAGGTTTAGCGTTAAAAGTCATGTAAGGTTTACTTGATTTGTTGATATAGATGTGACATTTAGCCGAAACAGACATTGCTTTAAAGCTTTTGTGAGCACTGAGGCAAGGCAAATATACAGACCTTTTAGTTTCAGGCCAAGACTCAGAAGAGAAATGGACTCTATGTACCACACATACACTGCATAAAACTTAGGGAAGTTGTTAGGAAACTTGCATGTCCTCTAACTTTAATATTTAACAACAGAAGAGCTTTTTCTTTGAAACTTTTCACCATCCTTTTGGTCACTACAGTCTCTCTCTCTCTCTCACACAGCTATTTCTGTATTATACTGTCGTTGCTGAAGTGGACTATCTTCACAGCATCAGGCACAGGGTAAAGGGGACCACCAAAGTCAAACATGCTCACTCACAACTGACTAAAGTAATATTTATAATTTATGCATAAAAATGCACACAACAGAAACTTTGATATTTTTTTTTTAGTGCAGAGGTTTGCATATGTGGGCCAATAATTCTGATTTCCTTGATTGTCTACAAGAATTTAAAGCCGCAATGGTGTGGTGACCTAAGCAGTCTTCCTATCTGAGGGACACAGTTGGAGCATTTGTCTGTGAGCTGTCCAAGGACCACCATGGGAACTTTTCTAGATGGGTTGACAGGAAGGATTGTGGGAGTGCAGTGATGGTTGGGGGACTTTTCTCATGTGAAAAGGGCCCAGCCATTCCATAGAAAAACACACCACTACAAACAAAAAAGCATTTGTGACCTGATAATGAGGCACTCTGAATTTGATCATTTTATAAAGTAGTGTAGTGGCACCCCCTTCTTTTCCATTTTGTCAGCTCCACATTCAGAATTACAGCCTGGTTAATCATATAAATTTTTACTTAATTCCCCAGAACATAATCATGACAGTTTTACAGGCAGAAAGGTAAAATGATCTCATATTGTTGTTCAGCACTGTTAACCATGTTGCAAAGTAGTTTTAAGCATGTCTCCAATGGTGACATCTCATCATGGTGCAATATGAAATGGTCCTGAAGTTGAATGAGACTCAAACAAAAGCGTCAGGGAATTAGTGCATGTGAGGCACATTTCCAGAAAGTGTTTATGTTCTTCTTAAAGCCTTTCTCTAGCAGAAGCGATTACATGAACGTCTCCTACTTATTTGTTTTCAACTGAACATTTGGCTGAGGGGTTTATCCATCTTGACAAGCACATAATATGGTTTTTGTTGCTGTGAGGGAGAAAACGAGAGAGAACGGATGAGAGAGAGGGGAGAAAACATGAAAGTTAAAACAGAAGCTCTATGGTGGGGTTTTATCACTTTTCTTGCTCTTCTTTCGTCTTTAACAACATGCTTAACTCCCCAAAGATGTGTTGAAAGATCGCAGTAATCCCCTCGAAATGACATTAGTCCTCACTCTCTTCTTTGAGTAGGTGGAATGTATCTGAGCCAAATTACTGAAGACACTCTAGGGTGTTGGGAACGATGTGATAAACACATAAAGTTCCCAATGTAATTTGATTAAGTCTAAAAAGTATAAATATGGTGTCTGCTCAGCATCCCATGCTAAGCCAATTAGAAGCTCTGCAGTAAATGAATTTTAGTCCGTATGAGAGTTTGACTTGACTTCTTCAGCAGTCAAATGGTACCTTATCAAATAGTGAACTTTTACGGGGTTAAACTTCCCATCATCCTACAATGGTCAATACAGTTTCATAAGAAGACTTGAAACCACTCCAATATAGTTTATTATGATAAAAAAAATTACTTATACATGCTATAGTTACAGTCACACTGGATCAAGATACTGTCAAACCCCATTGTTAGGCTGTGCTCTACCTCACCTGTACCTCACCAACCAAACCCTCCACAGTGAAAGATCAGGTCAGAAAACTGTGTTTTATTTGCTATGTAGACAAAAAAAGAAAATGCATAATATTGCCTGAATGGTTTGACTGTCCTCTAACACACTGGCTCAGCCACTTGGCCACTACTTGAAGCAAACTTCAAAATAGAGCATTACAGAATGAGGACCTCTCCCTCCACCAATAGCACATTTGAACACTGCAGAAAGAGCAAAGTGCTTATTTCTACTCCATCAAATGGGGAGCCTGGGAGGCTGGACTGGAGTCTGCAGCTTCTAAGATTGCTCCCAAGATATGCCTCTGACTTTTCAACCATATTTCAGTTCCAACAGCATAATACAGGAGTAGAGAAGAGAGGCCTCTCAGTTCTTTTCTCTTTGTGGGGCTATTTATGAACAAAATATTTTGATTGAAACCTGTTTTTATCCCCATTTGTTGTTGTTTTTTCCCAAGTCTTGACCAATTTCATGTTTTACTGTATTTGTTTTTATTTTTCAATTTATGTGTAAATGTGGAAAATGTTGTACCTGTCAGTCTGTATTGTGTTACTGTATATCATGTGTTGTGTCCTGCTGGGGTATGCATATGTCTGACAGTGTTTTTGCAGCCCATATACTTCTGTATGTGTGTGTCTGTCTGTTTGCTGATCTGCTTCCCCTGGTGTGTGAAGTGTTGGATAATTAGCTGCCTTATCAGCCTGGGACACCGGCAGTCTCCTCTCCAGTGACAGGTCATGGAGCCCAGGACCAGCGGGAGGTTGGAGAAAAGGAGGAGGTGGGGATGATAAGGCCACAGGAGGAGAGACAAGAAGAAGAGAGAGAGGGAGAAGGAGCTGAAGGGAGAGAGAATAAGGGAGAGGGGGCGGGGACAGAGAAGAATAGAATACATGAAAGAGAGAAATGGAATGAGGACCCAGACAGAGGAGTAGTCAGAGAGATGGAGCAGTTAAAAAGGGGGAGACAGTTAGACCCCGCAAGGACAGAGCAGCTGCTCAGGCCTATCAGCTCTGCCACGAGACCTCCGTACTCATTAGCATAAATTCGAATGACAAATGTGGGCCGCTTTGGCAAAGACTAATTAATTCGGCAGGAGGGGGGGGCTCACCAGAGTAAGAATTCAAATCATTCAGTGCCACAGGCCTGAACAAGTGTTAAGAGGGAGCACGTTGAGCTCCATTGTGTTTTGGAATTACTACAGTTGCCTTGAAAAGGTTACAGCTTTCATATCAGAATGTGAGTTGTGTTTGTTTCGTGTATATACATTTTTTTTACGTGTTCAGGTTGAGTGCTTAGTTTTTAGAAAAGTTTGAGCTTGAAAAAGGTAAAATGTTGCTTTTTTTGTTTTGTTTTGTTTTAAATATTCCTTATTTACACAGTTTATGTGGGTGGGTGTGATTAGGTTGATTAGACTGGTTTCTCTCACAGACACACACGCACGCTCACACACTCACTCTGGACTTCGTGATTTATAAGAGGGAACAATGAACTGGAAAAGATTTCGCTCTGAAGTAATGGCAGCCTGGGAAACACAGAGAAAGGATAAGTGCTCCCCCTTGTGCTCAGCACACACACTTCTGCTTCCAGTGCTGTCTCAATCTGGTTTCATAAACTATGGTCATACACTGTAGGACAAGTAACTCAAGGTCACATTAAAACTATATTGCATTCTGGCAGTACGGATACCTGCACAACGTTTTGCACATCAGATTGAGTCTCTTCCCTTTTTATTAGCACAGTGGACATTACCTCAGTTTACCCCCATTTCTATTGTCTGTAAAAAGGGAAAGTCTGCCAATGAAATGCCTGTCTCCTAAACTTAACAAGCCAGTTGTTCTCAGGAGATCTGTGTGAATTGAATCAGTCCAACATGTTGCCAAGTGTCACCAAGTGGCATGGGGAGGGGCTAAAGCCCCGATTTGAATGATATCACAGATAAAGTATCTGCTTCCTGCCCTGACTTGTGTTAGCCCTCAGTCCTCTTTGTTTTCAACTTTACAGCAGGCTTAACTGGCCAGAACATCTGGCCCTCATCATTCTTCAGGTGCTCGTGCAACAGTGCAAATGTGCGCAAGCAAATATTTGTGATTGTGTGTGTGTTGGAGAGAGTACTTTCTGTTTTTCACCATGTCTTGCTCTGTCTTTCTTGCTCTCTACCTCCTTCCATTTTTGTCTGTTCTTTCCTTTTCCTCCATACTCTGAAACACACCAAGCTCAGCCAGGTGCAATTGTTTTCCCTGACCAAATCCCTCGTTAAAGACCCCACAACGGTTGCCCAAGAGCACTCCCTGCTAAAGCAGGCTCTTCCTGCACCATAATTACATCAAAACAGAACATGTTGTGCAGCTCAAGGACTATTTATACATCCGCATCAAGAGCCAGTTTTCGCTGTTTCTGCTTCCAAGGAACATCCTTCTGCAACTACTGTGTGTATGGGGTGTGTGTGTCTGTGTGCGTGTGTGAGAGAGAGAGACTCAGTGTGGGTGCTGGGGTAGTGGGGTGGTGGTTGGTGGGGAGACTATGATTCTCCAGGTGGCACACAGGGGCCCCAGTAGCTGCTGCCCATTACCAATTACCCTAAGACTTCTACACCGGTGAAACACATTATATCTTGACCAAAGCACTGAAAGTAGGTGGTACTCTTTTTGTCTGACACTGGCAGACAGCTAAAGCAATTTGAAGGCAATGCTATAACCAACTGTTGGTTCAAAAAGGGATCGTTCAGGCAAAGCCACAACTATTATGGGCCTACTATTCATATCTCTGCATGAAGCCATCACAATTTCCATACTAGTTCTGTATATAATATGATTGCTCTCTGGTTTAAACTACAGAATGGTCTTTGTTGGACAGATCTCGTAATCCTGCAATGTTCCAGGTCTTAATGGGCAATTACACTGTAGGCCCAGTCATTTATTTGTTTAATATCATCACTACCATGGCAATGGCATTTGTCTCATTCATGCTAGCATGTTGTTATGTAGCATTTCAGTTTATTTCTCAAAACTCACCATTTTCCAGAAAAAGGAGTCTTTGACTTTTGTCACAAGATGTCATCATCTGAGATAGAGCTAGTACACCCCACTAAAACTCAAAGCTAGCAAAATTAATTGTGAAGCTTCAAAACTCATTCAGGTTGACGACATTTCTGAGGACACTGTGTCACATTCATTATTGACCACAAAGATATTGCCACTTGGTTATGCAACAGCATATTTTTTAAACATGGATCTCATTTAAAAGAAGCTCAGCAACTTCAGTCTACAACTTGATCACTTTAAAGGACAAGGCAAGGCATTTTCATTGTGCTGTAGACCTCTATTGACGTCCAAAGACTATTAAAAACACACCAGTTACTTCAGATACTGAAAAAAACATATGGCTCTTCTAAGACTTTGCAGGTCTTTTTTGAAATAAAGACTTACCTAATGTTATTGTGAGGAAGAAGCATGTTACCTGGACTGTAGAGGTCTACAGCACAGACAAATAAGCTAAACCAGACTCTGGATACACAGATGGTGAGTTTACACTACATTTATTGTTGGTCTTTGTCTCTGTTTCAGTTTGTGGAGAATAACAAATAAATAAATATAAAACAGAAAATCATCAGCCTTTTCCTTTAGGACTAAGGTATGACTGGTCCTGCACTTTCCAATACCCTGTTGACGCACATAGGGTAGAGAGGAAAGGAGTGGAGGAATCAGGGAAGGAAATGGTTTCATGGCTGAGCTGACTGTTTGAATTAGTGTATCTGAAATGGGCATCGTCTGCTAGCATTCTGACATGGTGCTGCTCTCACCTCTGGCATACGTCCTTCTCTTCAGACTGACACAATGAAACACACATCGTACATTTAACTTGCCTTGCTCCAACCTCCCCAATGCGTCTGACACAGCACCCATGATCCTTTGCCTCACGGGCTGTGAGCTGTCAGAGTGACAGGGCACGAGGAGGGTGACATGTGACGCTGAAAGACAGGATTAAATGTGTCAGCATCTCCTCACACAAAGAAAGAAAGATGAGAAAGTCTTTTCTGTAGCGTAAGCTAATTTTTGTCAGTAATATCACAACCAGGTTTACAGTAAGGCTGTCATCTCATTTAATTTAGGCAAAGCTTTGCTTTGAAACCAACACTGCAGTCAAATAGGCTGTGGCTTATTTTGTCAAAACATGGGTTGTAGCCTAAGAACAGAGAACAGTACAATAGGGTTGAGACATTAACAATAAATATTTTCAGTTTGTCTATCTTTGTGAATGTTATATCATAATTATGTGGCATTTTTTCAGTTTCCAACTTTAGAAAGAACTGAATAGTGTGACCATATCAACTCAGACCCTAAACCCAACTTTTATCCTAAAAATTAAACAAACTTTATTGTAACCTTAATCCTAACACTATGTCTTAACTTAGAATTTGTGAGGACCAACTAAAATGTTCTCACAATGATGGTTTGGAACTACAATTTGTCCACACAACCATAGAAAGACATGGTATACACACACACACACACACACACACAAAGCTCTCCAGGTCTCAGTGGTTTAGTCCAGTCTGTCCTGAGCTGTCCAGGCCTCTGCTGTGCTAGTAGACCACACATCCACACAGCAGCTCTTTATTGTTCCTTTCACTGTGGTAATGGAAACACAGTCAATGTGGCATGGAGGGGGAGGAAGTGGTGGCCAAGGGCTGCTATATGGCCCCTCCATGGTTGGCATCTCTTTATACACACAGACACACTCATTTACACATACGCATTAGTGCACACAACCTGTCTTTCTCGCCCTCTCTGGATTTGACACACACATATACGAGGGAGTTAGGCAGGCCATACTGTATTGAAAACACACACCGCCTCTGCATCCTGTCAAATGGTAGGAAATCCTGGACATGTCAAGCACATTTAGAAAAATACTTGAGGTTTAGGAGAAATTGGGATCGCCTCATCTCAAAGTAACGTGATGCTAGTTATATTAAAAAATGAAGAGGTGCCCATATGGAAGTCATCGCAGACCTCGTGCACACACATACAAATCAAAGGAACTCCAGCCCAGCTGCTAATGAGGGGGACCATGCCATTTTTATGTTGTTTTCCTGTGTGGCTTAGGTAATGGTTGTATAGAATGGAAGGTTCCATCCACACAAGCACACAGGGGTCTGGGTGGTATTGTTACAGTCTAAATACATTTTTATGATTTTTTTTTTGCCTTTGAACAATGGTATCAGCTCTACAAATGGTGGGCAGGGTTTAGTCGTTGGCTATTTTAAATGTCTCAGCAGCCAAACTGACTGAGATGGACTGGTCCTCTGTTTACTGTGAATCAGCAAATGCCAGTGGTTCATTTGAGCAAAGCTGACTAGAATAGAACAGAATAGCACAGAAGAGAAGATAAGACAGGCTTCTATGGATATGCTGCACAGACCTTGTAAAATCTAAACAGAACCATAAAATTATTGTCTTTTCTTCTCAATGCTTCAGTGTGGCTGACACATTTTCTAGTTGATCTTTATGTGAACAAAGAGATGTTAGATGCTGTGGTGTTACTCATCTGAGTGCTGCCCGTGGTTACTGTTAATACAGTAACCACGAGGTGCAGCGCATGCATGCCCATGTCTCTATATTTGTGCCTCTCTGTGTGTATTTGCCTGTCCCTGTGCTATCAGTCTTGGTCAGGTCCCTGCCTGGTTATGTGAAAGTTTGTCTCCCTGTGTTGTTGCAGCCTGTGTAATCATGGTATTAATTATTAGCTGCTTGCTCTCCATCATCCCCCTCCTCTGGGGCGGGCACCATGCCTGGGCTGTCAAGGGCTGACTCTGGGTGTCTCATCCACTATAAATTTGCACTGTTAACATCCCAGTCATTGGAATTGCAAACACTAAGTTGTTGTACATGTCTTATTGCAGGGTGAAAACGGAATTGGTTATGTTAGTATAGTTTAATTTGCATTAAAACAAAAACTCTTCCTTTTTGTTTAGCTACATAAAATTATGCCATGTTTTTTCTGTTTTAAACCCACACTTTTAGACTGAAATTATGTAGTTCAGCTAAGAAATAAACAATGTGTCCCCATAGGCTTAGCCTAAATGGTGTGAGAAAAGATGTCTCACATTATCCTGCTTGATGTCCTCAGGCCAGGCTGTGAATTAAACTCAACTCTATCTGATTTCACATGTGTCCTTTTCACACACTGCCGCTGGCATATCCCCATCACTCACTAGCTCACACACTTAAGTACATTTGTCTCCCTCAAAAGGCACCATTGGCATCGTTCCTTCAAAGATAGTTGTGAAATGAATTGTCTGAGGGAAAGTCACAGCATCTGGCAGAGATTGTGGTGCCACTGGCAGTGTGTGTGAAATCTGGAGTGGTTATGCATGTGTGTGTCACCAAGGGAACAGGGTCTTTCACCCCTGATAGCCTTTAGAGTAAGAGACAGCTCACCCCAGTACTGACCACCAAGACCTTACCAACATTTACATATTGACTGGCAACTTCTGAAAACAATGTATTTTTCTATTTTAGGTCATGATTTACTTTACAGTGATTCATGTCATGTTTGCTGGTACTGTTTATTTAAAAATATCCAGAACATTCAAAGTAATTTACTGGAATAAAATTAAGCCCTATAATTTATCATTTATCTTGGACAATTTTGCTTTATTTGCCTTTCATCTGTTACCACAATCATGTCATGTTTCCCATTTCTTTCAAATTCAATGATAGAAAAAAAAAGACAAATAAAGGTCATTTTAGCAAAATGCATTTGACATCATTTTACTGAATGGAAATATAGTGTAAATGATTGGTATGAACAAGCATTAAAAGAAAAACTAGAGAGAGATATATGTCTACTGCAACCACGGCAGACAACAAAAAATCACTTACGGTTTTCAGAGAAACAACAGCACTTTATTGTCCATGATAACAGCTTGACGATGAAGTAAGAGAAATGGATGTGCCTGTTGCTAGATTCAAAGCATGATTTTTTTTTCATCTCTAGAATCAGGAAAATAAAGTATTTGTCTGTTGCATTAATTAACAGCTACCAATGTTCCCCTGTGGTTTCCAGCCACTTTGAAGATTCCTTCACAATAGACTGAGCCTTAACCATTTATGAACTGATGGGGGGGGGAGTCTGTGATTGGATCACAATGCCACATGTTGGCTGATTGCAAGCACAAGAATCATATCATAAAAGTAAAAACCGTGTCCTTGGAATCATGTCAGGAAAAATCCCAGAGTGGAAATGCTGCCAACTGGTCTTCACCAGTTACTAGTAAAACAATTTCTTAAATCCATTTTTACTTTTTTTTTTTTTTGCTTCAAAACAGAGAGATGTTCTAATCCTCTGCTCATTGTTAGGGCTGTGTGGGACTGGCCAAGAGAAAGAGCTTTTTCATGGCAATGGAGGGGAAAGGGAGCTTTGCCAAAGAGGGCTTCAAAAGTTAATGGGCCGGTTTCTATGCTGACAGTAAAATCTTGGCTCGAGTCATCAGGAGCTTCCGAGGCGTTATCTACTTCAGTGGTTTTGAAGATTATCTTTAAAGGGAAAACAGAAAATGATAATGTCAAGAACAAGAGAGATGTCTAAAAGCAAAGGTTTAATCAAGACTTGTACCAGATGGAATTATCACCAAGCTAAAGCTGACTTATCTTGAGGAAACAATAATTCAGAGAAATCATTCCCAGACAACTGTTGTAGCCTTGAGATCATCTCAACACATCGGTTGTGGATTCACATTTTGATGCACCATCAAGGCTAGCGATAGATTTTCTACTGCCTGTGGGTAATGTTTGATCCAATGGTTGAAATGTTGCCTATATGGTATCTCTTGCCCCTGCAGAACAAAGAGCCAAAAAAGAAAATGAGACCTATCATCTCAGTGAGTACTCAGGTGCTTACAAAGACTTCATTTCAGCAGGGGAAGAGAAAAAAATCAGAGCATCTTAAGTATTTTAAGAATAACACTGAGCTTTGCCAGAACTTTATGAAAGCAGAGCACTGTGGGTATTGTGTACGTTTTATAATACTTTGGAGCAGGGAAGATCCAACCAGGTAGTACTCTGGCACAAAACTGGTAAAAACCCTGGAGCCTTCAGGAGAGACATGGTGACCCTGTCCTTCATGTTTCCTTTGCAGAACTATAAGCTAAAAAGCAAAAGACAAATCCCTTGTAGCTACAGTACAGTAGAAGCAGGAAGGCTGAACAGAGTTATAAGATTGCTGTGATAAGATTTTTCTTATCTTTTTGAAACACATCATTAATCACACAAAGTTGCAACCAACTAGTTAGACGATGACAGGCAGGAGTTGAGGAGCGGCAAGGAGAAGGAGGTTGCTACAGACATGGGGGACTAAGAATAGTGAGCGTCTGCAGCTGCATGCATGTATTGTATGTGTTTGTGCTTCCATGTGCATGCATATGTGTGTTTCTATGCTTATACTCCCTTCTCAGGGGGTGCCAGGATCTGCACAGAGCAGAAACCCAGCCAGCAGCCCACAAGCCATGAGCAGCCAGGTCAGATTAGGTTTCAGTCATTTGCCTTCGTGCTGATAACACTACAATGAGTGGCACTTCCCTACCGCCACTTCACCTCGGCCATCCCACACTTGTCAGTCCTCCACCGGTCAGATAGGGTCTGTCAGATAAATAAGAGATAGAGGGAAAGTCGGGGGTCTAGGCTGTGAGTGTAGCACCCTAGCCAATGAGTTTTTTGTTACTGATGAGGGTCACACAAGGAAGGAACAGCCTAAAGACAAAAGGGAAGAGGAAGGGAAAGTTGACTGGCACATTAGCTGGTGTCTCCCTATCACTCTGTTTAATCTGAAGAGACAAGGGATCTCTTGAGTTGTAGGAATGACCACGGGAACAGGGATATGGAATAACGAGGAACAGGGGACGCAACTGTCGAGAACAATTTGCCTTCACATTGTCTCTGCACAGATGTCCTCTCTCTCACTCTTGCTCTGTGGCTGTTCACCTTTCTCACAATCCCAAATGTAAAAGTATATACATTAGGGTTCTCATATTAATATTAAAGTTACTTTTAATGCTACTTAGATTAACTGTTTTTCTAACTCTCAATTTTGCTCATTTGAGGTTTTCACAGCCTTCTCCTTGTAACCCAATTAGTGCTTCATAAGAGGCTCATCACCTTTTCACACATATCACTGATGATTAACCTTCTGGGATAACCTCAGTAGAATAGTCTCCTGGATAGATTTAGTCAGTCTGTCAACAGGCATCAGTTCATGTAGGATGAGACCCATGTCAAACATTACCTCTCTATTTCAGAACAGAGGCGCATCTGCCAAACGCTGTTACTGAGCTGGCACTGCAAGAGCGTAACCTTAACCACCTCTCCACGCACACAAAAATAAATAATTATTAAAGGTGCATGGATAAGTGATACTAATGTCATATTAAATCGAACAGTAGTAGCCCGGGGGAAAATCCTGTTTAAGGTGTAGCAGCATTAGCAATTTTTAGCTTTGGAAATGTCTGAATATCCCACTCCTGAAATGTGTGCAACAATGAGCTTTTTCTCTGCCTGTCAAAATGTTTTGCTTTTTTCCTGAGGAATCTGTTCATTTCAAAGTGTTCTCTCGCAGTAATGTTGTGAGAAATTGGAAAAGGCAATGTCTCCTCCTATAGGTGCAACTTTAGCACTACAATTCATACAACTTTTGTTCAGTTCAGTGCATTTAAACCAGTGCATACGTTAGGACTAATAAGAACACTGTATTATTAAAGTGACTTTTACACATGAACATTAAGTGATACTAACAATGCATACTCAGTAAAATTTTAACTTTTGATTCACTGTTTCAGTTATACTGATGAATAAACCTTTGTGTCGCTATAGTAAAACTACATGCTAGGAATATTATAATATTTTTTTCACTTTTAACTTTAAAAATGTGCCTGACTGATTCATTGTTTATTTTGTACAACACAGGGCAAGTGGAGAATTCCTGTACGATCACTGTAGTAGTGTGTTATTTCAAAATGCCATGCTGCCCTTACAAGAAAAAAATAATTCCTGAGATTTGAAACAAGAAAAAGACAGCAGCTATGACAAAATGCATTGTGAGGTAATATTTCAAAACCCTACAGACACTAATGATAATATCCATCATATTATGTGCTTGTTGAAAACTAAATGAGAAGAATAAAGTAGGAGACAAACATTTGAAAGCATCTTTTTAAGCAGACTGTAGACGTTGCAGTAAATATTTGTAGGTTCTGAGTAAATACAAAAAAACATACATACCATCAAACAAGCATAAAACACACAGTATAAACATACAAGCCAAGTACAGGAAAAGAGATCTTTTTGTTTTTATACAATCATATATACAGTATTGTGTAAGCTTAGAACTTAAAAAAACTTATTTGTGTGTCAACACCTTGGTTTACTGTAATTTCTTAAAATCAAGGAAAGGTTAAGAAGACAAAATATCACAAACTATATGGGAGGACATTAGCACGTGCACTAAAAGTGGCCCATCTTAACCTCTAGAGTCCTGAGCTTTGGAAACCCAAGCTGTGCGGTCCTCATATGAGGACGCAGGGACTCTAGAGGTTAAAGACTGCGGTTCTCAGTACAGTGCCTTTATCCTTTGCTTGCTTGTATATTGTTATGCTGCTCTTCTCATTTGTGTAATTAAACTGTCATGTGAAACTGTAGGTAAAAAATGCAGTGCAACAAAAGAACTCTAAAAAAAATACAGGAAGATGATTACAAGATGATGTCGGATACATGTATCTTGATTATATATACCAGTCAAGACCAGTAAATTATTTTTTTTAACAATGCACAAACAAAGCAAGCAAAGAGTATGCAAAATGGTGTGCTTAGTATATGTGTGGATCAAGAAGAAGACTATATGCTATAAAAACCTGTTTGTGTTTCTTACAAGAAAAGAAAGTTTGTGATCATTTGTCATTGTGATGTGATCTCGCCCACCAACATTCCTATTGTATTGTACTGAGTAAATAAGTTATTTTGGTCGAGGAAAGGGTCTTTTCTATTTTATCCAAAAAAATGAGGCTGGGTAATTTCTCTATTCTTGTGAAAACATTTTGTTTTTCTCAAAAACTATCAAAATAAAGAGTAGCATTTTTTTTCTTTATCCTTTCTACAAAACAGAGTACAAAGTTTCAGTAGGAGGATAAAGGTAAAAACACGCATAAACGTGAGGGGAGATGGTGTCCCTGAGTGTGTGTGTACATGTACTGTGTGTGTCTGTGTGTGTGTTAGTGCATCTCAATCTACAGATCTATATGGTCTCCACATAATTGGCAGGGAACAAGCCTTGGCGGCCATTTTTGCTCCACCCCCTCCACCAGGCTTTGTCCATAGTTTCCACATTGGTGATGATGTCACCAGGTTCAAAGGAGATCTCCGATTCATCTTCTGTGGGAACCGCAAGATAACATGGTGAAGACCCGCTAATCACAGTGTAATTACCATAAGTGGTGGCATTTTATGTGCACATGTGTGCCGATTATCCTCTAAATGGCAACGTACCTGCTTGGTAGTCATACAAAGCTCGGACACACATTTGTCGCTTGGCTAACACCTGAAGTGGAGAGGAAAATGGAGTCAGAGAAAGCCTGTAATCATGAAACACACGTGTTGCTTAAGTGGAAGGCACAAGGCAGAATAAAGGAAAACTAAATCACTTTCATTGAAACTTTCATCATATGAACTTATCTTTTAAAATTAACTAAAATTAAAGTATGTCAGTATTCTGCATTTTTTTACTGTTAGCACAATCCATGAAAAGACCAAACCTATCAATGAAATGATAATATTAACAAGTGCACCCTGTTTCAAAGCCTGAAAGGTTTTTTTTATTCTGTGCCATAAATGTATACACTTTTCTGTTACTATAATTAGTAGCTAGTAGACTGGATATGTATTAATTCACAGCTCAAAATAGTCCCCAACAAATATATTACACACTGCTGGATGAGTAAAATTACAGTAGTCACTATATATAATAAATTGCTGAGTCTTTTTACCTCTGCCAAGGCGGAGGTTCTATTTTTACCCGTGATTGTTTGTTGGTTGCTTTGTTCACAATATAACTCAAATAGTAACGAATGGATTTTGATGGTAGGTAGGGCATAGCCCACGGAACACTGCATTAGATTTTGGTGCTGATCTGGACCATCATCCAGATCCAGGAATATTCACCACTGTGAGATATTTCAATATTTTTGCTCCTAACGCACAATGCCTACAGTGCTTCAACAAACATTGCATGATAACATGCACATAAGATCCACCACACACTAACACACTAAAGTCTCTGATCTGGATTTACTGACCCTTAATGTTTCGATTTATAGGGCTCACGGAAAACTTGTAACTGTGAGACAACAAAAAAAGCTACAGACTTACATCTAACATCAAATTCTAGCTGAAACTGCTGATTCAGTAGGGTGTCCACAGATTGGACATTTGTTCAAAAGTTACTGAGTTGGATCTTGAAGAAAATTGCCATTGATGAAATATTCTTTTTATTTAATATCTTTCAAACTAATAATGATATCATTGTGATTCCAAATATTAGGGGTAGGTTCTCGTGGTCAATGAATCATATTATAATGGTCAAACCATCATAGAAATATTGCTTTTAGATATAATGCCATTATGGGGATAGGTAGGTTAAAAAAGAAACTATGTATTTGTGATGTTTTTGAAAGATTAAAATCATCATTAGGAACCATCGAGGTTGGGGCTGAACCAATACATATACACATTTATATTGTATACACACACATGTACATATCCCTGGACTTTTAAATATTCTTCACCAGTCTGACTAAATCAAAAATACAAAGTCTGTAATTTCTCGCTGGTATAATTTTTATTACAGTGTTTAACATAAATGTAATTATTTTGAATGTGATTATATTAATAAAAGATATTTTGCCTCCTAATTGTGTAGAGGATATTTGAGGAGGAAAGAACGGAACAGATTAAAAAAAAAAAACAAAAAAAAAAACAACTGATATAAGTTTTTGGAATAACAAGATTTGTACAAGGCAGTGTACACATACAATATGTATTTGTAGATACACACAGTACCTCTTGTCCATTTTCTGAGATCTCCTGATACTTATCCTCAACAACATCATCCTCCTCTGCCATGACATGAACATTATAGCACACGGCCGGCTCCGGTGAGCTGAGTTCTGTGTCAGATGGACTCAGAGATCGTTCTGAGGAAAACCAGAGTGAAAAGTATTAATCACAGTCCAACCAGCACAATGACTGGGTATATAAACGCATTATCACAGAATAATTCTACATTGCACTGTATTGTTTGATTTGTTGCCAAACCTATGCCATTCTGTTCCTGTCTGTCCCCTCCGTTTGTGATCCTATTGGCTGATAGGACAACAGCCTCCTGTTTGATTTCTTGACAAACTGCTTCAGCATCTGAAATAATGATTTTGTTGAAACCTTTTGTCGTTGTGTACTGTTATACAAAAAAAGCATTTCACATTTTGAAAGCTACACTACAGCATTTAAAAATAAATAAACATGATACAAGAACAAGAGGGCTACCTGTGACTGCTGACTCTTCTTCCTGCTCTGAAAGTTCATCAGGCTCTGCAGGTCCCTGGCTGTCTTCTGATTGGTCGATGTCCTCTCCATCTTCCTTTGCTTCCTCTTCCCACTCCACCACCTCCAATGGCTCCTCCAGTGATGCATGCTCAGCTTTATGCTTTAATCCCACCTCAGCCTCCTCCTTGTCCTCCTCCTCCTCCTCTTTCTCTTCCTCCTTCTCCTCCTTGTCCTGCTCCTCTTCCTCTTTCTCCTCCTCCTCCTCCTCGTCTTCCTCCTCCTCCTCCTTCTCCTCCTCCTTCTCCTCCTCCTTCTCCTCCTCCTCCTCCACCTCCTCCTCCACCTCCTCTTGCTCCTGCTCTTCTGCCTCAGTCTGGTGTGGTTCTGTAAGAACAGCACAAGGCTGGGGTTGTGTTTCAGACTTATCTTCCTCGAGTTCTTCCACATCTTCTTCCTCATCCTCCTCCATCAGTACAGCCTGAGCTTTGTAGACAGTGTCTGAGACCAGCCCAGTGTGTACATGAGTGGCTGTATTGAGGTCTGTAATTTGGAAAATTATAATTAAAAACACAATAAATTGCACATTTCATATTCCTTACACTCTGTCAATGTGTTCATAAAGGCTGTGTATGTCTTGGTTTGAAAAACTGAACTATAATTAATCCAAAAACCATAGTCTTGTAGTGCACAATTCAGTTAAGACTGCCATGAATAAGAGTATATGTAGTTATTTAGGAAATATTAAATTGTGACAGGACAAAATTAAAATATAAAATTTAATTCTGAGCACTGTTGTTTGTGTCTAAGAAGCCAGTGATTTGTATCCCTAGTCTGCTGCAGAGAGTCTGGAGTATATAGAGCAGTTTTAGCAAATCACCTACAGTGTATGTCACCTTAGTCTGTAATGAAAATTAACAACCAGCATTTAATGACAAGCACATGAGCTCTAAGCAAGAGTCATATAATGAGACCTTCTCTGCAGGTTAGTTCAGATGTTAATATAATGATTTGTGTGCTGTTCCACTCTACCTGTGTTCGGCTGAAGTCTCTCAGGAAGAGGTGCTGTTGGAGCATGCGAAGGAAAACCAGGCTCAAAGGAGAAAGTCGCATGCCCTGGCTGGGTTGGGGTATTTGGGGGTGAGGAAGGCAGGGCCTCTGGATGTGACTGAGAGGTGCTGCTTTTTACTGTACTGGGAGACAAAGATACCAAAAGAGTAGGGGAAGCCGGGGGTGCAGAAGGTTCTGTAGGTGATGGAGTTTTAGGCTCAACAACAGAATCAATTTGGTTGTTAGTTTGCGGAAGGATGGGCAGGGCTGAAACTAGAGGGGCAGAACGAGGAGGGGATCTGGGTGGTGACACTGGGGCTCTGGGCCTTTGTGGAGAGGTGACAGGGCGGAAATCAGCGCTCCTGGGGGGAGAAGTGGCATGGTAGATGGGGGAGGGAGGTGCCCGGGAAAAAGGGGAGACAAGGGGAGAACTGCGGGGGGAGGATGCTGCACTCTCTTCTGCCTTAGAGAAGATAAACGCTGTGTCTGTCAGACTGCGCTGGTATCGTCTGAACAGTTTACCTGATAAGAAAAAAAAAACGTTAGTGAGTAGTGCAGAAACTGAAAGAATACACACGGTATATATAGAAACGTCCAACAGCATGCACTACAATCCAGAGCTGAGGTCCTTGAGGTTTAATTAGCTCATCTGGAGTTTTAAATGGTAGCATTAGTTTCTCTTTGAGCATGCACACAGTGCACATACCAGTGCGGGAGGATCCAGGGCTAGTTGGACTTTGCGATGATGATGATGATGACAGCTGCCTGAAGAACTCCCTAGGGTTAATGGATCGCTGGGACACTAATGCTGCTGCCTCCTACAGGTCAGTTAATGTACATTAAGTGGATATATGCAAGAACCTAATAGTTTTATGTTGCAGTAGTCTATGATTCACTTACTGCTGCTTTCTCTATGGACTCACGCCTTCTTAGACGAGCTCTCATATCTTCCTCATGCTCCTTCTGCTGCTGCTCCTGTCAGTGCAGAAGCATAACAACAATCATATTCACACACGTATTTTAATGCATTTCATGTCTTTATTTAAAATAAATCATTTCAGATGACATCACACTTGACATTAAGCCCTAATTAACAACAAAGAAATCATTGCCCACAGAGAATACAGAGCAGTAACTGCTGAGGCAAAACAATACCTTGTACAGTACATTTTAGCTTTTCATTTACAGTAGGTATCTCTTACATCTGAAAACCCCTCACTGCTCACAAGTAAAACCGCTGTAAACTCTCAACAGAGACTTTTCCTAAGTCTCATTTACAATAGCATCTGTTATACTAGGTAAAATTTGAGAACACATCATCTTTGGTGTTACACAGTTTGAACATAGGTAGGCCACATCTCAGGAGTGTTTCTACACTCAGCATCTGTATATATTTATGTTAAAATGTCAAGTAGTCATGTACTGCTGTTTTAGTGGCTTTTCACCGCGTATGAGGATAAAGCCACAGGTTCATTTGTTTGACTTTAGGTGTAAAATGATAAAGTTGGCTTAAAGTATGGCTAGCCAGACTGTGAGCAGCCAAAAACCTTGTTGCTCAATCCTGGATTCTTCCACACAGTTTGACAGCACGGTCATGACATAACATCTTACAGGAGATTCTATAACAAGAACTTTCACTGGTAGGATAAATGCATCCTCTCCTAAGACATTTGAGTTCTGGAGGGACACTATAAGCTCAGTAAAAGACTTGTCACTGCTGTCCCATGGCCCCTCCTGACTGAGCTTTAGTTTTTCTGCTTTTTTCTATCCTTTGTTATTGTTGTTGTTGTTTCCACATACAGGGTGGGGTGGGAGTGGGGTTCTATTTAGTTCATGTTCTTTGTGTTCCTATGTTATGTCTTGAAATTGAATAAAGATTTAATTACAAAAAAAAGGTATGATTTGTGCAGCCCCTTATAAACTAAATTATTAGCTGTTGGTTTTTCCTGCTAATTTAAATCAGTCCACTGTTGTCTTTGTTCATGTAGCAGTAAATACATTAGTCTCTGTATAAGCAGCAGAAGCAGATGTTGTGACAGACAGCTGTGGCCCTCACATGAATCAAAGGGTCAGCTATTATAGATTTAGAATTAGCTCTCAAACACCCCAAGGTCAGCCCAGTTCTTACAGAGATAAATGAATTCAAGGCATCAGTATGACCAACCTGCAGCAGCACAGGTGTCCATTTTGCCACTAGGCAAAGTCCATGACAACATGCCATGTCCACCTTTTATCAAAGAGGCTTTACATCATTTTATATGTGAAAATTTTCACGTGTGAATTCTAGCAAGATCTACACCTTCTCACTCACCCATCTTAATTTCTCCTTTCTGCGCATGTCTTCCTCCTCCTCGGCCTGCTTTCTTCTGCAAGACAGAAAAAAACAATACAACCATTGTTTTTTCTAAAAATCACTGTCCAAAATACAGTGTACTTGTTGTATGTATGAAGGTACAGTACTTTGTTCTTCTAAGCTAAAAACAATAAAACCACAAGAGTGCACTATTGACAGGAAACAGACACCGTCCCGACCTCTGCTCCTCAATAATCTGTAGCTTTTCATTCATCTTTCTGTCTCTCTCTTCTGCTTCCCTTCGTTCCTTCAGAATTCGTTCTTTTTCAAGCTGCCGTCTCTCCTCTGCTGCTCGTCTCCTCTCGTCTTCTTTCCTCTCTTCCTCTTCACGCTGACACAAAGAGTCACAATGTGAGACAAATCAAAAAATTGCTCTCTTTAGTAGCTTTCCAAATGTAAAAGGCTCTAATCATGTGGCTAATGGAGATTTTAGCTAATCAGATGTGGCCAAAGGCATACCTCTGCACGTGCCCAGAACGAGTCCCTGTTTATTCGTCTGATTTCCATTGCAGCATTGGTTTTTCTGTAGTTTGTACCCTATAAAAGAAGAAATACTGAATACAAAGCAATGAATTGATAATCAATACACTGATTGCACAGCATTTTTATGCCATTGTATTATATTATAAAATTTTCAAGAACTATATGTAAAAAACATGGTGGAGGCAAAAGTAAAACAAAAAAAGTTATTGAAGAGGTAGCCTGTAAAACAGAGTTTCTACTTGAAACAGTGCCACAATGTGTATATGAAATTCTCTGCTTCCATCTTATGGACACATGAGGTATTGCAGGAGCCTCACCACTATGTCCTCATTGTCAGCAGACCTGGAGCTCCTCCTCGCCCACTGTATAGGAGCTTGGGCATTGGCCTTATTGAACTCAGCTCTTAGCCTCTCCTCTGTCACATCCTCCATCTTCGCTGCTCTAATGAACACATGTGCTTCCTGAAACATGGAGGGCAGATAATGAAAATAAGGAGATGAGAAGTAGAGTAAGACAGATGTGACCTACCCTTATACACACTGTTCTACAGCCACACACACACACACACACACGTATGCACACAAAGGCCAGAAATCCACAGGCATACACAATCTGTCTTGTGGTTTTCCCTTGGTCTGACTTGGAGCTATGTAAATGTGGAGCCCAACAGTTGTGCAACGGCATAAAGATTGTGAGAGAACAAAAACACGGCCAGGCTTTAGATGAAGGCAGGAATACAGTGGTTTGGACAGTTGTATAGCAGAGAGGGAGATGGGGAATATGAGAAGGTGGGGGCGAGACAGTAAAAAGTGAGAAAATAGGGTGTGAAAGCATGAGTATGTGTGCAAAAAAGTTACTAAAAGAGAAAGGACTTCACTTAACATGCAATAGTTGCCTAATAGTTGGAAGTCAACATTCAGAGGTGTGATAGATCCTACTGGCAATCACTGTTGTCTCTAAATTGTCTGGAGGAGTGAGTGTGGGTGTGTTGGTTGTTTGTCTCTTAATGTTAGTCCTATGATAGCCTGTTAACCTGTCCAGGTGTGTCCAATGTCACCTGGGATTGGCTCCAGCACCCCCGCACCCTATTCAGGATAAGTGGTATAAATAATGCATGGATGGAAATTGACAATCACAGATCAAAGCAGTGTTGCACTGCAGCTTTTTCTATGGGACACATATGGTCCAGGTGATAAACACGAGTTTAACTCATGTCTGTGTATGTAGAGGGACAGTTATTTGTGGCCAGGACCCCAGAATAATTTCCATGGAGAGTAAGTCCAAGCTTGTTGATGGACGGCCAGGTTTGTCTGCATCCAACAGGAAACCAAAGCTTCATCTGAGTGACAACACTGACACTGAACAGAATATTCTATGTGCCCTTTAATACTTGTCACTGCAGTGTATAATCCTTATCACTCTAGCTGTCACTGGCAGCTGTGCACACACACAGACCAGACAAGCAGTGCACAGTGCTGTCACGAATGCTGGGAGAATCATGGAAAAAGACAGAACCCCAGTCTATAGCAAAAGCTCTCTGTAGTATAGTGCACTCTTCAGTTCTGCAGAGTGCAAGTGCAGAAAATCACAGTGTTTGCCCATTAATGACACCAACACGGCATCCTCGTATTGTCAGGGATAGTGACAGTACCACTCATATTAAATGTGCCCACAGTACTGAATGGTAGCTCATATAAAAGCAGGACAAATAGATATGATTACACATGTACTGTTCCAATAGCTGTATGCAGGTGACTAGTAGACTGACAAACTCAAACTCAGAAAACAAACAAACAAACAAAAAAAAAAACTGGTTCTGTCTATGTTTCACACAAATCATCTCTAATTATTTTCACACCTTTTTCATAACTCTTTTGTACTATAACACTGCTACAAGTCATTAGAGAGCCCTAGGCTTTCCTTATATCAAAACAGATGTAAATTGTGTTTGATGTTAAATATAGCCCCTACCCTCTTCTCACTCTCTCAGCTTCCCCTAAGTGTCCTTGTCCCTCTTTCTTTCACCCTATTCATCCCGGGGAATGTGTGATTTACTGTAAATTTCATGATCGCACGAGAGGCAGTAGTAAACAAATGCATCACAATCATCCCTACCCATGATCTGCCTGTAGATATTTTCATGGTAAAATCTCAATATAACGGCCAAGTGAAATGTTGTACGTGAACTGGTGATCTTTTTAGGGTTTATGGCACTGACAATCCTGGCAATAAAGTTCACTATGGGTGTAAGAATATAATCTCTCTGGGACGAAAAGGAGCTCCAGGTGATGTGACAGGCTGAGAGTTACTTTCTGGCTGAAACTGAGCTCAATTCTACATAAACTGTCTCTCTGCTCTAGAATCAAACTCTCCTACTCAGGAGTTGTTCAGACTGTGAGCAACAGTAGGCGGATGTGGGAATGTTCAAGTGTCCCCAGTGTAAGTTTGTCTGAGATGGCTAATGGACAGCTTACGATAAATGTCTGCTTTGAGGAATCCAGAATTTTGATTTTGTTAGACTAGGTTTTTACCATTTTGGAAACTTTTACTTGTCTATAATAACAATAATGCTGCATGATCATGAAAAATACATAGATTAATAAAGTTCCTTTAAATATTTTGTAACATTATTAGCATAGTATGTTCGTAAGTGATGACATTTACTTTTGTAAACAAATTCTCTGCTCAAATAAGACAAAGTGTGATATAGGGCTATGGTGGCTGACAGGAAAGTCTCTGTTCTGTTCTGTGTGTAGAGATGAGTTATATGAGTGTTCTAACGTGCTTCAGGATGCAGTGCTCAGACCCAAACATTATTTCAACATAACTACTGTTGCAACTCAAATCTCCTGCTCCACCTGACTTTTAATCCTTTCTTATTTCTGCTCATTGTTTACCATGTCCTTTCACAGTCTCAACATCTACTGCCACTACATACACGCACATACCACATTTGCAGCTCTATTCTGCTATTATTTCAGTGGAAATGTAGAACAAGGGTAACATCTGCACCCTGATCATATTTTAGTTTTCATACAGTAACTCCAACACCACACTAGAGTACAGAATGTGACACAACCCAAATCTGCTGCTGCAGACTCGCCTTGACACCCCCTCCCTTTCCCCACTGCCAGCTGGGACATGCAGAATAGCAAGCCACAAAGAACAAAGTTAAAGAAAAAAGTAGAAAGAAATAAGCATATAACAAGCATTAACAAATAAAGTGCCAAAGGAGAGGTTATCACTTTAGTTCTGTTTCCCAGTCACTACAAGGTCAAGAAGGGATTTCTATGATAATGAAGACTGTTAGGCTTGCAGAATGTGTTTATTTTCTTCTAAATATGGGCAATAGTAAATTATAACCTTGCCTTGTTATATCAAGGATGACATACTCTATGAAATATAGACAACTATCTCTGACCCCACTATTTTAATTTTGCCCTAAAATCCTCCAACACTTTCTAGTTCCACTGAGACTATGTAAATAAAGACCATAAAAAGATGATAAGAATGGTGACCTTAAAAGAGCTTTCTTAAATACATTGTTTAATACAATTTCTTCGACTTGTTTATGATGTGTTACAATGGTGGAAAAAGTTGGCATAACTGTTACTTTCTATAAAAACACAAATAAAAGTACAAGCTTCACATTCCTAACTTTACCTCAGTGAAAAGAGACGGAGTTCTATAGTATCTTTATCATTTTACTAAGTTTGAAACACTGAGTAATTGAAAATTAAACTTATGATTTCTAACAGGTGAATCTTACTGTCACAACAACAGTTTGGTTATAAATTGTTCTGGTTACCTTTTTTGTAGTATTCAAAGAGAAGCAGGTAAGCAGTCATAGCAGCAAAAACAGGTTGTTTGCACTGTAACACAAATCTGGTCATGTACTGCATATGTGTTTGCTAAGGTCACAGATCTCCCACAGTTCACAGATTTAAGGATTGACCCGTGTGATCATTGCTCTACAATTTTGAAATTCCTCACGGAAATGGTTAAAGAGCCCTGGGTGTTCACACACACACACACACACACACACACACACATTCCTGTATGGGCAATGAGGTGAGGTCCAGGTAAATGTACATTGGGAGTGAGGACTACCATTTCTGCTACACTTAAACACACACACACACACACTTATGCTTCTATCTTTGTGACACTATCCTTTGCCATAATTCATTCCCTAGCCCCTTACCCTAACTTTAACCATCAAAACTAAATACCTAAACCTAACCCTAACCCTAAGCATAATCTAAACCTAATTCTAACCTGGACCCTAAAACCAAGTCTTAACACTCAGAAAGGTGTTTCACAAAGTTTTAAAAGAAAGAAAATTAGCATACGTCCCAGCATGCATTGTTGGAGAGTTAAAACATTTCAGAAACTGTTCTACTTGTATTTTCAAGATGCATTTCATGGTGAAAACATTCTCAGTGTTTGTAATATACTGTATATTAAATCATGGTTGTTTCTAGGGATGAAGGTTAGTAGTGAATTCAGTCCCAAGTCCTCACACTTACTGCAGTATTAAACAAGGTCACTTGGAGCAGCCTTGCATGCTCTCTTTGTACTGATTTTGGTACACTTAAACTTGAAAGGTGCTGCAACTGGTTGCATTATTTTGTAAGTTGTCTCAGCTCTTTCATTTTTATAGTGTATCAAGTCTAGGGGTCATCTGAACATCTCCTAGTTAGACTGACATGCTAAATAAGGACAAGTGGAGGGGCACAGATAGAGGGAAGTTATCATGGTGATGCACCAAGTTCCTGTACATGCACATGTACCTGACCCATAAAAATATACAGTTCTCTATTCTCTGTTCTGTTTACTTCCGGTCTCTGCGATCACTACTTAGATATGTGGTGTGACTTTGGGTTGCACAACAAACAATGGTGCTTTCAATCCCAAATTTAGCAATCTGCTCCTGGTAGTGACATGGCAGAAAGGCCAATCATACACAGGACCAGCACACCAATAGAACAGGAAGTGGACTGAGGACAGGAAACTCTCAAGACAATACAAAGTATTGTCACAACTGCCTTGTGTAAATGTGGAGTCCAAGGATAAAGAAAACGGAACAAGACAAAACTTCTTTGTGTAGAATAAAATCTGGTGAAACCTGTAAGTGATCAGGCACATCTTCATTTACTGCACCTTAAAGAAGTTCTTGATGGATGGAATATGGCTGGCACATTCTGTCTGTCGGACGTCCTCAACAGTTTGGCTGACCTGTGGACAAACACAGGATGTAGACACATTCTTAACATCTCTCTCTCTCTCTGAGCAGACTGAAAAAACAGCAGGAAGACTAACTGAGGAACAACAGGAGTCACAATGATGTCACAGAGGCAAATGTGTGTCTCATTGATCTGACTAAGGAATCTGAAATTTAAAGACTTAGATGTTACGTCATCATGGAAGAGGATTTATACCATTCACTTCATCGTTTAATTATTCTGTATATGTATATACCTAATATGCAAATAGATTGCATATATGTAAATATACAACAGTGATGTAGCATTACAAATCATTTTTATTGAGTCATAACTGTCTGAGATGTATCAGACATTTACACGTTCTGTTTGCCCTGTGATTCATATTCAGTTTTTACTACAGTGACATAATAACACAGCATTTTCCCACATCAGATGCCAAGTAAGCTTGGGTCAAACCAGAACCCTAGACTGTGAATAAGCTTATTTTACTCAGAGCATTTTGCAGGTTTATAAGTGCATAGATTTTTCTGTGACTCCTTAAGATGGAGCTGCTATTTTTTTAACACAATAGACTCATGTTTACATGTAATAATCCCCCTGTTTGCCACTCACCCAGATGATCATAGCAATCTGGGGGCTGCTTGTCTCTGCACTCCCAACTTTGCACAGTCCATATTGAGGCTTAGAGATGTCAAACTTTCCTGCCAGCTCTTCCACACCACCCGCTGTTAGAAAAGACAGAGAAGTTGGAAAGAGAAAAGGAAAAAAATTATACAAATGGAGATTTTGACAACAAAAATTCTACACGTTCCTTTAATAGTAAACTGTGAGATTTTTACACTATTTTGTCTGAATGCAAAATCCTTTAGAGTCAACGTGGAGAAGGTGAGAAGAATTTTTATTCCTGGCAAACATATAACAGTCCACCTTACCTCCTGAGTCGGCCAGTTTGAGCTTGTTGGTGAATCCATCATATGCAAATAATGCCCTGTGAAGGTACAGACACATACACAGGTCAGCTACTGAAAAATATGAGTGATAAAGGCTGCACAGAAACATTTGTAATGTTCAGTGTTAGAAAGAAAAAAAAAACAGGTTGATTGTTTGGAGCCAAAGGATACTCGTTTGATATCTATAAGCCTGTAAGTGAAGACACATTCAGAACTTTCATAACCAACCATGAGCATGGGGGTATCTGGGTACGCCATGTGTTCAGTCTATCAGTGTGCACAAGGGACACACACAAGCATGCACACATGCATAAGCAGATGTTTTACTGCACATACTTTGTCTAAACCATAACAGGTTTCCTTGCACTGTGAGATATTTCTACAGTGCACCAACAGAAATGTATTCTCTTCAGCTGTGACACAGCCATTTGTTTCCTTCTGTCTTTTCTGTCGCCCTTGTTCCTGTCCTTATTACCTTTACAGAGGCCTTTACACTGCATATGTGAAACAGGAAGGCATTCAGCAGCAGCATATCCTTCATTCGGTGTCTGCCTCTTAGATAGATGGCTCCCGAAATAAATGCAGCTGGTACTGTTTCAACAGCTACAGGGTTTTTTGATATTTTACAAGTGAAAACCTGCCCTACCACACCCCTCAGTCAGTCAAACTGCAGGTCACTGCTAAACAACCTAACAACTGTGCTTGTTATTAGAGGGATATAATTACATATGTTAGCTTCATTGCAGAAACTCTCAGACAAAAAACTGTGACTTCATAATTGACCAAAGCGAGTAAGCTAAAAGGAATGATTATTTCAATAAGAAAGCTGTTGATACCCATATGCTATTCGAAATGCCATGCCTTTTGTGTGTTTGTGAAGCACAACTGGGGGTAAATGTTTGTGTAAGAATAAGTGTCTTTACAAGGTGGCCTGCAGAGAGATGAATGTGTGTATGTGAGGTCATATATGTGTCTGTGTCTGACAGTGTATCTGTGTAACTTTCTCTCTGTCGTGTTCCTGAGGATGTGTCAATAACATCTACAGCAGAGTAGCAAGAGAGTAAGGCCAACGGGAGCTGTTACAATGGGCCAAAGGTGAATTGTCTGTTTGCGTGTGTTTGTAGATGTGTGTCAAAAGAGACAAAGTTATACCACACACAAAATGTTCAGCAAAACACCAGCATGGCATACAGGCTGACAACAGGCCAGCTAACTTGATTAGCATCACCACGAATCAGTTTTTTTTTTGTTTTTTTTTGTTACTGAAACAACAAGTCTGTTTGTTCAAAATCAAAAAGACTTGCAAAAGTCAATCAGTGAGTGAGTGTGCTGAGGGCACAATAACCATATTGTGTGCCCTACTGAGCAAGCTGAACCCTGGCCCTGCATGTGTGGGGACCCAAGCTGACATTGCTCTCATGTTTCTTATTGTGCGGATAATGCTGTTAAGTGTTTACTGTATATCTATCATGTTATCATGCCAAGACATTTTAAAATAGGACTTTGCTCAGAATATAATTTTATATAATCCAGGGCTCTACTGCATTATGTGAGCTTTGTCATTCAGACCATTCACATACTGTATCTCTTTAGTTTAGCCATATAGAAACATCACACTCAACTTCGTCATTAGACTTGCCAGCATTAAGAGCTTAACTACCAAGCCACATTTTCTGATCCTTGGTTCCAAAGACATTCATAAAGGTCACTGTTCATGAGCAGTCAAAGTCAACAGTAACTGTGCCTCTGAAGGGGTCTTAATTGCATGTACAAATTCTCCACCCACAAGGAGCAGGCTTGCATATACACTGTGCTGTGGGAGACTCTTTGTTCTGGGGCAGCTTTCACTACGACGGAGTTTGCACAGATCCTTTTTTCAGGGGATTTTTCTCTTCAGGACTTAATCCCTGTCTTGGATACTAACAAGGGGTTTGCAAATGCAGCGATTTTACAAAAGTAAAGTAGTCTGCTTTAAGGAAGGGCTCACATATTTAAAATGTGCTGGCACAACAAACTTTATTTAGGGGATCCGGTTACCGTCCTGAACCTAAAACCACTTTTCTGACAGTCTCACTCCACAGACTGTTCACACCTCCAATGGTGGTATCAAAAGATAAAATCCTGAAGTAATTTACCATCCAAACAGAAATGGAGCTTCAAGCTCACGAGTGCATATCTTGCTGAAGATTTTATGAGCAAGAAAATGAATCTAAAGTACTTAGGGTCTTACTGCTCTAACTTATCTCTTTTTTGTCCAAAACTTGATTAGTGTTGTTGGTTTAAGGCTGTAGTACTGTAGCATCAGCTGTTTTATTAGTAGTAAAATTTCCCGAACAGAGCTAATAGACCCCTGTCCCTTCACACCAGCACTTTTCTCCAGTGACTGATGAGAAAAACAGACTCTCTTATGTCTGTAGCCTACTCGAGCCCACTGCCACAGCCAGCCAGCTATGACCTCAGCTCTGAGAGAGGGAGGGGCTGAGGGTGGAGAAGAGAAGACAAGAGAAGAGAAGAGAAGAGAAGAGAAGATGTAAATTTAGG
>NW_018127903.1:1863785-1878469 GCF_001952655.1 Monopterus albus | reverse complement strand
GGGAAGTGAAAGGGGAGGGGGGTGAGCCAAAGAGAAGAAAAACAATGTCATAATCTGCAACATCAACATGTTTAAGTTATTAAGAATGAGAAATTAAATCTATGCATTATTACCACAGCCAGCTACCCATTGCAGCTTCAAGACAAATAAGCAGCCATTTTTCTCAGAGTATACAAAGAAAAAGGTGTACACACAGTACATAAAACACAGGTATGCACACATACACAAGCACATGCACACACATTATACTGTAAGCTTGAGCCAGTAACAACAGGGCTGGTTTGTTTTGGACTACCAGCACCCCTGTAATACCTCCAAACATGCTACATTCTACCATTTCAAGATGAACATAACTGAAGCAGATGCAAGATGTGCTGGAAAAGGTCTCACTTTCACTTATCCAGGCATTCCAACTACACAAGGCTAAACCATAAATCATTTGAGCATGGCAATACACAGGAAATACTTTAACACAGTGTACACACTTCTCCTTTACTGCACTTTCTAAAGAGGATTTGAAAGATATTCTTCCTTGTATTCCCATGCAGCTTGGTTTTGACGCAAAACTAATGCTTTTTTGTGAATTGTTGTACAATAAGAAAGAGAAAAATGCATATGTGAGAATATATTTTTTGGCTCCAGAACCAATTCCCATTTCTCATACTCCTTGTTCATTTCACCATCCTATCTCTCCATATTTTCTGTTGATGCTGTGCCATCATTGCTACTTAAAATTCATTATTCTGATCCACGTGTCAAACGACAGCACATTTCTTCCCCTCCTACTTCAAACCTTGTAACACAATGAACCTCTTTCACAAACTGAAACAATATCTCATCCTAATGTTTTGTCCCTTGACTCCACACTTCTTACCCTCTGTGTCTCTGTGATGTGAAGATCTTGTGGCTCATGGGTCATTTGTTCGTTCCTTCTTTGCAAGCAGGGCAGATATAAGAGATTTGTGGTTATGCACACTGCTGCGATATGAAGAGAAAGATATGAGAAAATGAATGAGAGGCTGGACTCACTGCTAAGATTAAGCTCTCTATCAGATCATTTTTGCTACTTTTTCCCTCTTCCTCTTCCCCTTCCACTGCACACCTATACCCAGTGGCCCCACCAACTCATAAGGGAATTCGACTTTACCAGCGCAGTGTTTTGATCACTTAACTTCTTTCAGATTTGTGTTTTACATCTACTTAGTTCTCCACGTTTCATTCTGTTCACTTCATGTTTTTCTCCCCTCCCCCCTGAGCCCCCAACTCCTTACTCTCAGCTCAAAGCTGACCTGGGGTCTCAGCACTATTTTTATCCTCCCTCTCTGTCTACCTCTCTGTCTGTGTTGGACTGAGGCGCTCAGAGATGTCCCCACAGCGCACAGTGCTCATTTCCTTTCGCCAAACATGGCCAAAAGAGGTCCAGCCAGACTCAGCTGCTGAAAAAGTAATCCCCTGTGGTATGTTAGTGTCCATGTAATGACCCCAGTGGCACACACATTCCTCCTTGCATCTGAACTGCAGAGGCATGGCCAGAGGCTGAAAAATGCAAGTAAGAATGAGGAAGTGATAGAATTGGAGAGATAGACTGATGTAGCATTGAAGCCAAAGAAGAGACGAAAGAAAAAGAATGAACGGTACAGTGTGCTCTAATGTCATGCATCATTGTAAACACTGTGGCATGAACCTCATAGTCGTGTCTGCAGGAAATTCCGTCAAGTGTCTTGCTGAGAGTTGTCCATAAATCACAGTAACTCCCACAGATCAAGCAAAGGAGTCCCTTTATAAAAACAAGAAACAAGTTGCCAAAGTCTCCCAGAGTAAAACTTATTAATTGCATTGGTAAAGTAATATTCATCTACTTGGTTATTAATTGATTTCAATGCACTGGTCACTGGAAAACAATGTTTCAACAGTGCTCAAATTGTCACAGGGCATAAAGCAGACAGAAACCAAGGGCAATAGCTATAAGGATGTTTGGATCCATGCAATGAGATGGGGTGAAGTCACATACTGCATATGCAAGCTAAACATCTACAAGCAGTACTGTGGTTTATGAAGTAAGGTGTAAATAAGGTGTGGTATCCTTTTGCTGTCATTTCCATTGAAGACGATACTTAACGTGCCCCTCTCCCACAGAGATGGGATTCAAGAAATGCCTCATGAAAAATACAGAGTACAACAAAGCATCTGTCTGGGCAAGAGAAATAAACAGAAGCTGATTTTTATTGCAAAACATATACTGCCAAACTTCAGTCCACAATATCATGTCTGGTCTATTCCACATTCCACATTTGATTATGTCAAAAGTAGAACTGCCTCAGGGAAAGGCCTTATGTAAACCACTGGCAGAGGCTCTACATTTGATTTGATGGCACAGAAAGCTTGAGCCAATAACCCTACCATGCCGAGTCCCAGTCAACAGCATTAACACTGGCCAAACAGACTTTCAGGATATCCAACAGGACACACTCACAAACAACAGTTTGTCGTTGATTCAGTCGGTGCTTGATATTCAGTAAAGTCTAAACTTGGGTTTAATAAATTATAGAAGCGTTAGTGTTAGTGATACAACATAAGCAACAATGCATCGATGAAAAACAAAACACTTCAGTGACATTACACAACACAAAAACTTGATCTTCTACTCATGAGTAATCCAAACACCTTAAGTATAATGGCACCAAAGAGAAGCTGTGAAAAGCTTCACCTTTTGCTTTGACAATTTAGATCAACACAAAGCTGTGGGGTATAACATGAACTTGTAATGATGCATCTGATTTCATAGAGCTAAAATAAAACAGGTGAAACTCTGCTGTTGAATAAATGTACTACATTATTCTGTTCTGTCCAACTTTTTTTAATCTACCTGTATCTGTAGAAAACTATCAGTGAATCCAGGGCGACTGGTTTTGGCTTTTGAAAACTTTGAGTCTGACTAGAGGATATTGAGACATACTGATGTAAAAATGTGTTAGTCCAAAGGTCACAACCATTTTTTTCTTTTGTTTGCTTGTTTGTTTGTTTGTTTTTATTTCCTAAGGTGTTCCATCCTTCTTATCTTGTTGTGGCTACTAATGCAAAAATAAATGTCAGCTCGAAAAATGATAGTTTGTAGGTGCATGTATTCAGGACAACTTAAGGTAACCTGTAATTTGTTACTATGACAACCTTTACTTGATGTTTTCTTCTGCATTAACAGGGGAGTAATCCTCATAATGGTGGTAAATCATGTTTATCTCACCTTTAAACAATTGCAAGTCTGTTTCAAGTCTAAGTGGTCTGCATAGTTTAGCCATAAGAGTACTCAGATCCACCCTCTGAGTAATACTGACTGATCTGTATAGTATGTGACTGGGCGGAGGACACATCAGTCTCCCCTGGAGACTATTACAGGCCACTGGAGGTATATGCCCTGGAAAGAATGATAAATAGTAGTAGAAATGACAGAGGTGATGGACAACAAAATTATAAGAAAGAACAGAAAGTGTAGCTTAATTAAAAGTAGGATAACATGGGAAAACAGTAAGTGAGAGGTGAGATAGTAAGAGGCAGAGGGAGAGACTGGAAGGAATGCTGGAAGGAGGAGGGTATGGAGGAAAATCTCTCTTCTCAGCAAAACATGGAGCCAGAGAAGTTTAGAATATGACAAAGTAAACAAATAAGTAATTAAATAACTGCCAAGGCCCACTGAGAGAAAGCAGCCCTCTTTGTCCTGTGGCAGATGAAAAAAAAAAAGCAGGGAAGAGAGAAAGCGATACATGATGTACACTGCTGCATGGTTGAAGTTGATTCACAAAGGCCTGAAACAACAAACTTACAAGAAATAAAGACAAAAAACCATGAGCACTTGGACTGGGGGATGACGCAGCCGAACAGCAGTGAACACCATGTTGTCCGGTGTGAGGCAGCAGGGGACTGTATGGACAAAAGTTGGTGTCATTTTACAAGTTAATTCACAGATAACATTAGTCAGTCACTGTGTAAGTAGAGCTGTGCATGTACTAATTACTTAGCAACCATGTTTCTGTCTGTGTAATGTAATACTATAAGAAAGGCAAGTGTGTGTCAGAGTAGGTGTGTGTGTGTCCATCTGTTTCAGCAAATTTGGCCTCAAGACAGAATGTGAGACATTTATTTGTTGATATCAGACATTTATTATCATACCCTGACATTTCACGGTTTACTTTAATCTTGAACAGTCTGACAATCAGCAGTCAGATTTTTTATACTGTATTTAAAACTCTAGTGTGGACATGCTGTGCAGTCAAAGAGCTTTTTGTGTTCATACAAACATTCACCTCAAGTAAGTTAAACTCTAATGTTAAAAAACACCTGGTTCTAAGCCACTGGTGACAGAAGGAGAATGGAAACAAAGTTTAATAGAAGGCAGGTACATAAGTTCAGTGTTTTGAGGGTGTGTGTGCAAAGCCTGATATACTAAGGGAGGGATATGTTCATGCTGAAGAAAAGCCACTCAGAGATAGGGTTCACACTGGGAAAAACGATGAAACGCACCAGGGGAAAAGTATAAATAGGGAGAGGGGCACATTAAACATTGGCACACAATGGGAAAAAGCCAGAGTAGAGAGGAGGTTTCCAAGGGGGCAGAGGAGTATGTGGTTATTGGGGGCAAGTGTCTAGATGGAAGGATTATAGGGGAACTGCTGTGGGTCTCTATGGGGTAAATTGTTATGACTCTTACAGGGAGGTACATGGTTTGGTCACAGAGCTATAGGAGAATGGATAGGAACAGAATTTATTTTCCTGCACCTGACACGGGAAAAGGAGAGGAGAGGAATGATCTGACAAACTCTCTAAAATTGCTATCCACTGGGATCACTGGCATTTCCTGTTCATGCTGTTCCACACTGCTACACTCACACACACACACACACACACACACACACACACACACACATACAGGAATAGCCTCCCTTCACTTTATCACATTTATTATGGGACCATTAAAAACATGATGACATCGAACATTTCCTTCCGATAAATAAAGCAAATTCTCTCAAGTAGCACATACCGTATCTACTTAGACCTCATTTGACACATCTCCTCTGCAGGCTCTCGCTCTTCCTCTCCGTCCTCCTCAACCATTTACCTGTTCTCTCATATTTTTACCAAGTGTCCCAGCCCATTCATTTGCAACCGCTTCCCAGCCTCTTAGCCCCTCTCCACTCATCTCGCCCATTCCATTCTTAACAAACAGCTTAGCTTTCCCACTGGGGTCGTCAGGACAACAGAGACCCCTGACTCTCCTCACCCACCCACAACGCAATCCCACCACAGGCAAGTGAATAAACAAGGCAGGAGAAAGAAAAGATGAGGCCCTGGACCTAGTGTGACTTTGGTGCAAGACGCTAACCACAATGTCATGGTTATAACCATGTTGCTCTTTTGTAACCATGGTGAAATGGTTACAAAAGCAACTTGGCAAGCACAGCAGACAACACCTCACAGTATTAAGATGGCCATGGGAATGAGCAAGGGATGTCCTTAATGAATAGTTCCAGTGTCTGTGTCTGTTCGAATGTGTCAGCAGACACTTATGAATGTACATATGTAAGTGTCAGTGTATGTGTGTCCTGTGCAGTTAAGAACAAAAAAGAATAAATATGTCATCATCTGCCAAAAGATTGGTGGGTGCCAGGGAGTGCTTGGCACGCTCACAAAGAAACAAGCTACAGCAACACTAAACATGATGAGATGTTTCAACAGGCACTTGGTTACTTTCACAACATTCATTCTGGCTCTTTATTGTGAAGTTTATGAGCCTTGGAATAAAGATGACAGAATTGATCATAACTTTTCAGATTGGTTTATTTCTGGCAGTAAGGCAAATCAACACACTGGTTATGTCTCCAACAAGGATTTGTTAACGTTTACCTTCATTTGACCTTGTTCTAAGACCATCATACTTGGAGTTAAAGCTAGAATATGTAACTTTAGTTATCACTAGCATGAAACGCCAAATCAATCCACTCTGCCCCGCTCAGCACTCCATCTCCCTGCTCCACTATGCTCTACTACAATCTGCTACACTCCAAACTGAGCCTGACAAGACCCCTTGGTACCTGAGATTTCGGGCCAGGCTTGGAGAGAAATTTAGAAATTATGTTTGTGTCCAGATCAGGTTTGGATAGATATAGGTCAAACTTTAGGTTAGACGGCTGGAGCACTCCCTCAAGGAAAAACACTTTACAAACTCAACTGCTTTGGGTCTGGATCGGGTTCAGACCACACGTTCGGGCACAGGTTGGTTCAGACAGAAATAGACAGTCTGATGTATACTCTAACACTCCGCCACATTCTGCCCAGCTCTTCAGATATTTCTCATTATGAAATTACAATAGATGCAACAAAACTTAGAGAGAAGTCAGTCCTGCTCAAAACCTTATGGAAGCTAGTATCTCTGCACTGCTTCCAGTGCTGTTCAATCAGTCCGGGTCACAAGAGGCTTCAACAGCACCTCTCCACATTAAGACAAGTTGCGAAATATATTTCTACAACAAAAATATTTGAAAAAGCTTGCATACTGTAGCTTTCAGTAATCCTTTAGCAATGACACAGCTGGACGAGAGCTACAATGTCTAACAATATCTTGCTTCAGCACTGTGTAATCCAAGCATGGCAATAACATTGCAGTAAGTCAGGTAGGTCACTAATATCTAAAATATGAGATTTAAAGTACTTGAATGCCAAAGACTTGGTTTCACTGACTAAATCTTCACTGACTAATCAGCAGAAGAATCTATATCTGCAATATGATACTGATGTACGGACAGCCTTCAAAAGTGCCTCAGCTGGCCTTAGGACACACACTATGAACTGCATTTGCCAATGTTTGAAGAAACACTAAAATAACGATGTTTTTAGATGGCTATCTCACACCCCCTTGGAAATACTACTCTGCTGTCTGCTGCACTCATGGCACATTAGTTAGATTAAACATGCAACTGAGCTCAACCCAGCTTGTATTTTTCTTAGCATTTGTATTAAAAAATCCATCTGGTTTCACAAAGATACAGCCAACATCTTCCAGCAGTGCCTCAGCCTCTATCTTGAATTACAAAAAAGGAAACAATAACATATTTATTGTGTCCACTGGTGTAGGTATAAAAAGGTTAGGTTTCCAGTGGAAACAATGCGTTGAGGGTATCTGAGGCACTTAAATGAACAAAAGGAAGATTTGATACAAAGGGTGTGAGGACAGCTGGCAAAATATTTTCAGGTTTATTGTTCACAACAATCTTTACATAAAACTTTTAAACAGAGATGACCCTCCTACTAGATACACTATCTTTTTAAGCCAACTAATCTTTTGTTAAAAACCTTCCACAATAGTCATTTGACACCACAAATAACAGCACTGCAGTCATTAAACATTAATTATAAACCTTTTGCATCTTCCATGTGACAATTAGAAGTCATACTTTAACATGGTGTCAGATTGTGGTTTTGCACCTAACAGTTTGCATGCTAGGAAACCTAAAAATACAGAAGCACACACACCATACACACATACAACATAACCTTCTGCAGTCATGTCTCATCATGCATGATACCTTCAATTACCTCACAGCTTCACCTTAGAACTTAGATGAATCTAAACAATATTTTAGGCAGTAATAAGCAGTTGTTTAGTGATTACTGCTCGAATCATTCTCTAAACAGAAATACAGTACATACACAGGCATTTTAGCCATCACTGTCATCATCTTCCAACATTGCCACCCAGAGGCTTGCTCACTTCAGTGGCTACTGTTTTGCAGAAGCCACAGCATACACCGTGCTGTGGCCAGGCGCAAATACAGTATCTTTGAAACAATAACTACACTGGTGGCAGGACACTTGTGTGCTTAATCTCTGCCTTGATGCCACAGCAGAAGCAGTTGACCACAATGCATCAGCCAACGGGGCCCTGTGTTCAGATCAAGTTCCCATCTTAATAGCTCTTGCAAATGTAATGTGACCTTGGGGTAAAGGTTTTAAGACAGCTGAAATGCAAATGAAAAACACCAAAGCAGCTTTTCACAGCAACAGTAAGTTATAGGAGGCATGCTTCTTTGAAAATCTGCAGATGTCTACATCACACAGACACTTACTGCAAAGTATTGCACAGGAAGAAGAAACAGAGACTATGAAACAAAGAGAGAGAGCAAGAGATAGAGATTGGACTGGGTATTGGTCCAGTGTAACTGCCCTCTGACTTCCCATTTATAATACGCCACTATTTATATAAAGGATCAATCAAACATGTCCTGTTATCATTCAGCCTGAAATCAACACTATGCATGACCTTTTAACCTCATCCTGAACAGCCAGAGGAAACAAATCCAACCGATTGTTTTCCTTCTGTGGGATGTCAGAGTCAGGTGGTCAGTAGGATTTGTTTCAATATAGAAAGCTACAACAGTTTTTTTCAGGATTAACTGTGTTGAAAGCTAGCATTAATATGATCCTGAGTCTCGTTTGACAGGTGGGTCATTGTGGACAATTAAGGAACTTACAGCAGCAAAAAGCAGAACCTGTGCAAGGAAGTTCAGGCAGTGTGATGATGATTGTTGTTCATCTTTACAAATAAGATAATTGACTTGCTGAACTTGCACACAGCAGGACGTACTGCACAGAGCAGAAGCACTCAAACATATACATCTACACACACTGGCACTCCTGCTTTTTACCTTCCTCCTTCCTGTCCTCTGTAACTTTAGACTCAGGAACTCTTTAGGTCTTGATTAATCATGCATGAGCCTGTGGAAATTCTGGCAAGTAGCAGCAACACTAACACCCCAGGCCTACGCTGAAATAAAGGCTCCTTCATTTATCATCAAGAAAGCCTGTTCACAAGACACCAAAGTTTCCCACAGATGAAGAAAACAAAAGAAGAAGAAACTATCTGTATCTGGATAATTAATGAATTCAGTTGGTTAAGTTGCATATTGTATTACAATATAGAAGGAATATTATCCAACAGCTGCAAACAACATCTTGAATACCAAATGAGAGCGTAATAAAATGAAGGCCTTTAAAATATAAGTCTTGCTGCACTGTAAGTGAAAGAGTACTGTTTTAAAACAATGCTAAAACTGAAACTTAATATCTGTAATTCCATGACCACTTTGCGAAGGACCACATTGCAGGTGCACTTCTGCCAAAAATAACGATCATGGGTGAGGGCTTTACATCTTTCAACAGCCAATTATTCTTCATGTCTTGGAAATGTTAGCATTTTCAAATCAACAACCAACTGTCTTTCCCCTGTAAGGTAAAAGCTGTGTCAGTAAAATAAATAAATAAAAAGAAAAACTGGTTCTTTCAGCAAAGAACAGTTATATGAGTATATACCACCCTAATAATATAATCTGTAATGCCACTTGCTGCTGAATGTAAAATAAAATATCTGACCCTACTCTGACTTTCAACTTGGAATTAATGTGGACAAGATCAATTGGTCTCTGAATAATCTGTCTAAATTGAATCCTTCTGTTTAGACAGTGATGCCAGGATTT
The DNA here is from genome assembly GCF_001952655.1 of Monopterus albus. Lineage (NCBI taxonomy): Eukaryota > Metazoa > Chordata > Actinopteri > Synbranchiformes > Synbranchidae > Monopterus > Monopterus albus. The sequence continues at coordinate 1,868,948 of NW_018127903.1, read as the reverse complement.
TGCTTTATGTGTCACAGCATGTCAGCTGTGATAATCCTTACAAGAGAACACCGTGAAGCACTTGCACAAGCACAGCAGTATCTAAGTGTGGACTGCAAGAAAGAAGTCTATGAAGAAGGTGTGCTCAGTCACCAGGGCCTACAGATGTCTGAATATAGTCCACACCCAGTTATGATGAATAGAGGTCAACATGCTCCAAAGCGCAATAAGAATTCCTATTTGATATGCTTTCCAAGGCTGAAACAAAGCTGATTGTACCCCCTTGTACATGCTTGGCTAAGGTGATGCTGTAGCCTGTTTCATATTTTGCAGATGATCACCTCTGGTAACACATGCAGGTTTAGGATTGTTTTTCTTTATCAGACTAGCCCACTAGCTGAGCTGCAAATGGGTAAAATGTGCAGAACAAACCACTGACTAAAATGTTTACTGAATTATTAAAATTAAGTTGTTTTTTTTTACTTTGTGCTAAAACTAAAACTTGTACTTTTATACAAAGTGAAAAGCAAAAGCTCATATGAAAGCTGTCAGCATAGTTGCGCACACATTTGTGCACAACCACATTAGTGACAGTGACCTTAAGTGCATATTTGACTCAGTATAAACTGGACACAAATTATGATTTATGTTTCTAAGAAATAGAGTATTTCCTGTTCAAAGGATTAGACAATGTCGTTGGGAACATGGATTTTCAGTTTGTGTTTCTTTCTCTTAAACCACACACAAACACAAAACATATGCAGACAGTGCAGGTTTCCAGCATACCAGTGAGATGTATTTGTAGTCCACAGTGGTCTGGAAGATTAAGAAGAAACCTCCAAGGCTGTTGGGCAGAAAGGTCTGAATGAAGGGTGCATTGAAACTGCTCCTCTGTTCCTCAGAGTCTCACCCACAAAAGGTCTGTTTCCCATTCAGGAGACAGGGGCATTGGATAATACACACAGGGACCTCAAGGCGACACAGTGGTGGCTGAATCATTTGGCAGAACAAGCCTCTTACTCCTCTCCATTAAAACTTCTCAGTGCCCCCAGCTTACTTTAATAGTCTACAGGATACATATGCACATCCTGAAACAAACATATTCTTGTTCAAACTCACGTGCACTTAAAATCTCTTAAAAACACATACGATGGGTGTCTGTCCCCGGTGGTTGGCAGAGGGAATCATGACATCATCCTGTTCCCCTCAGTTAGCCTTCTAAAGTGGGCTCAATGAATGCTGGGGGATTTCTCTCTCTCTATCTTTTTTTATTATGTTCTAAGCACAATTACGCACACACTTGTGCATACGTTTGTGTGAGAGAGATTTTGTGTGGTTGCTCGTCAGGCAGGGGGTTGGCAGTGATTCAAACCAGATATGCTGTTCACTGAAACCTAAAGAAAATCTGTCAAATGAGGAACTGCTGGATCAGTGGAGTATCAATATGGGAGCGCTGCCACGGGACAAAAGCTCCATTGTGACAGAGCACAGGGGGAAAGTTTAGATATTTTCCAAATACAAAACAGAATAGAAACTGAGTATGTTCAGTTTGGATGGAGATCTTCTCGTTTATGAAGATGTCAAATTTTAGCTTGTCAAAGCTAACTCACGGTGAATCTCTTTTCCTAGAGTCTGCATGTTATCATGAAAAGCTAGTAAGAAGGTAGAAAGTGGGCAGAGAAGCTGTGGTCAAGAGACATGTGAGGCAGAGGAAGATGAAACAGAGATGGACAGAATCAGCCCTCCACCTCCTCATGAGCATGTTTGGGTTGGACTTTGGCCTACTTTTCTAAAGTATAATTTCATCTTCAAGTGAGTGGATAAGTGGGAAGAGAGTAGGCCCCGTACCAGCTCAGTACAGGCAATGACACCATGTCTGTAGCTGAAGATGACAATACCCCTACACACATATGCAGCATAAGAGAACTGCTGAAAAGACGGGTAGGTCACCATGGTGACAGACCAGACAAGCCCTGTGACAAAAGAATAGGATGTGCCAAGTGTCAATTGCTCAGGTTATAGCATGGGGTAATCTCACATAGCCCCTGCAGAATGAATGAAGTAACTTCCCCCCTGTTAAAGAATCAGCTGGTTCTTGCAGTAAGACACTCTCTTGTACTTGCATTGTGGTCTGAGTGAATGAATGTTTAATGTTTGATCTCTACTGGGCCTACTGTTCTCTTGTTCTGCGTTTGATTAACCATTCCCTGTCATCAGGACTTGTTCCAGCAGATTTTAAACATGCAATGGTTTTACCTATTTTAAATCCTGTCATAGCACAGAATCAGCTTTAGTAAAAGTCTCAAATGACTTTTGTGTGCTATGGACCAGTTGGTATTGCTTCATTTATCTGCTGGTTTTGATACTGTGGATCATAACACCCTGCTTTTCCGTTTAAATAAGTGTGTGGGTATCCATGGTCTAGCCCTTGAATGGTTTTATGTTGTATCTTTCTAACCAATGTTTTTTTCGGTTTACAGTGAGGATTTCTATTCATCTGTTGTTATGTTCACATGTGGAGTTCCCCAAGGCTCCATTCTTGCACTGGTTTTATTTTCATTGCATCTACTTCCATTGGGGTCCATCTTTAGAAAGTATGGGTTGTCACTCCCCTGTTATACTCATGACATTCAAATCTACTTGCCGATTACCAGTAATCAGCAAGTAGAATAGCTCTTCATTATCATCTTTCTTGGATTGTCTGAGTGACATAAAAACATGGTTCTTTAAACTTTCTGCACATTAATGTGAGTAAGACGGAGTGTCTAATTGTTGGTACCTCTGGTGGCCTATCCCATTCTGATCTGGGCTCCATGGCTTCTTACCTGGTACCACAGGTAAAGAACCTCGGGGTAATCCTAGACGGTGCACTTAAGATGGATAAACAGATCACCTGAGTCATTAAAGCAAGCTTTTTTCAGCTATGATTGCTATCTAAAACTAAACACTTCTTGTCCTTTCATGATTTTGAGAAGGCTATTCATGCATTTATTTGTTCTCATCTTGATTACTGCAATGTCCTGTATTTTGGGATTTCTCAGGTTTCCCTCTCTCACCTTTAGTTGGCTCAGAACGCTACTGCTCATCTTCTAACTCTTGGATACAAGACCACATAACTCCTGTTCTGGCTTCTCTATATTGACTGCCTATTTCTTTTAGGGTCGTGTTTTGTTGTTTTGTTTTTAAGGCACTACATTGTTTAATACCTTCTTATATTTCTGAGCTTTTACATTCTTATACACCACAGAGGTCTGTTAGAACTTCCAATCTTTCCTTGCTGGTTGTTCCCAGATCCAGGCTTAAATCTGCTGGCAATCGGGCATTTATGGTAGCAGCTTCCAAACTATGGCATAGCCTTCCCCCAATATCAATTTCTGATATTGGGTTTTTTTCATTCCTGTTTGAAAACCTACTTATTCAGTCTGGCATTTGACATCAGCTCCTCCTAGGTTTCCCCATTTTTTGCTTTAGTGTTTTTGTTTTGCTGTTTTATGTTAACCAGACTGTCTGTCTAAAGGTGTTTTATTGCTGTGAGTCTTATTTTTCTTTTCTCTTTTTACTGTGAAGCACTTTGTAACCTCAGTTTAGATATGTGCTATACAAATAAACTTTTGCTTGCTTGCACTCTGCACAGTTGATCTTTAATACTGTGTTCCTAAATAACCTTTCCATGATAACTGTAAGCATCTGAGTTATTGCTCAATATTAGTTCATCAGTAATATTGATTTGTCTTGAGCCTGGCAATGAAAAACAACCCATGTCAGAGATCAGCGCATCAGCAGAAACATGATCCTCCCACAAAGAATGAAGCCTTGCACCTAACAGGGAGCAATAGCAAAGGAGTGCACGGCGTGGTTAAGGGCGGGGGACCGCCACCCACACGCTGAGCACCAGCTGCTTGTCGTGCGTATCCTGGACAGGAATCCGCAGCTCACATCAGCTCTCCCAGAGTAGAGACATTTCGCTCCTGTGCCACTAAACTAGTCTGCATGCATTTGCCATTGCTGGACGTGTAGCCCAGGCTGCGTGCTGTTCTTGTACTGGCCGCCTCCGTTTCCCTCCCTGGATTAATTGAAATCCAGCCTCTGCTTGCGCAACGGCCACTCTAGTTATGAGTAAACAGCTAGGACACATTCAGTAAAAAAAGATCATTAAAGTTACTGATTCAATTTCAATTTTCTCCTTATACTGACGCAGATTTATACATATGGCATTTGATAAGATTCTGATGCACATGCTATTTTTGAACAGCATATATGTTACCAGTTGGTGGAAGAACGGGGGTTAAGGATGTCCTCTTTGGCCGTAAGCAGCGACAGGCTGTAGGTATCAAGGTTGGCCGCTTGTGTGCTCATGATGGCAAAAGTTTCCAGACCACTCCCGCAGCTCCTCTCTTCGCAGGTCCCGACAGTTTTCGGGGTCGGACTATATGCAGGAAAACAGCCACAGCGGAATACCAAGGGTCGTTCACAGCTATGAAAACTGCAGTAAAGGTATGTAGGTTCATGCAGTGTGGGCTTTAGTTCCAAACTGGAGCGATCTGTGCAGGCGCTTCGCGCTCACGGCGTGGAGGAAACAGCGACTGCGCACTGGTCTTTATGCAGCGGGTAGAATAAGTTTTCACTAAAAAAAGCTCCACCTCCTGTTGAGAGAGTGGAAAGCATAATGACTTCACTAGCTGGGTCATTCAGAAGAAAACTACGGTGCACTCAGCAATTTAGATAATAAAATCAGTCAGCCTCACTTTCCTGATATTCACTTAGTAACCACTGTCTTCACACAGTTTACCTGCGCTGCCCAACAGGCACAAAACAGAGCACTGGAGTTGCTGCATTATATAATCACTATTTATCCAACACTGCTAGCAAATGAATAGCTGGGGGCCAACAACAGTCCAACACAAGTATTTATTTTGCAGGTTATTATTATTGGTAGTAGTAATTGTGATGATTACACTTTTATTTGAAAAGTCCAAAATAAAAATTGGTGATGTAGTTTAGGGGGGTTGCAGGGACAGTGCAGCAACTTTGGATATGTCAGTCTCTCTTTGTTTTTGTCTTTGAATGGGCCCCCGCTGGCCCCTGGCAGACTCCAGAAAAGCCATTTACAGTGCAGGCAAGCTCTGAAGGAGCCAAAATAGGGCCACTTTCATGGGAACTGACTCAGAAGCCTGATGCCCATTA
>NW_018127903.1:1857575-1863762 GCF_001952655.1 Monopterus albus | reverse complement strand
GGCACCCGCACACACACACACACACACACACACAGCCACACACACACACACACACACACACACACAGCCACAGGCTCACACATGCACAGGCTGTGAGCACTTGACAAACTCCCTCCAGTCATGCAATCACACACTTATGACCATAAAGTCATTGACACGAGGGCTTAAAATGGGAATGTCCCTAAACTCTGTAATTTACTTAGCAGCCATTCTTAGATAGTCCAGGAGAGATCCAGATGATAAAAGTCACAATTCTTTTAATTTCTGCTAAGTCTGGATTTGACCTTATGAAATCAAATTTTAGATAACTTTTCCAGACACTGAATACACCATGTCACGCTTATCATTGTTCAGATTTTTATCTGGAAACAGTTCACAATAGCTGAGTAATCCTCCAGTGAATGGTGGATTGACACAATCACCTGTTAAAATAACCTTCCTTTAAAGGTAAAGAGTTTCCATCATCATCTCTGTTTCTATGGTCTTCTATGCTACAAATACAAGGCCGTTTTTTTTTAAATAATGTAATGTTCACGAGTCAGCCACTATGAAATAAAGGATATCTCTGGTGTTACAAAACACTGCCATAAAAAAGTAGTCAGAACAATGACACAAATCTGTTAAGCCTAACTATACCAGCTTTTGTTTGGAAAGGTATTCATTTCTCCCAGAAAGACTCACAAACCCTTACTGTGAGCTATGTGAAAAATATGGCATTAGTTTTTATAAGCAAGCATACAGCACACACAGACACTGCTCTGGCTAAGGCTTGCATGCCAGTGGGGGGGGAGCATGACACTCCAGTGCCGTTATTCTTACAACTTCCTGATATTAGAGGCGCTCCTGCCTTTCCCTGTGGATGGGAACTGCAGTGCTGTTATGCTCCACTTCAGAGGACTAAGGCATTTCCTCTGCTGGAGTGTAGTGGCAGCTGTTGTTGGAGATGAGGTCTAAATGTGGGAATGATTGTATGTCCAGTGGGGATTTGAACATGTCTGTGTGTCTAATCAAGATTTTCACCTCATCCACTCACACTCCTTTTTCTAATTGTCACAGGCTTTTTGTTTAGCTTCCTGCCTTTCTGACAGAAACTAAACTAAATGAATAGATTGCGGGTGACAGTGTGTTGAGAGGTCCGGACACACACAACATCCTCTTAGACTTTCCCAGAGCATTCTTAAATTCAGAATCCATTCATGAACATGTCTCTTTGATCATTCATACATTTTTAACAAGTTTTTATACAGTACATGCAACTGTTACACATCTAATGATGTGTGGTATTGCATAACCTACAAAGTATTTGCTGCTGAATAAACTTTTGCATTAAACAAAACGCATTCTTGTAGGCATGGCCGTGTCCAAAACCAGTTTTTCTGGGGTGTACCAATGCTTTTGTAGCAGGTTTTTGTGTGGTCATGTGTTAGTGTCTTTTTTCCATACTAATATGTTTTCCCTTGCACATCTCTGCATGCTGTGAGAGGCCAAGACCCACCTACAATACCTTGCTACATGTGCTGTCATATATGCATATGTATGTACACTTTCAGTGGTTGCAATCTTATGTTTAAGGTGTTGTAAATATAGCATTCCCTGTGACATTACCTTTTTGTCTCATGAATATACAGTTTTACAGAAGGAGTTGCTGGAAAGTAACCAAGGTTTTAAGCGTCATTTCTGTCAGCTGTATTTCAAACATACAAGACCCTGCTGTGCCACAGAAATCATGAAGCATGTGAGCTTATATAGGCCAACTGCAATAAATGTTTGTAACTTACTTATAGTAGTTCTCTGTGTGCAAAGTTCAAATCAGCTTTATTTGTATAGTGCTAAATCACAACAACAATCATCTTGTGGCACTTTACATAGTTTGGTCTAGAGCTTACAGCATTATAGTGAAAAAACCCTAGAAAGCCCCCTTGAACAAGTGCTTAGCGACAGTGGTAGGAAAAACTCCCTTTAACAGAAGTCTAGGCTTATAGCAATATAAATAAAGAAAAACTCAGTATCACCTGAGCCAGAATATGCAGTTTTACAAAAAGAAAGTTTTAACACTAATTTTAAAAGTTGAGAGGGTGTCTGCCTCCTGAGCCGAACAGTTATGGTCATCCACATTATTATTAGCTATCAAAGTAGGCAGGTCTCCTTGTTACTGAAGATGAATCCTTTTCATGCTTTTGTTGTTCATTATATGATCATTTAAAGGCTAAACTATAATTATCCTTCAGTTCTATTTTTCTGGGTAGATGATTATTATAAAAAAATCTTGAATTGGGGAATTTTCTGAGGCAAAACAATGTGTGCAAAGTAATATTATGTGAGAAATCATGTTCTTCTCTGACAAATGCATCAAAACTGCACCGTTTTTAGTGACTTATAAGTCTATGTGGGGTGGGCACTTGCATGTGCATGACATATAAGCTACAGCAAATGCCTTAAATCTTAAGTGGCCTGATTTTCAATGCATTAGTTGTTTAAGTGAGAGAATTCAAGGCTTTTTTATTATGATTTTTTTTTTTCGTACTTCAGCAGACTGAAGTTACTTCTGTCTCACCTCCTCATCTCTTGGTAATACTTACTGTACTTCAGTGGAGGAGTCATGTTATTGCTTTCCTGGAGGTAGTTAATGAGGTGAGTGTGGGAGAGGCTCAGTAGTGGTGATGATACAACTGAGTGGAAATTACTCACAAGCAGTGCACACACATTTTTCTGACAGCAGAACTTACAAGCATATCAGCAGCTTGGGGCAACAAAGACAATTAAGATCAATTCGGGTGTCAGATGTGTGACAAGAGAAGAAAAACATCAATGATATGTAGCTGAGTTGGGGACAAAAAGCTCCAATTGGAAAAAGAAAGAGAAACAATGCATAGTGCACACTTGCACATCATAGTCAAACATTCTTCACCTCAGTGTTTGTTTGTGTGTGAGAGAGAGAGAAGCAGGGGGATCTCCATGTTCTGTGTGAATATGGGTGTTTTCTAAGCTTACAGGCGAGGTCACTGCTCAGCTATGCACCTACACAACAATCCTGATATCTCTCCCCCTTGAGCCGCAGTGTGCATGTGTCTGTGACTCTCTGTGCATCTGCTCAGTGCAATTTCAAATTACATTCAACTCTGTAAATACAAACACCAAAAAAACTGGATTTTTCAGACTGAAGCTCCCTTTTCTCTTCACTTTATCTCATTAGGCATGAATGATAAGCTCTGACTCCCTCATTGTTTCAAGGTTGCCTTGCTTCAGTGAAATATGACAAATATAAACAAATGGAAGCGTGAAATAAAAAAGGAATCACAAATCTATGTTAAAAAGGAGCCCTGTGTTTACATTCCCATACATAAAATGGTGTCAGGAGGAGTGGCTGTGTTTATGGAGCAGACCTTGGGGAGGTCTAGACTATCAACATGTAGACGAGACATGCTTAGAGGAGGTTGAGAAATACAGAGGAATGTGCTGTCATCCCTCAACCAATGCACCTCCTTTGTATGTTTTGTATTACTAGTTAGTCCACGTTTATATAAAATTTAACTGTCATTCTGCAGGTGTATGTGTGGCAGTAGCCTGGTGAGGCAATGGTTAGCACTGTTGTCTCACAGCAAGTAGGTTCTGGTTTTGAATCTCATGGCCTTGTGTGGGGTTTGCATGTTCTCCCTGTGCATGGGTACTCCAGCTTCCTCCCACAGCAAAGACGCAGGTTAGATTGTCTGATGATTCTAAATTGCCCTTAAGTGCAAATGTGAGTACGACTTGCCTGTCTTTGTGTGTTAAACTGCCAACCTGGCTAGGGTGTATCCCACCGCTCGCCTAACATCAGCTGGGATTGGCTCAGGCCCCCCACAACCTTCAACAAGATAAACAGTACAGATAGTGGATGGATGGATATTTGTTTGTGTGAGCTATTTTATCTTTGAAAGCTATAAAGCTCTGAAAATGCATTCTTACCCTTGATTAGCTCATAGGCTTATTTTAAACAATAAAAAGTGCTCTCCCAAATTTGATCAAACCATACACACTCTAGATTTAAAGTTCACTGCACTCCTCATTACATTGCTCAAGCATCAGCAAGATTTGTCCATCTGATTATTTCAGCCTCAGTCACACCAGTATGGTCCATGAACACCTTCATGTATTACTCTCAACTGACTACGCTCAAGACCACGTTTTCTCTTATAGGCTCTCCAATATAGGCCATTTTATCGGCTCCCGAGAGAATCCTGGAAAATTAGAGCCAGATGCGGTGATGTCAAAGCATCTGTGACTGTTAAGTTGTCTTCTACAAGGCTGTGGTGCAAGAGCAGAGGCAAGGTTAGTAGGCAATCTGAGCAAAGCCCACACAGATCAAACAAATCATAAAGGTCTGTAATCATGTTCAGACTGATGCTCATGACCACTGCTGACATGGTCACTGCTACACACGCACACTAGTAAATCCCTCCTAGAGAATGAAAGGAAAACTGATGTATGTCACTGGTTATTAAGAGTTTGTTGGCAGGCAACTTGACTGGTGTGTTTTCCAAGAAGACAGTGATTGTAACACACATGCACCCGTAGCATATGCACATGAATATTCTACTACCCGCAACCACTACCATCTTCCGTCATCAACCTCCTAAAGTTACGCACCATCAGCCACATCACTAAACATCAACATGGTAGCACTCTGCCCTTTCATCCATGTTTTTGTGGCTTTCTGTGATCCCTTACCAGACTTACGCTGTTAAAATCTCAGCTCACAGCATGGTGATCTTGATGATGCATGTGTTCAGGGAGCCATCTGGGAAGAGTTGCTGACTAAGTTTGTCTTGCACCTAAAGGTTTGAGGAAAAATAAATCATACAAGATTGCACATATATAAGAGGGTAAGCGTTTAGTAATTTATAAGCCAAATTCTACCATTGAAATTGAACAAATAGTAAGAATGATACAGAGGCTACGACAGCCCTTTTATAACTGCTAACATAACACGTGACTGAGGCACTGATTCTCCAGCTAACATTATATTGCACTGCTTTGAATTCTTTGTGTGCCACGATCATCTGGCCGAAAGACATGCAAATTTGACAGCACTGCTCAACATGATTTACTGGCTCTGAAACAGTAAATATGTCCTATTGGGCCACAACCAAACTCTGTGTCTGAGTGTGGGGAAACTACTACCAGTCCTGTGGTGATGGACTCAGGGTTGCAATGCATATCCTTAATTCTGTATGATATTTTTGTATTTTTCTTTTTTTATCATAAAAAGAAGATATTGTCTGTTTTGCATTTAGGACACTGCTGGAGGTCCCATAAATGCCTTAATTTAAATTGAAAAACCAGCCTAACATATGAGACATAAAGCCTACTACACAGTATAATTAGATTGCTTCATCATGTACATCGTAGTCCATCAAGGACATTTTTCTATGTTTCACACCATGTAAAGTTGCCACTAGGTGGCACAGCTGCATCAATCTCACAGCGTATCAGTCTTTGCATATGAGCTATAGAGCTGAGAAAGACAAAGGTAATCAACTGTTTTTCCTGCTTTCTTTTATTCTACCAAAATTTTATGCATTTGGTGGTGTGACCTATCTGACAAAATCCATCATTAGGTTGAGTTTATTGTAACTGGTCTCAGTTACATTCACAACAATGAATAAATATAATGAATGTAGATATTTTCAAATCTAGTTTTGTTTTTAATCTTATTCTCATGCAGTTGGATAGTTTCTCCTTAAAAATACAAACCCAAATGGCCAATTCTTTGCATGTCAAAGCAGCAGGCACAGTGCAAGTAACACCTCATTTGTTTCAAGTGCCAGCCTACTACCAATCCTCACACACAATAAAATGAGACTGATGCTGTGGAACAAGGTCATGCTCCTTGAAGCTGATGATTTTAATACCTCGATTAAATAGAACAAATTTCTAAAAGATCAATTAAGTAATATTGAGGCAACTACATTTTATTTTTAAATAATTTTTGTATTGGCCAGTGCTGTACTTACTGTGCTTGTCTCCAATCACACATCTGGCGTCTTGGTGGTAATCATGTATGAACAGTGGGTACAGAAAGTATTCAGACCGCCTTAAATTTTTCACTCTTTGTTATATTGCAGCCATATGCTAAAATCATTTAAGTTCATTTTTTTTCCTCATTAATGTACACACAGCACCCCATATTGACAGAAAAACACAGAAT
>NW_018127903.1:1832042-1856461 GCF_001952655.1 Monopterus albus | reverse complement strand
GGTGCTTCTACTAAATACTGAGCAAAGGGTCTGAATACTTATGACCATGTGATATTTCAGTTTTTCTTTTTTAATAAATCTGCAAAAATGTCAAATTCTGTGTTTTTCTGTCAATATGGGGTGCTGTGTGTACATTAATGAGGAAAAAAATGAACTTAAATGATTTTAGCATATGGCTGCAATATAACAAAGAGTGAAAAATTTAAGGGGGTCTGAATACTTTCTGTACCCACTGTACATCTATTCTTGCATTTACTAAATCTTATTGCAAGGCAGCAGCTGCATTCCTCTTCCCATTTTAGATGTTCACAGTCTGGGATCATATCTTGAAAACGAGTAACATTAAATGGAACATACAGAAAAGCTCAGGTATCAGAAAAGTCTATGAATTACACAAGAAAATGCATAATAACAAATGTAACGCAAGTTCAAAAGATTAACCATTTTAATAAAGTCCATGTCAAACATCAAAATACTGAAATGGCAAAAAGGAAAAAAGTTTAGTTTTTTTTTTAATTGTACAAATCACAGTGGTTCAAAATATTAAAAAGTTTTTAGTTTCAAAACATTTTTTGCAACAGCAGCAAAACATTCTGATTGTTGTATATTTTCTTGAAAGCCCTTAATAGTTTGTGAGTGTGGAGTGCTATTTTGCCTTTTATTGTAATAAGCACAGTAACATGAGCAGTAAGGGTTAATAAAACTCAGGAGTCAATGGAAACAAAAGTGCATAATACTACACAGTTTATATGAACCGCTTAAAAATTACAGAATAGACCAGGGATTAATAACACCATAGATGTCTATATAAACACTCTCCCTGTCCTGGGCCTCTTGGTGCATACACATGTATACACCAGCTTTAGATACGGTTTGGTGAGCAGTTACGAGGTGAGAGCCTGATTGCAGGTGGGAATTCACAACACTGTACTGTACTTTGACTAACATCTCCATTAAAGCAGTATATGCTTTAATATAGTTGTCACAGCCAATACCTGCATTTCATTCAACCAGTAGTTTAAAAATGCTAGTCCCCAACTAAGAACACACGGACTGAGTGACAGCCACATATTAAATTGAAATAGTGAAATAGTGAATAGTGAAATAGTGAAATAGTGGAAGCCATAGGAAACATGACTGAATTTGGCTTAGAAACAGATAATGAGATTGTGGAAAAGTAATAAGAGATTTAAATTTTGATCAAGAAAACTGGTAAATATAAAGACTTAACATACTTAGCAAAAAATATTAGGCTACATAATAGGAAGTGCAGGCACATGGAAGAGTCTGAAAACATTATTTTAGAATTGCTGGTTTACTGGGTTTCTTGGTCATTTAATAATTCATCTGCTGTTATCTGTTGTGTAGCTATAGCATAGATGATATTATGTAGTCAACTTTTAAAGCTCCATATCCTGTTATCACTGGAAGTTTTCACTATGACCCCGACAGCTAGTAACTGTTTATGCCTCAACTAACATAAAAAAACAAAAACATGCCACTTCACACAAGGTCTACAGATACTGTACATTAAAGAAAGCTGCCTACTTTAATTTCTGTGTTCGCATGTGTATTTCTTGGCTTAATCAACTTTAATTTGAACCCAGAAGGTGGTTTGAGCCTGTACAGAGCCAAAAAAAAAAAAAAAAGAGTGAGATTTCACTAAAGGCACAGCAAAAGAGAATAAAAACAAGGTGTTCTCTGGGTCCTTAGATCTCACATTAAAAAAAGAAATGTCAGGCCTGTAAAAAAAGGAAGAAAAGCTCCACCTAAAGTAACTGAGAATGTGACAATAAAATGTATGTGATATTATAGGACTAGACAATCACAACCCTACATCACGAAGTGACAAGATGTAACTTTGGCCTGTTGGGGCCAGTGTGGCGAACATAGTGAGGACTGAGAAAAGCTACTAAGGTTTCACTTTTTGCCCCTGCATTTCTTCCTCTCTACTAATCAGGGTGTCTCGACATTTCCTGCTCTGTGACTCCGCGTCTATTTTCCACAATTCTCACTTTTCTTTTGTAATTTATTTTGTGTTACCTTGTTGATTTCGAAACTTTTCCATGACCTCATGAGAATTTTCAGGTCCCTGTAACTACGGTATATACCGAAGTCTATGCCTAACGCTAGATTCATGCATCATGCTTTACCCAGTTTATTATATACACTAGATGCAGGCTAAACCCAAACATTATACTTTGAGCCATTTAGATAGGATGTTCCTAAAATATGTGCATTACAATACTCAACTGCAGGTGAAATTTAGCTTTTTATGCTTTTCAATTTTATGCCCTAAACACAATATTTTAAAAAATCACAGGAATAATCTTATCTAGAATAACAACATAAAAGGGGACAGCACCAGCACCAGATCCTCTTCATTTGACTCTTTAACTCAAATGTCTGTAGATGTCCCAGCCTATTGTTTAAAGTAGTGGTGGAAGAAGCACTCCGATTCTTTACTTAAGTGAAAGTAGCAAAACCGCAGTGAAAAAATACTGTTACAAGTAAAAGTCCCGCATTCAAAATGTTACTTAAGTATTAGCATCAAAACATACTTAAAGTACTAAAAGTACTCATTATGCAGAATGGCATAATTTACATTAACATATATTATTGGATTATAACTATTGATGCATTATTGGGTACATCACATTTAATGCTGTAGCTGGTAAAGGTGGAGCTTATTTTAACACGTTTATAATCTTATAATTTGAATTACTGCTGCGTAGCTTGTGAATTTTCTGCCAGAGATCAACAGTCTTTCAATTATACTGTATTTTGTTTTGCTACTTTGATTCTGAAAAGTAACCAGTAGCTAAAGTTATAAAACAGATTTACAGATTTACAAACAGATTTATGTAGTGGCAATAACAGGAACAATATTTCCCTCTAAAAGTAAGAATTAGCTCAAAATTAAAACACTCAAGTACAAGTACCTCAAAACTCTACTTAAATAAATGTATTCAGTTACTTTCTACCACCGATTTAAGTGGCATATTTAGTGCTGCTACTTTAAGCTGTGCTGAGCTAATTTGGTAAAACTGAACATGTGGATAAAGCCACAAAGCAATAAGAAAGCTACTGTGGGGTTCAGTGGCAAATAGGCCATTAAAAGAAAGCTGGACAATTCATGATATTCAGCTTCTCACTGAAAAGGTTGTGAGAAAATTTGAAAGACTTCAGTGGAAACATTATGCTACAATCATCAGGTTTAGAAATAATCTTACATCAGGAACGATTCCAGCAAAGAACACAAAAGGTATAGTCACAGACAAAAAAGTGCATTCCAAGTGTCATAAGGACAAAGTTAAGCCAACATGCAAATTAACCTCATTCTAAAAGTGGCTGCACCCTACCCAGTACACAGGTCAGTCCGTGCTCATTTTTAATGCTACCTCACAATCACTTGATCGAATGAGAATCCCATGAAGCCACTCTTTTTCTACATCTGAATAATTATCAGTGTAGAAAAAGAGTAGAATGATCTAAGGCCCTATGATTAGACCAAGAGCTTGTAGAGCTCAAACCAAGAGCTCATAGAGCAGTAGGCCTTAATATTCTCTTTAGGCGTGGCTCGAGCTGCCTCAAGAGGGATAACATCTAAAGCAACACCATAATCCAATTTGCAGTTACAGCATTATCATGGCCACTGTCTACTGTGTCCATCATGCCAGCCACTGCTGGACCTTTCTGTAGGTCTGCTCAGTTTTGGCCAACTGTAAGGCACGTGGACCAACACAAGAGGCTTAACAAGTCATCCCAAGCAATAACAAGATAAATCTAATAGCTATTCCTTCTACAGGCAACTAAATAAAGAGGCTACAGAAGACCATCAAAACTGTCCCTCAACTTTCTCCTCTTAAAGTCCCATAGCTCTGCACTGGGATGTATTTAAATATCTGTGGAATCACTCCAAATGGTGTAGGATGCTTGTAATGCTGACTGAGACTTGTTCACTTTTACTCCACTTTCATTCTTTCCTAGAGGAATCAGCTCAATTCTCACTTGGGCCTCATAAGGGCCTATCTGACTTCCATTTCGGTAGCTGACAATGACTTTAACACACCTCCCATTGAGAATGGCAGAACCCACATGTCTCACACAGTCTATCTCCTGCAGGTGCCAGGGTAAAGCTGAGGTGCACAGACCCACAAATAGAACAGCGTGCTAATAGAAACGCATCACCATGAAGTCTTGTTTTCACATTCAGGACTAAAGCCCAAAGAAATTAGCACTCTTCTTGAGAAAATGTGAGCTGCTCTCTTATGCGGTTTAAAATCAAACCTTTTCCTTTGAGACGACACTCATAATTTCAAATTCAATCTAAAGTAAATATTGTTTCCCTGGTTAATATGGAAGCAAAACAGATCGCACTGGTTTTGAACATAAAAGCAGTAAAAGGCATTAAAAGGTTGCAACCACTGTATGTAAGAACAGAAATCTACACATTCACTGACCAACTGTGGCCTCTTACAGACTGTTAGTGTATAGAAAAGAAAAACTTATGTGACATATTTGAACATCATCTTCACATTTCTGCACATTCATTGCAGGTAAACGCTAAACAATTAGACAGAATGTTAAGCTGTGAACATAAAACCGTATGTGTGTCTGCGTGTTCATGTGAATGCTGTCTTATTGCATTTTAAGCACCATTTTCAATTCCAGCAGGAGGAATGGAAGGCAGTGTAGAGCAGTGACACTTTTCCCCTAATACCACAGACTGAAAATGCCACCACAAGGAAGGATTCAAATATTACCATCTTATATCCTGCCTCCCTCTCCTACAAGTCACCTTTTCTTCTCTCCACCCTCCTGTCTTACCAGTAAAGGAAGCAGGGAAGCAGAAATGAAGAAAGTGAGGAAGAAAGAATCGTAGCTTTGGTATTGAGAATCAGGTGAAAATCTATAGATATACTTCTTTTAATGCACTACTAATACTGTGCATGTGCTTTAGTTTTCTTCTAACACTTTATAAGGATTGATATTATATTGACAATCTTAATAACTGAAACTAGAGTAAAGAGATCACAGGCATACAAACTCCTGTTAGTGTGGAGGTTAGTGCTGGGGCCCTGAGTAATGCTGCCCCCAGTGGTGTAGGGGTGTAAAGGCAGGCTGGCTTGGGTGCTTCAATGCAACCTAGTGGCCATGGGTGGATGTTGCAAGCTCATTTGTTTAATGCTGTATCCATCATTCCTTCATGGCAGAAGTATCAAGTAAGGCTAGCCCTCTTTAACCCCATCAGTGGTACAGAGTGGTCACTGTCTGAAGTGCAGTTTGGTGAATCCAACTCATCAAGGACAGCTTGTGTGTGTGTGTGTTTTTGTAGGTGTGGTGTGCAGCAGGAGGGGATGGAGGGTGAAGGGGTGAATGGTCGACACCAAAAACCATGTCAGGACAAGACTGGAGGCTGATAGCTATGATCAAGCCTACTAGATTGTTTTAACAATTTTAAGGTTAACCAAACCTAGGCTCTCGACTAACAGTCTCAACTTTGCGGTTGCAATTGCAGTCGTCAAGGGCCTCAAACCTTACTGGGAGTTGTGTGCGCCACAGTGTCCTAGAACACACACAAAATATATAAAGATGTAAAATAACATCAAAATAATAATAATTACATTGTCAGTGTCCATTCCTGGGAGTCCATTGCTGGTTTTAGAGGGGTGGATCTTGGACACAGGTCTGTGTGTGCAAGCTAACAGTCTGAGTAGAAGTGAAGGCAGAGGTATGCTCCCCAAGAGGAGCTGCAGTGGTCAGTGTGCAAGTCTTTAAGGGCAATGTGAAGGATGGAGACAGAGAGAGAGCCCTTGCTCATAGTCCAATCACTCAAAGGCTGAAACGCTGTGAGTGCTGGTGGAGGGACAGAGCTCTTGTGGATGGGATGAGGGGCTGCACTGCATGCAAGCCATTATAGAACAGTGCGCCTAGGAAGCACTCAACCTGGAAGCATCACTCATAACACCACTCACATGCACTGCCACATCCATGTATATACCCTTCAGTTAAGTCCACACTTGTCACTAAAGCATACCAAAATACACCCATAAACTCACCCACAATTATAAAGAGGCACATACATTCCCCCAAAACAGGCATAGTAGCACTGAGAGTAATTTCTCGACCAACAGAAGGTTCAAAGCCGACCACCTCTGTATGCGTTAGGGAGGGGGTTGTTTTCCTGGGTATGATGACCCAAGTAAGGATAAAGAAGTCAGTGGAGGAAACCCTTTAGGAGACGTGCGGCGAGGAGGATGGGTGTCTCCAGAAGCACCAGCCCCTTTTAGTGTGTTGCTTGCGCAAGATCTCCTCCTCGCGCTCGCGCTCTTTCTGAGATCGCAAATAGCGGTCTTCCTCCTTCAGGAACCACACAGGAGGCCACCGGTGCTTCTCAAAGTGCCTCTGATTTTCTACCGAGAGGAAGACAAAAGATACGTGAACAAAACATGATGAAGCACTTCAAACCTCCATAAAAAGATCTGAGACACCTTTTGAAGCTAAAGAAATGAAATGAAAGTGTTTCACTTTTAGCGGTGATTGTGGATATGTGGTCATAGTACAACCTGTTATTAATAAAATGTGGAATCACACCTTCATAAAAGGTGAGGATGGATGTTGCCTTTAATGTACCTGTTGCAAGACATAGTTGTTTGCTTGTTTGTTTATTTGTTTTGGAGGAGTTTATTAAAGGGGAAGCTGCATGTGTGAAAGAAGCAAATTATCAGGAGACAGATGAGACATCTGTACCTGGAGCCATGGCCTTCATGTCTTTGGGAAACTTGCGGCAGATGCTATTATAATTAGTGCAGATGTGATGGAGACACCAAGCTGATAGCTGCTTGGCATTGTGAAACTGCAAAAGGAAAAACAGAGGAGAAAAAAAAAGAGGTGGGATAAAAGTTAAAGAACAAAATTCTAATTTGAACAAATTAAGATCAACTTTAATCAAATTAATTTATGGTGAACATTCAATTCACTCGTACTTTAGCTAAACTGAAAAAAAAAACTTTAAATAATTCAGTCATTATTCAAAAAAAAAAACATTAATAAAAATGTTTAATTGACCATTATCTAAATGAGAAAGACAATTTTGCAGGGACAGACCTGTGCAAGCTCCAGGTAAGCCAACACCTGTCCATCAATGTCAGCTCCTTTCACTGCCAACTGGAGAAGCTCATCCACAGCATGCTGTTCTGAAGATGCACAAAATGGACATAATCATGTTAATATTTTCTTTACATGTACCTCTGACGTGAGTGTGAATTTTATCTCCCAGTTTTAGAATCTGCCTCGCAACTCACGACACCTACGATCTCTGACCGAGTCATTCATTATAATGTGTACAGATAAAACACTACCACAACCCGGTATGAGCTACAGAGGTACATCAGAGCTGCAAAGAGGGCATACTTCCAAAAACCGGAGAGCTGTTACCTGAATAACAATCCAGGCAGTCACAAACTACAGGAACAAACCAACGATAACAGTCTCCCAGGACGCCACCCTCCTGGACAGGCTTAACAACTTCTATGCAAGGTTTGACAGGCTGAACACAGACACCCCCTCAAAATCCAACTGTGACCCGGGGGACACTGCTTATCAGGTGACGCACACACAGGTCCTGAAGGCCCTGAAACAGGTCAACCCCCATAAGGCGGCGGGACCAGACGGTGCCCCCCCAGAGTGTTGAGAGCCTGTGGGGATCAACGAGCTAGTGTGTATACAGACATCTTCAATCTGTCTTTAACCCAAGCAATAGTTCCTTGTGTTTTCAAAAAAATCCATTATCATACCGGTCCCTAAGACATCAGACACATCCACTCTGAACGACTTCAGGCCAGTGGTGCTCACATCAGTCGCCGTGAAGTGCTTAGAGAAACTGGTCCTCACAGACATTAACCACATGGTCCCAGACACCGTAGACCCCCTCTGGTTTGCCTACCGCACCAACAGATCAGTGGACAATGCAAAGGCTCTGGCTTTATTCCACACCCTGAAACACCTGGACAACAGCAGTACGTATGTTAGGATGCTCTTCCTGGATTACAATTCTGTATTAAAACACCATTCACCTGGGCAGGCTGACTGGGAAGATGGCAGACCTCGGTGTCCCATTTCCCACCTGTAACTGGATTCTGGACTTCCTGACTGAAAGACCACAGGTGGTCAGTTTGGGAGGGCGGGTGTCTACTGAGCTCACAATCAGCACAGGCTCACCGCAGGGCTGCTGTTTCAGTCCCAAACTTTTCATCCTGTACACCCACGACTGTGTCTCCAACCGTGACAACACCATCATCATTAAATATGCTAATGACACCACCATTCTGGGCCTCATCAAGGGGGGAGACGAGTCGGGCTACAGAAGCCTGGTGAACGACATTCTTGTTTACGGAGAGGAGAATGACGTCATCCTCAATATAAACAAGACAAAAGAAATAATAGTAGACTTCAGGAAGAACCCCTCTCCTCTGCTGCCTCTGACCATCAAAGGGACTGAGGTAGAGAGGGCTGACAGCCACAAGTTCCTGGGACTGGTGACATCTGACCTGAGCTGGTCACTGAACACGGTGAAGAAAGCCCAGCAGTGGATATACTTCCATCAGGCGGCTCAGAAAAGCTGGTCTGAACAGTCACCCTCTCAACCAGGCTTATAGAGGGCTGGTAGAGAGCATCCTCACTACTGGCATCACAGTCTGGTATGGTAACAACACACAGGAAGAGAGGAAGGCTCTTCAAAGGGGATACTGCCTGCTATGGACACAATATACACAAAGCGTTGTTGCAAAAGGGCAGAGAACATAATCAGGGATCCATGCCACCCAACTCACACTCTGCTCAGACACAAAAACTGCACCTACAGCCTCAGGCACAGCAGGGCGGACGGTATCATCACACACAGAACTAGACTTTACAACAGCTTTTTCCCTGCCGCAGTAAGACTGATGGCAAATATAAAATGTGAAAAACCTGTGCCCTCATTACCCTACTAAGTAGAATACCATATAGAATTCCATTAGGTGCAATACCATGTGCAATATTTGAAACTCCTCACTTTACCTGCTACCTTATTCCTGCATCCACACTTTTATCAACTATTTTGTATCTTGGGTATTGTTGTTTTTTGTATTCTTAGGTAATCTTATATTTAGACTAGGTGCTTGTTCTTTTGGCTTTAAAAACTCTGGACTCCAGGAGAGCCCTGCACAAGAATTCTTATATGCCTAGACTGTCTGTTTATGCATAAATGGCAAATAAAAATGTTGAATCTTCTAACATCTATAGTCGGTACAAGTAAGTAGGCACTTCTTTACCTGTGAGGGCGACAAGACGTGGCAAACAGAGACGGTTGGCCAGAACGATCAGTTCCATGGGCTCTAGACCTGGACAGGGTGTCAGCAGACCGCAGTACAGGAACTCCAGCACTCCACGCATACACGCTGTACTGGTTTTAGGAATAGGTACCTGGAGAATGACCAGATCAAACAGAAACACAAAAAAACATGAGAAATGAAAGGTTGTATGGGCTGTCATGAAAATATGTATTTACACGTGTTTATGCTACAGTAAGGGAATAAACACTACCGTGTGTAACTTCTTCTGCACATGCATTTTGAGTATGTTAAAATATAAAATTCACATATGCTAGGTTAAGGATAACTGGCTAGAAATTGGTGAGATAATGTCAATGAAAGCAGCATTTGGAGGTAAAGGGCAGAGGGTATCCTATTCTGATCACATTCCCTTTGATCTAGGTTCAGATGAAAGCACTGTGTGTGGGCCACTGCTGCGAGCAATAGGGCTAATGCTAAAGATCCTAAAGCACACACAGGCGGGCTTGCTAGGCTGAACACAGTGAGATGCAAAGCTAATGTGCATCAAAGATGTACGCAGTTTCCATAAATCACTCAGAAAGACTGTACAAATGTTCTCCAAGGAGAAAGTGTGCATCACATTATGTTGTTATAACAAAATAAAATAATCATTGGACATACCTACAGATGTTTAGGTGATCATTAGTGATGACAGGACCAGTCCAAACATGCACACTTAAACATATCTAACATTAAGGTACATATGAAACACCTGATTAGGACCAAACTCAAGTTTAATTGCAAAACCCAAGTCCACTATATTACATATACATACACAAACACATACATACATACACATACTGTATCACCTGTGACAGCCTCTAGATGTCACCATACTATCAATTAGAGCTTAGCATCACAGAAGGCACTGGTCATGCTGCTTTTCACTGTAGCACAATATATGGGTAATTAAATAAATGTATATAAGTAAGGGTAAGTACTGTAAGTCCCACCAAGAGAAATTCATCAGGAGCTAATGCAACCAAACCCCAGGGAGTATGGAAAGAAAGGTAAATAATGATGAGAGTTAAGACCTGACCTCTACGGGAGTTTTCTGAGGGTACCCACTGAGGCGCTCTTACACCTCCACTCCCATAACCAATTAGGAGAATGTCAGCTTGGTGCGACCTCTCGTTATGAATAAAAAAGTGAAAACACCAAGACAAGGGTGGTCTCTGGAACTTAAAGGCCCAGCTGGGGCCAGGAAGCATTAATGAATGGACACATCCACAGTGACGGGACATTTGTGGATAAGACCAAAGCTGTACTGACTGGTGTTCTTTTGCTTGTTCATTCTCACATCATAGAGGTAAATTATTAGTTTATCATTAACCAGTTTAGTATTAAGTAGTTTATTTGCACACATATAAAGTGGGTCCTAAGTGAAACAGGAGTTTAACAGGCTCTAAATGAAAATTATGATAAAGGCTAACAATGGAAAGGCATAGAAGAAAAAAAAAAACATGCAGTGTGAGATACCAATCCCCAGTGCATGATAAACAGATCAGGAGATATCTTTTTTGTGATAGCCAACAAATACAATGAAAACACCAAAGCAGCAATGAATGTATCCTATGAACAAGGTTCATCTGTGTATCTAAAGCCTGATTTATCTTACCTACTTGTTCTACAGGGCTCTGTTGATGTCCAGGGACTACTAAAAGCACATCAGTGAGCCACATCGTTGCACTGGGTGAGATCTTTCATCATTTTGAAAAATATGGGCACAATAGTTTATATATAAACAGCAGACTAATAACTGCAGCGACTTTCACAGTCTGAGTAGTTCCTTTAAGTCACTATCTGCTGGCTTGTTTTGCTACATATCGACCACCTTCTGACTTTGGCTGAAGTTTACTGAGAATTTTACAATGTCTTGAATAGAGTCTGATCAGTAGGACAAATATATTTGTCTCACACACAAATGGAGACTGTCAAATGTGATGGATTCATGGACTCAAGCTTGTATGAGCAAGCGTATTCAGTGGAGGAAATATAAAAGAGACATGCTGAGAGGGAGAGACTGAGGGCGACAGCTGACACTAACATTACCTCATCAGCTGATAACAAAGCACTGATCAATCCAAACAGATCTAAAAGAGACCAATGGTGCAGCTGCACTCAGTGCTTCGCAGTGCCATCTGAGGCAGAATACAGATGCTGCAATAAATGTGGCATTCTGCCTTTACTACAGGAGCTGTAAAATGAGAGCATTTAGAGAGCCTCCAAGTTTTAAACAGACATTCCCAGAACTTTGAATAATCTGAAAAGACAAAGAAAAAATGTCTGTCAAAAATCATGCACAGTGGCTTCTGACTTACAGAACCTGCTCTCCACAGATTGTGAAAGTCATCGCTGTTATTCTGCAGAACTGTTTATAGATAAACTACAATGCCCATACTTTTGCAATGAAGAAACATATCAAAACAGTATGACAGTTCGGTTCACTGACGTGTGTACAGGCAAATAAGCTAACTCAAGTTTTGGACACAGATGAATACAATACTTCTTGGTGGGATAAAGTTGGTGTTTTCGTGGAATTTGTTAACAAACATCAGAAAACCAGATAAAATCCTGGAATGAGTGTAAAATACAAAACAGTCAAAAACATGTGGGTGAGGGAAAAAACAGCAGTGAGTCACACAGCCGCCACCACAAATAAGGTATAAAGTTGATAAGAAAGAGTAAGAAAACAGGTCTCTCCTTTTCTTGCAAGTGAGACAGAAGCTTAACAGACTCTCACATTGGACAAGTTAGTCCTCTCAACAGGTAACACTCCACTAGGATGCATACACGCACGGTGAACACAAAACCACAGACGCACACTTAGAACATAATCCAGGGGTGTACCATGACACACTCAGTGGTCATTTTGTATAACTGCCTACGCAGAGAGCAAACCTTTGACTTGTAGTTTCTTATTATTGCACCATATCTAAAACTGCTGTAATCACCGTCCATGCAGTTTTATCACAAATGTGCGTATTGTATGAAACATCTATAATGTTGCCAATACCAATAATAGTATAAATAATGATAATAAGTCAGTTTGAAACATATAGCTGTTGTTCTGCACAAAATTAGCCATCTTTTCACACAACAGCATGAACACTGAAATGTGTGAACCTAAAAATACCAAGAAGGAAGTGTGACATGAGCACAACAACAGAACAGCACTGGCCGATCACATGCTACTCTCACACTTGAGGTCTACAGTTTTTGAATTGCCATATAAGTGATCCATACGTCCTCAAATCACCAAACCACCAATTTTTGAATAATTTTATATTTATATTTTCATGAAATAAGCAAATGAGTAAAACTGGGGAGAAGCAGATAACTTTATTAACATTCATAACAGATTTGTGCTTGATTTAATATTAGAATTGACTGAATAAGATCAACCTTCACTTGAAACGTCTTCACTCAGGTGGCCTAAACATGTGCCTAGTTGTGATTCTACTTAATGTTGAACACCAGTAATATTTAATTATCTGCATGATTTACCAGATCCTATAAGGTAATTTCATTGCCAATATCATACTTTAACTTTTTTTTGGAAATCTCCAACATCAACATTTCTTAACACTTCCTCCAGTATTGATTCTCTCTCAGAGTAAAAGAATAGAACTACACCATCTGCTGTGTTAAGGGTGCACAATTATGTTATTGTGTCCTGCTCTAAAAGCTTTGCTTCTGGTGGAAGACCAGTTTCAAATGTCACATTTCTGCTCAGTTATGCTGACACATCTTCTCATACTAGCATTTATCTGTGAAGATCTCAAAAGGAAAAAAAGATAAACAGACAGTAAATGGCCATTCTGAATATGGTATCTGTACATTAACAACACTGTAAAGGCTACATGAATGCCTGGCAGAGGAAGGAAGTAAATTTAAAAGCTATCAAACAACCTAGTGACTGCAACTTGTTGCTGACATATAAAACGTCATTCACTAATTAGCACCACAAAGCTTTCTAGCACCATAAAAATGCAAACACAATGAGCATACAAAACACAAATCCACTGATGATCTGAAACATAAACGCTGAAAACTTCATTATGCAGTCAGTCTTTGAGTCTTTTTCTCCAGGCCCCCTGCCTTCTATGCTGTGCCAGCTTCATGCCATAAACAATGCCACAATAGTCACTAACATGAATCGTTTAGAGTAACCATAGACACCGGCAACCCACCAGCAGCCCCCTCAGTGATGCTGATGTCCTGTTTTCACCATCGGCCACAATAATTGCAATGGCTTTTTTTTTCCCCCACACCCACTCGCATGGTGTGTTCTGGAATAAAATCCAGGCTATTCGCATGGAAACACAAAAAGACAAAATGTTTTCTATCTACATTAGTTTTCTTCTAACAGGAGCTCTATAACTTTGAGCGTTACACCTAAATTAAACATATGCCATTTTCATTTATTGTCTCTCTACTCATTTCTGAGTACAGTATGACTTCCAATCCCTCTGAGGGCCTGAATCTAGGTACCCTAACCCTGCTGACACTGAAAGTACCCATACTGCAGGGATGTGGTTCTGCACCACACCTGCTGACACTGAAAGTAGCCATACTGCAGGGATGTGGTTCTGCAACACAGTCCGGGGTGCATCGACTTAACGGCAGCTAACCTGTCTGGTTAGGTCCGGCCCAGTGCACAGGTCCTGCGAGTAACCAGCAACAAGAATCTGAGTAACCACACTCATCACTTGGGTAACACTAACCTTAAACTCTTTTAGGTTTACTTGATGTAGTGAGATGGGTCAGTGCAGCAATCTTATTCTGCTGTCACAAGCTTGAGACCCCACATAAATGTTGCAATGATTCTAACTAGACACTGACTTTAATAAGTCAGCAATTTAATACTTCTGCTTGGTATGATGTATGTGAAAAGAAAACCTGTGGATTATGTTCACTGGAAAAAAAAAGCTACTTCAGGCAGATAGAGATGTATTTACTGTTAGACAATTAGAAATGAGTCTGTCTCTCAGTGCTATGACACAAAAGCAAGCACTGTGGTTTGATTCTTGACAATGCACAGCAAACATCAAGCAACAGGAAGTCACACGTTGAGAAGGCTTCATGCTACTTAAAGCATACCTTCAGAAAAATGTCAAAGTGTGTGCATGTTTGTTTTTGCAGGTGAAAAAAAAAATTCTGTAGGTCAATTTGATAACAAGACCTCAAGCATCCCGAGCTGTAAACCTTCACAATGTATAAGCACGCACAGACACACGTGTAGGTTACTGTACATGTCATGAAGGTCACACGTCTCTAAAGTAAAAAAAACCTTATCCAAGTAACACATTTACCTTCACCACATATAGTATATTGATTCTTTTGTCAGATGTTTCTGCTTTTGTTTTCACATGTTGAGTACAGGTGAGCAATAAGCGCATTCCTAAAGGCTGACCTGAGTTTCATGTTGTATATTTCCCAGGATTCAGAAGACAGAAACTAAATCTCTCCTTAAAACTTAAAGGTAACTCTATCCTCAAGCTTTCCCCAGGGTGTCTGAGCTCACCTCCTTAATGTAGCTTTCCATGAACGAGCCCCGGAACATGGCCGCCATCCAATCACAGCTGGAGATGAGCAGGGGCTTGTGGGCTGGGAGGTAGCCATCATCCAGTCGGAACACCACATCTAAAACCGGGGTGGGAAAAGAGCATTCATCTCGTGGAGTGCCACAGAAGCCCAAGCTACAGAGAGGGAAAGACAGACAAAGCAGACATCCAGACGCACGCACAGGCAGACAGAATGCCAGACAGACGCACACAGACGTAGACACAAGTAGACAAACAGAGAGATAAATTCACAGAGGGACACAACAGCTTCTGACACAGAGTAAGGGAAGGAGAGCAGGCGCTGGAAAGTAGGTGACGGAGAAAATCCTGTATGGTCTCTGGACTAGAGCTTTAGTAGAAAACAGAGCAACTATGTTAGTGCAATAATGGGCTACATCTGAAAAAAAACAAAAATATCCCCACTATCCTGAATTCAATGTCTGAGCAATAAATACAGTAAATTATACAACTGTCCAAAAAGCTTTTACTTTTACATTAATTAAATCTCTAATGATTATCTTAAAGGATGATTCTTGTTATAATCATGAAGACAACTACAGAAAGACGTGAATGAGAGACAGGCTTTGTTCAGATAGCAGATGTCTGGCATTGGCTGCAAATGCTGTGTCTACATCATGCATACACAACAGATTAGAGGGACAGACAACACCACACAAACACTAGATACAGGAAGCACACAAGAGCGAACGCAAGACCACCAAGCAGACTGAAGTCATCAAGTCACCTGATGACTTGGAAGCTCTTCAGAAAACAGAGAAATCACAACATACAAAATGCATATTTCATAGCAAATACAGGATTAAATGCACACAGAGTATACACACCCATGAACACAAATTAAGAAACACACATCTACTGATGCATACATAGAAAACATCTGCACTGACGCTGAAATGTACACCGAGTGTACATTTCCAGGGACTAGAAGAGAACGCTGGATGTTAGCATATTCTTTTTGCATGTTCTCCTTAACAGCCTCTCACATTCCTGAGATACTCCAACTCTCACATGCATACACACAAACACACAAATTAACAAACACATATATACCGATGCATACATAGAAAACATCTGCAATGACACCAATGCTACTGAAGTATTGAAGAACTGAACAGTTGGCACAAATGTTTACCAGCAAATGTGCCCTTATTGAGACACTCCTTGATGCGGTTGGCTCTGCGGACATGGAAGGCCTTGGTAATCTCCTGGTTCATGAAGCTTTCTCTGTTCAGAACATTGGCCACCATCATCCGCAGATCAAACACCTCAAGTAGCTCTGCAATGGTGGCCACCTGCATTAGATCCCCTCGGCCCTCATCCAGACTGCCTGTGTACAGGTACTGAAGCACCGCCTGGAAGCAGGGCAAATCAAGAGGTAAATACACAGCTTCGGAACAACTATGCTAAAACAGAAGCCTGCAGTAATGATACAGCAAATCTCTAATTTTCAAATCATTTATGTTATTTTTAGTAAACCTCTCACATTTAAGTCAAATCACCTTGAATGGCTTTTCCTGTATAAGTGCATCCATGGCTACCACAGTCATGAGTCGTGGTCGTCCAGTCACGGGATCATCAATATGCTCCAGACACACACTCAAAAAACCCCTTCCCCATCCGGAAAGTGCTCGTCCAGTCCCTAGCACTCCAAGATAGTACTGGGCTCGAGAGGGGAGTGCATTATCACTCTGGGAAGTCCTCAAAGAGCCCTGCTGGAGCAGCTGGGATTGATTCAGGCCTCGCACTGCTCCATCAACTCCATCTTTATCAATGTCCAGGCTCTTAGTGCGACCAGCTTGCTCCTTGGCTCCTCTCCTGCTCTGCTCATCTTCTTCCACGTTCTCCAAGTTTTCCTTGGTCTCCTGTTCCTCCCCCCGTGGCACCATAGATGATCCGCCAAGATCAAGAGTGAAGAGGTCATAGAACCTGGAGCAAGACGTAGCCAGATAGACTTTGTGTGCAAAGACACGAGTGGAGCCACTCTGCAAGAGAAAAAGAACATCTGCACACAGTGGCTGGCAGAAAAGGGAATCGGGGCCCTCCCCATCCATCGGAGGGGGATCTGGGATACCCACTATGGGACGTGGTGGGCGTGGAGGAAGGAAGGGTGCCTGGAGAAGAGGCCTCTGGACCTTTTTCAAGTGGGACTTCCAGAACTGCAGGTGTCGACGAGAGATTAGGGCGGCTCTGATAGCATTGTCAAAAACATCTTTCACTCCAAACTGTGCAACAATGCTGGTCTCGTAGTATGGAATCCCAAGTTCCTTTGCCACCTCGTGACCTCTCTCTGGAGGAAGGATATCTGTAGGTTTGATAGGTCTGTGAGACAGAAAGAGAACAACATTAATGATGGCATTGTTCAGACAGAGAAGGAAGGAGGAATCGCAGTATATGAACAACACAAGAAATTTAAGATAAGTACTGATTTTAACCAAATTCACCCATATTTTATTCCCATCATGTAACAAATGAGAACAGGTCGCCAATCCATCACAAGGCTAACACATAGACGAACAACCACACACGCACTCCTATGGGCAATTTAGAGACACCAATCAACTGCATGTCTTTGGACTGTGGGAGGAAGCCGGAGTACCCGGAGCGAACCCACGCAAGCACGGGGAGAACATGCAAACTCCACACAGAAAGGTCCCGGGTGGGGCCCGAACCCAGAACCTTCTCGCTGTGAGGCAACGGTGCTAACCACTGCATCACCGTGCTGCCTCCCTTTTCAAGTTGTTCTTGACAATATCAATCAATGATGCAGAGAAATAGTCAATGTCTCTCCTGTAGTGATTCAGTTACTGTTATACTGTTACTACTGACAACTGATTAACTGGACAAACCCAACATGCAACCCTCACTGAAGTCCACCAAGGAGCAGGTTCTATCCAACTTTGTCTCTGAATGTTTGATAAAGAAGGCATCTCACTTGGCTAGGGGTCTCCGCGCACGGTTAACTGCATCCAGGTCGGCATAGCGCAGATCCAGCTGGCAGCCAACCAGGATAATGGGCGTCCGGGGACAGAAGTGTTTGATCTCTGGGAACCACATGGTGCGGACGTGGCGCAGGGAATTGGGATTAGCCAGAGAGAAGCAAAGCACCACTACATCAGACCTAAGGGGGAAGGTAGGAAAGAAAAACATCTTAATTTAATGTACTTGCAAAATAACAGAGATCTCAGATAAGACAGGAAAAGGATGGCAGAGGGGAGCCGATGTGTTGTGTTATGAGGAAAAGACGACAGCAGAGAGAAGACATGGCCTTCGATGTAGTGAAAGAGACAAAAGATAAAAAGAAAAAAAGGGATCAGTACCGAGTCACTGAACATCTTGTCATATTATGTTAAAACATGTGATATGTATATGGAAGAAGCTGGTTCAGCTGCTGCAAGGTATTGTGGGAACATGGACAGTGCCATCAATTAAGCAATGAGGCTACGAGGAGCTATGAGGGGTCACAACAGGCACGTCTGTGTGTGTGTGGGTGGATCTGTTTATGTGTGTGTCTGGGCCTCCGGATTGGTGATCCGTGACCCATCTCACTCTGTTTCTCTATCTTATGTAAATCTCCTTAAGCCCTCAGAGGCAACATGGACCACAAAGAGAAAGCTAAGAATAAATCACACACACATGCATACAAATTCATTTCCTCATCTGATGTGTTTCAACAAGCAGACAGCAGCACTTACAGCTGATCTCTGGTGATGATATTTCTGAGACATGTTGGTGCATATCTGTTTCTAGGTAATGTTTAATCCAGTTCTGGACCAGTGAGTTGGACTGTTTATCATCTGTACAATGCTAACAGGGTAGAATCTACAATTCCTAGTGATCTACTTCTTAAAACAGCAACACAACAGCACACAATTTATGACCCCAGCAGCACAAAACCAGGAGTATATTAGGCTACAGTAGCATCACTGTACTGTACATTAAACATCACTGATAGCCAGCAATATACCCGTTATTGACATTAGTAAGGCATACAGTACTCATCAGAAGATGTGAAGTGCTCAACCAAAATGTGAACTTGAAAGCAGCATGACATAATACTTAAGCATTTCTTTTATCTCCCTTTAGGCAAAATACCTATGTTACAGCAAATGTGACCTATTTTCTGAGCAGACAAAGGGAGCACTGAAAATAAAAAAAAACATCTAGTCTACTTGTTTAATCTTCTACTTAACCTCACAGTCAAACTTTACTTTTGTGCCAATCAAAAACCAATAGAGGTGGTTCCACTTGTTGTAAATGAAATGTAAAAATTTAAATAGGGACTATCGCTGGAGTAGAGACAGCACTAAATCACTGTTTTTGCAGTGTAGACATGGGTTCAAAAGTCCATCTTTACTTTCACCAATGAAAATAAAGTCTCCTTCTGCCAAGGGCATAATATACACTAGCAAAGCACACACACAGCAATTCCTATTAAGACATTATCAGAGGATCTTGATATCGTAGTCTGTTTGAGGTCATGTTATTTGTTTGTGCCTTTGCTTTCATGGTTAAAGGACAAGAGTTTGGCTTTTTTTTAACAACCTAAGGCTTATTGCCACTATACCTGTATGTTAAAATAACACTTCTGTAATTACTATTGACATTGTAGAAACTGAGCGGAGTGTGATGCTCTGAAGAAGGTCTTTAAGTTGACATGTGCCGGCAGATTTGTCAGCCTAGTGATTGTAAACAAAAACGTCTTTATGAATAATATATGAGGTGGTTTTTGACTACAGAGTGCTGCCTTTTTCCTGACTTTGTTTGGGAGAATAAAGGCGGCACTGGGATGGTGTTCTCTTTGGAAACAGCTTCACAATGGTATCCAACAGGACCAATGAAATATGAGGCCTGGAAGACCTTTAAACCTATTCAGTCTTAACCTATCTTTCAAGTCTGAGAGTGATGGTGAACAGTAAAAAATAGGACCCCTACTTCAACATTCTACCTTCAGCTCAACCCAGATGACCTCCTGTACGCTCTACATAAAATACAAATAAAAGCACATAGTAGTAGCTTCATGTCACTTGTTTAATTCTGCATGAGCATACAGGATGTGATGTGGGTCAGGATAACCTGGTTGAAATGGTACTGAAGTTTGATCATTTTGGAAGATGTATTTTGTGGTGATGTTGATTTGTATTGTGTTATACTCACATATGCTCCTGTTATTTTGTCCACACCATTTGCATCAGTGAGGCTAGCCTAAATATGAGAATCATCTCTGTGTCTAATGCAGTACATTTTCAAAACTACAATATTGTCCAAAACAATCATGCAGTTGAATCAACACCTCTCTAAAACTGAAAACTACCACCTTCGTGAAGGGAGCATTCATTGCAGGACTATCGTCTTAGACTGTATTATTTTTAAGTAGATGTGAATAAACCTCCAGCTGAGAGTATACCATGAGTGTATTTGTACATACAGTATAGTACATCTGAATGAGAATGCACTTGTGAGTCAAATGATATGACAAGTCCACTGTGCTATAATTTACCACCAGCAATAATGTGTAACACCCAGCTGCTCCACTAGTGACTAGTTTAGTTTTCTGTGTGTGTGTGTGTGTGTGTGTGTGTGTGTGCGCGCGCGCACGTGTGTGATGTTTCCAAACTACAAAAGGTCATCAGTTGCCAGATTATGTAAGAAGAGACACAAATGCACACAGGCGCTCCTCAGCCATTACACCTGTAATAATGGTACTATAAAAGTTTTATCTGCTTATAAGCGCAACATGAAATTGTTTAATTTATTAAGCAAAAGCAAAGTAACTTTTTAAAATGACTTTTTGTTAATTCCAAGGCTGACTCAGGTTAAGTTTGGCTTAGCCTATTTTCAGGCTGTTTTCCCAACCACAAATGTTTCTCCCCTAACAAACCATGTTACAGGCTGGCTACTGTCTGACAATGTGATGTTTTGAGTTATGACATCAACAAAAGGCTACCAGGTGGAAAGGAAGGTGTCAAAAAGGTGACAGAGCAGTAAAGTGTCAAGGGCACACGGGCAGGCTAAGAGGAGCTAAGTAACAGGGTAGTAAGATGAGGGAGAGGGAAGGTGAGGTGAGATAGGAGAAAGGAGGAAGAGGAGGTCAGGCGGATGCCTGGCGCTGCAGATGCCAGGGAGTCAGGCAGGCAGAAAACAGCTGAGCTGGCCTCATGTCTTTGTCAGCTGACTGCAGGCTGACAAGGCATACAGGACATGCGGACTTACATGCACGCTCACACCGAAACGCACACAAACAGAAGCATATCACTGCACAAATGCAGAGACACAAAGTGGAAGAACACAACATAAGGGGGGAAATTTGAGCCAAAAACTGAGCTACAAGGAACCTACAAATGCACAGTCGGTCACACAAATACACTTGCAAAAATGTGACAGGGTGAAATGTTACACACAGTGCACCCACCCTCTGTTGAGAGAACACACAGGGTGCACATGGTAATGTGTACATGCATGTATGAGTGGATGTTTGTCAAGTCTTAGTGCCTGACACAATAAATTCTAAAAGGTTTGAATAACTACTGAATATAAAACAAATAAAAACATTTAATTGTCTATATGCAGTACTCATGATGCATGAAATATATCTTCACACTTTGTGCCTGTCATCTGAAGACATATTTGCTGATTTAGCTTTAGCCGCAGCCACTTTTTCATTTCATGCCAATACTGCAGCTTGTTTAGAGGGATGGAGGGTAAGAGGATATGAGCAATGATCCAGTCATCTCTGGTGCAGAACAGATGTAACAGCTTGAGGACAGAGTTCAACTAAAAAGCATAGCAGCTGGATTACGCCCAGGAAAACATAAAACAAAACTTTTTAAATGTTTAAAATGCAAACAGCTAGCACATATTAGCAAAGGGAAACTGTGTCAATGCCCTACAAATTACACAGCCAAGACAAAGGAATCTCTTGGCTACACCAATTGTGAAAGTGGAACACACTGCAAGGTAGTTAAACTTGTGGTCAGCTAGCAACTGTGTTATTGGGTCAGTAACTAGGTTCTGGCTGCTACGCAGTCTGAAACTACGTGTGTGTGTATGCGCCTCTGTATCAGCTCACCTGCCGTAGGCAAATCGTCTGTCTTTGTGATGATCCCCGAATGTGTCCCATAGCCTCAGGGACACACTGACCTCATCCACTACATCACGAGATCTCTCTAACACCTGCAAAAAAGACACAGACATTGCGTTATGTAGCTGTAATCAGGTAAAAAGTTTAGACTTCATTGTGATGACTGTGTTGGGATTAAAGGCCTGTGTAACTCACTAAGCTAAAGGAAAAACTATACACATTTTCACAACATTTATGAAATAGAGTTTTTGGTATAAGTCTGAAAAGAAATGTTTTACTTATGTCAGAAAAGCACAGTAAACTGAATTAGTCTCAGTTTCATGTCCAAAAGTGTACCTAAGTTTGTCTATATGTGGCTCTTTTCACACTAGATGTGTATGTGCGTGCCCACCTCCTGGCATACGCGGTACTGGTCGATGGCCCAGACGGTTGGCACGTGGGTGGCAAGCAGCTGATACTGTGTGAGGGTGGCATTGCAAGCCCGAGCACAGATTAGCCTGGTCTTGCCTACTGCATTATCCCCTACCACCACACATTTAATGGTTTCCACATTGGGCCGCTCATAGTCTGTGTCTATATCCATGGAGAGCGCCCTGAAGAACAGGAGAGAAGAGAGAGAGGGAGGAGGTTAATTCAATATTCATGGGAAATTAAAATCACATTGATAAAGCATCCCTTGAGGAATGGCACCGCATTATGACATTGAGGGTAAATGGCTTCAGGCACAGTAGCTTCTAACTCTTGCCCAGTTCAGGCTATGGAAGCTTTGTTGAGGCTCTGAGACCCCGCTGCTGCACTGACCAGTGTTCAGGGGCTTCTGCCAAACTCCTCAACAGAACACATGGTTCGCAGGCTGAGGAATAGAGGGGACCGCAGAGCTATTTTTATAACAGCACACAGAGAGAAAAAGACAAGACAAAAAAAAGACAGACTTCCCTTGAGCTCACTGTCATTTTCTCCCCTTGTCTGTCTCCTCCTTATCTGTTCCCCTTTAGGTGCATCACTAGCATTTTGAGAAAGCATAATGCAAAGTGATAAAACGTATAGCTTGGTAGCACAAAAAACACAATAAAACTGTCAAATATTTGTTATTAACTTTTTTCAGGGACCTGGGGGAGCTGTGCTTCATCTTTTTTGTATCAAACATATTTAATGAGTCGTGTGGTTTCATGTTTGACCGCCCAACACAGCTCAACTGACTTGCTCTTTTAAAACACATCAATCCCCTTTCCATAAACTGCTTACAAACATTTTTGACATGTCAAAACATACGTTAATACCCATATTTAAAACATTCCCGGGAGAATCTGCTTTATTGCATAACCAGCCCACACACACACACACACACACACACACACACACACACACACAGTTGGACCTGTAGTCAATCATTCCACACATCCCTGCAACTTGTTTAAAGAACCACCCCAATGCTCCAGAAATAGAGCATCTAAAACATTCATAAGGGCCTTTGCTTGTTATTCCATTGACCAGAATGCCAGTGCAAGACTTCAGTCCAGCGCTAACAGACACGAGCAGCTAAAAATGGCATCCAATCATCTGACACATGAGCCATGTGTGCACTCCACTATTCAATGGTGACCTGCTCTCCATGTCCTCACACACATTCAACCTATTCATAATAACAGTGCTGCTACACAGAGCCTGTTTATTCCCCCAAAGACCTAAGACACTGATTTTCCTTGTCAGCAACAACTAAAACATCCATGTTTCCCGATTTCCTGTCAAATGGAGTCCCAGTTACATAAACCAGGGAGTAGTACACAGAGAGCCGACCTTTGACACTTTTCTGCAGCTCATACAGACAATCTAATGCACCATTTCTTCAATGGTCCATAAGAAAAAGATAGAACTGTGACTTTCAGAGTTATAAATTCCCTCCCTCCCCCCTTTGCACCTGTCTGGCTGCACCACAGAAGAACTAATAAAAATGTATCACACCCTTGCACAATGCCTAATAGTCATGGTAGAAGCCAAGCAGCAGTCCTCTTAGTGCTGTGTTTAGAAAAAGAGGGATGAAAGGCCAAGGGTAAAGCGTGACATAATGCAAGCATGATATGTGGCAAAGGCATACTGTATAAGCATAAAAAGAAAAAAATGACGTGCACTGACACAGAGGGAGAGGGGATGCATAGTATTGTTAATCCTCAGTGTTTCCAATAAAAGAGTAGATGAGCAAAGAGGACTGCACAGGAGGGGAGGCAGGGAGGGGATTATTAGAGTCTTAGAGAGAGAAAAAAGGGACTGTCAGCCCAGTATTAGAATCAGTCCGTCATGCCACAGGGATCAAAAGGGCAAGACCGGCAATAACCAAGGCTGCACCGGGGAGCAAAGCAAATCACAGCTTTTCCTGCT
>NW_018127903.1:1831200-1832019 GCF_001952655.1 Monopterus albus | reverse complement strand
CAGATAACTAGTAAAAAAAAAAAAAAAACGACAGAGACCAGATTACAGTTTAAGATCCTCTGCTCTCGACCCATGGGAGCCAGTATGTTTAAGTGCATGAGAGGATGTGTGTGTGTGTGTGTGTGTGTGTGTGTGTGTGTATGGTAATGAGCTTAGATCTGTGAGGCATGGAATGATACGAGCTGTGATGCAACTAGGAAGAGTGTTGGTGGTGGGGATGTGGACGGTTTCTCAGGTGGATCAAGAGCACCCAGTTCTCAGATATCATCCTTCATCTGCGGCCCTGCACCAGGCTCCAAGCAACGGCCAACACACATAACACAATTAGCTACTCACACACCGTTGCATTTGACAGATATGCACCTGCTCTCAGGTTAATGTTTAAACTTCATGAGCTTTCACAAACTATTCTTTTTAAATTGCATGACTGAAAGATGAGAGAGCAGAGCAGTACTGCTCAGAGGAGCAGAAACAGACACACTAAAGCTCAGGTTTCATTTTTACCCAATGACCTATAGTGAACTGTACACAGATGTGTAGACTTCATCTACCAGCCAGTGTCATCATCCCAGCAAGGCAGCAAGGGAGGCTGCAAGGACAAAGAAGTGCTGGTATGTGACAATAAAATCTGTATGTGAAGGAGAGAATAAGATTCCACCGCAGAGTTTGTGCATGTGTGCAAGTACTTTTGACTCTTAGAGACATATTGATGGGTGTAGGCAAGACCACAGTGATAGGAACACTGTGACAGGAACTCAGATGCCCACTCAACACACAAACACTGACCTTCTGGTTTAGACTAGAATGTCATGGACTGAG
>NW_018127903.1:1820995-1830959 GCF_001952655.1 Monopterus albus | reverse complement strand
ACTCCCATTCAATGTCATGGCCCCTCTGACCCTGTTATTTGCAGTCATCTATCTTTTCTATCCAGCTATGACCTTACACTTTTCTGGATGGCAGTCAAGGAGCAGAATTAAGCAGACAGTCCTCCCACACCCAGTTTGCTTCCCCCCTCTATCTCCCTCTCTATGTTATGTAACACCTTTAGCGATCCACTGGCAGCAACCACTCATCCCAAACCTGCCACAGTCTCCATCCGCCTCTTTTGTATCCTATTAGGGGCTAGACTTCACCCAAATGTAATGACAAAGACCTGCAACCCAGTAACCATCCACTTCACACATGGACCAACACTGGTGCACTTGCACAAAGCCGTGGGGTTTATGCTATAACAGGCGTGACTGCATAATTAAAGTGTCTATGTGTAACTGTGGAAAGAACCATGTGCATTTGTGTATGCAATCTATTTTTTGTAACTTTTTTGTCAAAAGTCTGCTCTCATGAAAGATGTCGACTCAGTCGTATGTATGTATGCTTTTCAAGTGTGTTTGTGGGAATGAAAGATTATATGTGTGCGTTTGTGTTATGTGGGTCTTTGAGACAGTGACTGCCACAGGCACAGCTCGAACAGACTGGTTATATAAGCTGGTCTGTAGCCTCTGCTTGGCTCCCTGGATAGCTGACAGTAGACCTCAGACTCACACACGCATACACACATACATGCCTGCACCCACTTGCCTCACCCACTGCAGATGGTTATTGCATGGTTCGCGGCAGAGGGTGATATGCACACATCTATCCATCCTAATGAACGGGAGAGTCTTGGGAAGCAGCACATCAGCCTGCTTGAGAAAGCCTTTCTCCTCTTATTTCTGCTGCAATAATGCTTTGTAAACACAAACAAGTTCCTGTTGATGCCCTCCTTTTCTTTATCCCTCCCAATCTTCCTCCTCCTCCTCCTCCTCCATGTCCATATTTTCCACCTACTATTTCTCTCACTCTCTTTTGCTTTGCTTGTTTCTCTCATCTCATTTCTGTTTCACACTATTACACTTATCGGTATCCGATCAAGTACAGAATATTTGTCTTTCCACTGCCTCCCCTGTCTGTCATTCACTCTCCTGCTTTCCCACCCTATTTTCTTTTCAAGATTATTCTGATAAAATAAACAGATGAGCCGTCAATTCCTTTGCCATTAATCATTACGGACCCCCTCTGACTGTTTTAAGAGTACAAGTCCTAATTCAAAAAGCAAAATAATAACTAGGTTCCTTTAGCCTATACAAATTGTTGTGTTCACATACTGCATAATATTTCATATCAGTAAAAAAATCGGTTCAATTGCATTACATACTCTGGTTCATTGTTTGTTTGACAAGATCAATTTGATACTGATATTTCACAATGATGATGTAATTATCTCGACTTTTAGTATATACAATATTTTGACACTGAAAAATTCAATGCATGACACATTTGATAGATGTTTTCATTTTCCATATGAGAATTTGTTTGTTTTAGTGTCACAGCTTTGTTAATGGCAAGGTGGACTGAGTGTCTGAAAGATGATTCCAGGCCATGTCTTTTTGGTAATACGGGATTTAAGCATAATGTAAAACACATTAAAAATTGACTACAGTATAAAACCTTGGTGCTTAACCAGGACAGAACAGCAGAACAACATGGCCATTAATAGACATGCTTTCAGAAGAAAAGTGGGCAAAAGACAAAGATTGCACAGTATGGTAGACATGTGTGCCAAATCACACCCTGTAGATATGATTAATTGCTGTTGACAGGAAATTAAAATATGGCCAAATTAAAAACTCATCATATAGAATATTATTTCTTTGTTGATTTTCAGGTAGAAGTGACAGATTTCTTCTCCACTCAACGAAATACCTGTGGAACAATATCCTATAATGACGTCTTAGACACAGGCTCAGCATTTCAGTGTGCAGGTGTGCTTGCACGGAACAGTGCGTGCAGGTCTATCAAATTGAGATGCTGCACATTATCTGTTGTTACCAGCTTTGATCCACATGCAGCTCCATACTGTGGTACTGGATCGCTGCACTCATCAATGAAGAACACCTCGTGTGCTCACTCTCCCCGCAGCCATTCATAACCACCTGGCTCATTCATTGTTCTTTTTTTTATAAACCGATTCAACAAAGCAGGCAATCTACTGGACTGTCATCAATGACTGGGGAGATAAAAGGTAGGATCCACACTGTATTTACCGCGATTGTAATATGTCTTTCCTTCGTCGATGCTGTAAAAAGCAGATGGACACCCCTGCATCCCAAACGACGCGCTCTAAGTCTTGCGTAATGTGCCAAGCCCATCTGCACTGCACTACCTCACTGAATCGAAATGCTGTAATAACAGCACTACATCCAGCACGTGGGGGCATTAAAAAAAAACAATAATCTTTTGATGGTCTAGGCTATTACAGAGACATAACATTTAAAACCCATTATGTACAATAAGGTTATCATGATATGAACAGAGAAGTGCAGAATCTTTGGAGTTTAGAACATTACAAACGGTGTGCGGATTGTTTTGTGCACAACACGACTTGCATTGGGAGCATGTAACCCAGTATTCCTGCAGGAGAGGTTCCTACCTTCCGACGGTTCCGGAACTGACCCACATGCCACAGTGCTGGTGATTCAGCCAGTCACTCAAACCGGACAAAGACGCACGGGGATGAAACTCTGGTCCCGTTGTTTGTCAAGGAACGCATATAACCGCCGACGTTGCACAGGACCTCTGCCCTGTCACATCCTCCACCTTTTATTTGCCCTCACTACTCCTTAATCCAGCCTCTCACAGAGCTCAACAAGTATCGAATCGCTGCTGCAGACCTAATATAATGCTGTTATGATCATAAACGAGTGCTTTTTAGGAGGAGATCTAAACATATAATGACATAAATATTTTCATGGTCTAAGCCACCCCTTTTCTATTGTTTCCCAAGCTGATTTCTTCAGAAGCCCGCCTCCAAGACTGCGCGTCACGACACGGGTCGCCCAATTCCTGATGCGCTGCATTTACGTGCTGTCAGAAAAAAGTTCCATTTTAATTAGAGCATGACTTCCTTACAATCGATTGCCTAGCTGTGATACTGTATATGTGGGAGTAGGCCTAGGAGCATGTAAGAAATGACGGAAGTAAGCTTGATATAGATCAACATTGGGCCGTCCAAAAAAATTAAAACATCAAATTCCAATAACATCAACCATTACCTTTTACGCTTATATTTCCATTTGTTTTGCTGTGCGGAGTTTTTTTTCTACGATTAAAAACGGACACCAAATATAACAATTACTAGCCGGCAGGTAGAATTTACGACTTCAGGTATGTGAAGTAAGAGCTGGGGAGAAGCGCTTTAGGGTCTCATTAGAGATTAGAACACAAGAGCCAATCGGAGCATACAGAGCTGATTGTTTCCCCGCCCCGACTCCGTTCTATCTCCATCCTGTTAACTCAAAACATCCTGCAGAGCATGCTGCTTTTATAGATGGAGCCCACACAACCAGCAGTGTACTGGTAGCGGACTTTCATCGTCCTATTATTACTCAGAAATGAAAGCGCAAACATGAACCAAGAGCTATAACAACCAGTTATATCTGTAAATTGATCAATAGCCTTCTGATTTTAGCATAATTTCTCCTTTTAACAAACGTTCATACACACATGTCATCCCTTATAAAAACAAATAATAAATGAATGAATAAATGATGTAATGGTGCAGTGATGGGAAATAGGGAGAATTTTTTTTCTATGTTTATTCTGCGTGTTCAAGCATAGCAACTATCTTTTACATAGCAACACTTGTGTACTGCAATAAAAGCCTTTACAGCAGCCAAGAAAAATGCAGACCATGGATCGCTGTGGAAAAATATCCAGCCTTTTGCCCTCATATTATTCCAGGATCTCAATGTCTGGGGATTCGTTTCTGGAAACCTATGTTGTGCCAGAAATGAAAAATGCTGCCAAGAGGCAACATACTAGCAAAGCTATCTTTAATTTTAACCTAAATTACTTTATAAATTTGATGTTATCCAACTGAAGACTTTGCTCAGACACATCTTTAAGACAGGAAACTGCTTTTGAAACAGTGCGCCATTAGTTCATTATAGGCATGTTTGTAGCTCTAAACAAGATGTGAATGTGGATTTTGTGTTTGATTACATTTCATTAGAATTCATTTTGAGCATTTTGGGGTTTAATCATGTGGGGACCCTTTACAGTCTGATCTACCTGCTCTTCTTTCATAGGTCTGGAAAACTGTAGACAGACATCTACTGGTAGAATGTGGAACTGCTCTTTCTTAAACAAAGGAAGTAGGGTATAAACTCTTTCTGCTGCTTTATGACAGTCATAATGAAAAGCAGTCACTCAGGACCACAGCACCTAGAGCTTGCATTTTAGTGATCAGCAGTGGCTGCCAGACTACACACACCAAATACAGGAGGATCATTCTATAGCAAACCACAAATCTATTAGCTGGTTTTTATACTACTCAGTCTACCCCTGCAGATTCACAAAGATGTATGTTGCCATGTATGATCTTGCACAAAACATGAAAAGTAGACATGCAATGCAATGACACAGCACCAATACAACAATTCAGAAAAACAGGATTTCACCTAGTGGAGATGTCTTTATATCAGTTTGTCTTGAAGCCCTGAGAAAAACATTGCCTGCTGACCTGGCTGGCATAGCCAGAATGAAACGGCATAAAAGATGGACTGGAATGCTGCTGGAGAAAGCAGGGTTCAACACTGAGAGGGCTTAGGAATGTGGAGAGGCAGCCTCTTTGTTGGAGAGGTGTACTTGTGAGAGAACTCCCAAACAGCACACTGAGGTGATGTCTGGCCTTTTCAGCTACAGTAGTACAAAAAGAACTGTGTGGCTTTGTTTATGTGCTTTATCGTTCTTTTATTAAGTGTGTGGGAAGTCTACTCCCAAGCTTTTACACTTTGGTGAGATTAAAGTTGGGAGAATGAGCTGAGATCATTTTTGGCATGACTACTTCAACAACAAGTATCCTGCCACTTGGTCAGATACTCAGTTTAGTACATTTATTGCCATCCACAAGGTTTGGTCCTCAGGTTTTTACTGAAAGATTAACATTTAAATTAATTTATTCCAATGATTTTAATAGCTCATTCTATGTCCTCAAAATATTAACTGATACCCATTAATTCTGAATTCTTTCTTATTTACCTTGTTTTTCCCTTTTGATGTACTTTTACCTCTAAAAATATGATCATCGCAGTTTTCATTTCCATTTTATAGTCAACAATCCAAAAAAATGTAAATGTCATTCTTGCAAAATAATTGTGGTGTTTCAGGTGATATAATGAGTTTACTTATGTTAAGAAATGAATATCAGGTATCATTTTGATGACCACAAAGCATTTTGGAATGAAACTCCTCCCCTCATGTCATGCCTTCCTGTCCGATCCTGCACTGACCCCATTCTCACCCCTACAGTTCGCCCAATATCTAACAGGCCCGCACACCCCCTGCTCCAGCACTGTACGAGAACTGGTCGAAAGCTGTCAAAACACCATGCTTCTCACACTCCCCGCATCCAAAGAGAGTTCGCCTCATACACACATGGTCCTGAGCGCTAACACACACACACACATATGAAACACACACTCAATGAAAAATAGTCTACATGCGGCCTTGTACATTGACACAAGTAGGTCAGAGCTGCAGTGGGTCTTCCAAACAGTCCTCCAGCACCATGGAACTGATAACACTATCAAGGATTATATTCTACCTTCAGCCCTGATGCACACACACACATGCACGTGGTTGTTTGCATTACTTATGGGGACTTTACACTGACTTACATTAGTTTTTGAAGACTTTAACCATAAGCACTACTTACTTAAACCTAATTTTAACCTTCAGTCTAAACTTCAGTGACTGACATAAACCTACGTTACATACCCCATTTATGTACAATATGAACTCATTAGCTTGTTTGCTCATCAGGATACATTGGCACACATTCTTGATTTGCAGACAAGAAAAAAAAAACAACAGTGCAGGAATCACAATTTGTTCCTCTGGAAAAAAAATTTAGAGGTCAAAGGTCAAGGGTGAGAATGGAATGAGTGAGGATTAAATGAAGTACGCAGGAAATTGGCACTTCTAAA
This sequence comes from Monopterus albus, assembly GCF_001952655.1. NCBI lineage: Eukaryota > Metazoa > Chordata > Actinopteri > Synbranchiformes > Synbranchidae > Monopterus > Monopterus albus. The sequence goes on along the minus strand of NW_018127903.1, from coordinate 1,824,800 downwards.
TTCCTAAGTGAAAAACTGATAAATGCATAGAAATACACATATGTCAATGTCAGCCTCTGACACTGGAGTCTCTTTTTGATTTCTAGTCCCAATCTCTCTCTCTCTCTCTCTCTCTCTCTCTCACACACACACACACACACACACACACACACATTGACATGTAGAAGAGGCTGTGTTTCCAGAGCTGCCACCCTGGCATGAAACAGAGTGTGTTTTGTCACAGCCAGCCTATTTGGCAATAGATGATGAGCACATTGGCAGAGTGTGAGTTTATGTGAAAAAAAAGAAACACTTGATAAGCCCTGTGAGAAAGTACAGAAAAAGACAGATAAACAGAAAGTTCAAGAGAGAAGGGCTTCAGATATTGTTTACTTGATAAGTTATCAGTAGCTTGCCTTACAGTAAGTTAGAAAGCTCCATGTGTGTGACCAACTGTTTCTTGACTCATTTTATCCTAATGAAGGCATATCGCTGAATTACTCATGACAGACAAAGAAAAGCACTGTGCTGGAGTAAAAGACCACAGTGCATAAGTTAGAAGGTAAAAAACATGTTCTTCCTAAATGCTTCTTTGGTTTAGAAATGTAAATTCTTATGTTGTATGCCTTGTAAAACAAATCAGTTTTGAAAACTTGTTTTATGTTGGCTTAATTTTCTTGCATGTCAGAAATACTGTGGCAGAACCTATTCAGGTATAACTTTCAGTCAAAAACATCCAAACTGTACTAATACTTAAAAAAAATTAAATGTTATTAATTAACTATAAATTACAAAAGGTTAATTCTATGTTGCACAAGCTGAACAGCATTTTTTAAAAAGAAAATAAAATATGAATCTGGCCTGTGTGTGAGGTGTGCACGCTGTTCAGGTAGAGGTTATACTGAGTCAACCGTGCCATCATCATCATCATCACGGATTCAAAAAACTGAATCCGATAATGATTCTGATTGTATATGTAAGTTACTGTATATTTTTAAAACATCCATCAAATAAAAAAATCATATGGATAAGCAGCTGTCATGGAATTTAAAAAAGCAGAATGAGATATGATTAAGGTTTATGGGGTATTAACAAGGTAAAACATTATATTGACATACATGTTATTAGCTATTATTCTGCCATTGCCACAGTGGATGTGACTTTCTGACAGCAAATCTGATTTACTATAATACTGATGTATGATCAGCTCAGGTTTGTGCTGGTGATGATGGGTTTAGATGTTGGAATATGCAAGGAATGTAAAGTGGCTAGAGGTCCTGGGGCCAAGGCTTGATTGAGGAGGGAATAGCTGAACAGAAGAAAACGATGGAGGGTGGGATGAGTGAAGGAGAAAGCCACTGCTAAGGGCTCCTCTGTGTTCAAGTGCCTGCTGTCTGCCTGAGAATAAACAGATCTCTAATTATTATATTAATGCCAGCGTAAATGTTCCACAGTGCCTGGGATGAGCACTAACTAGCTAGCCCTCTGACTGCCAAACCAAAACAGCCCATTTAGAGTCATGTGCCATCAAGCACAACCAGTCACCGTCACCCAAGGCACATCTGCCAGCATCAGTTCATACCCATGTGAACTTACCCTGGCTTCCCTGTAGGATGGTGTCCTTGGCATTGCCTCAAACACACAGTTAAAGCATGTCTAGGTGCTAAGTAGGAAACACACTGGTGAGAAATTCCAGTGAGTCCTCTGGCTTTTTATTGTTTTCCTGTTTGTAATTTTAAGTCTAAGACACAACAGTGCCTGGGGATACACAAAACAGACCAGGTGTTGAAGGGTTGAGTGGATGCTTGGAATTCTTGAGTGGCGCAAATTGTTTGTGATGAAGACAAAAATTCTCCTGGAATATACTGTTTGATATTGATGTTGCACAGACATGTTTTGCTATACTAACGTTTATGTATGTATGCATAAAAACATACAGGCACTCAAAATCGATTGTAAATGTACATCAGATGAAACATACAGACACATGTGCAGGCAAACAAATACAGGGGCCCCCACTAACGCAAAGCACAATATCAAAATCACACACACACACTCAAAAATACACACTCTTTGCTCGACAAAGACACACAGGTCAGTAGAGGTGCCTCTTAAGCCGTGGCTGTCAAGTGGCAGCCCTAATCTTATTAATGTTCTCTTCAGCTGCAGGTCCAAACTCTTAAAGAGATAGTTCATTTTGATGGAAGACTAGCACTATTTGAATCTAAACATACATTATGTTCTGAACTTTAAGTATATGTTTGTTGGGGCAGGGGTTCTATTTCACCACAGCACATGTGCACTAGGTTTATGGGTTTCACACTATAGTACGTTTCCAACATTAAAAATGAATTAGAAAGCTAAAAAAAATGCATCAACCAATCCACCCAGTGATCCAAGTGGGGACCCATACAGTGCAGCTAATTCTTCAGCAAAGTGAAAGATGACTTTAATTACCTTAGGAAGCAATGGCTGATCCAGTTAGGGGCTTTGTGGATTCACTGGGTGTGCTGGTCTGAGGGAATTATAGGGATGGAAAAGGGCTAGGTGCTTAGGTCAAGGGCTTGGCTGGAAATGACGTCAAGGTTTGTTGTGAGAATCAGGTTGGGGAATAAGACAGAAAGAAATAGCAATGAGGATGGAGATCAAGAAGGAAGTGAATACAGAACTAGGGTGAAGCTTGGGGCAGAATTTAGCTGAAAAAAAAAATGTTACACTAAATTTCACTGCACTATTAACAATCATGACTGTAAGAACATCACTTTGACCATATGAATAAGATAACGTGTCACCAAACAACAAAGATACAAGATACACTGCAAATTTCTTCTCGTTGTGATAGTAGCTGCTAATAATATATACAGTAGCGTCAACTAGGCTAGCAGGGAGCAGAAGCCTTAATTCTTTTTCATTGCAGCTCTACAGCACCACATACCATAAAGAACACTTAAAAGCATTACTGGCCAGCCCACTAATGGAAGATCAGTAGATGGTCAAGAACAATGTACTGTAATTTGAATTCTGCCATCAGATCTTTCAAACAACTTAGTGCATCCAATCTCTTACTAAAAACAGACACCATGCTGATACTTGTGGTAATGTTGGGAATGCCTCTGAGCCTCAGAGAGGTCCTCAGCTACTCACACACTCTTGTGAGAATGTAATATAGTAAAATTTGGACAGGAGCTGAGGACAGGCCACAAACAGGAAAAGGTAAAGGGGTCAAATGGAGCTCTCATTCATGGAAGTACTAAATGGCGGAAAGAGAGATGCCATACGCTTGTTCCATATATTGTCTCATACACTACATGTATTAAACAGGACAGAGACATATCGCTGGGTTTTAGAATTTAATAATATACATTAAACTGAATGAAACTGTGCGAAGGTCTGACTAATATGACAGTAACCAGGAGGAGAGGCAAAGGAAAAATGATGAAGTTGACTGAGATTCATCTGGCCTTAGCACAGGTCAGTATCCCAGAAACAGCCTGATCAAACAGAAAGTGAAGCCAAGCCAAACACTTCTGGACTTCAGTCTGGCACAGAGAAGCAGAACTGCAGGCCTGCCGAGCTCACACTGCGCACAGTCAGTATGTCAACCCAGCAAACTGCAGAGGGTTTTAACCTTTTGGGCTTGTAAGCCATAAAATGAAATATCCCATCATCACAGGGTGTACATGCCAACAGGTTGTGACCAGTTAAACTGCAGAGTGATTTATTTGAATAGCTTTCAGAGGCTTAAAGAGAGAAAGGTATCCAATATTTCATACAAAAAAACATACAAAAACACGAAGATTAGAGGAAGATCTTATAAAAAAAAAAA
>NW_018127903.1:1816825-1820943 GCF_001952655.1 Monopterus albus | reverse complement strand
AATATGTTTTTCTGCATCCTGTTAATTCTCCTGTGACTCCGTTTGGGGCTCCCATCCCCATGATTAGAAACCACTGCTCTGTGAGCACTGAAGACTACAGGATGAATGATACATCGGTGTGCTTTTCTAATCATCTGATATTGTCTTATCAAAGATTTTTTTAAAAATCCAAAGTCAAAATTGTTTAAATAACAATTAAGGGAAACATGTTTGTTTTATATTAATGTAAAAGTCAAAACTCCATTTAGTCATTCTTAGAAGTTCACCGCCATATTTGTTTTTGTTTGAACTATTTATATTGGTAACAGGGTAATCCAGTATCTGACTGCCTCTATTTAAAACAGGCTGTTGCTCACAGATACAGAAATAGAAGTAGCAAAAGGAGGGGAGGGGAAGAACAGGAGTGTAGAAAGCAAAAATCACAGACGGACTGAAACACAGACAGTCCAATTAACCACATTACAGAGAGCCAAGGCAAAACAGGAAGGCCCTTTCTTGTGCTTACTTCAAATAGCCTGCATGTTGTTTATCCATCAGTGCTGCTGTTAGTTTGACTTCCTCATATTGTACTGCACTTGCACAAACAAAAACAAACCTGCTGTGAGGTGAAAGCCAAAGAGCAAAAGAGCAATACATTTATCTCAATGACAATATTGTTTTGATTTTATACAACAGGGCTCTGAGTTTTATAACTCTGAGCGGTCAAAGCCTTTTCTAAGGCAGAAGAAGAGTTACTTAATCCTTCAGCTGGCCTGAAAACACAATAACTATCAAATGCTGAGATAAGATTTTCACCTGACAGCACTGGATGTAATACCTCACATACTACTCATATCTGTCAAAATGGAGGGCAACATGCACCTCCAACTGCATGAATGTCGTTTAACAAAATGCCACATGCATGCACACACATAAATAAACACACTCACAGATGATACACTATGCAGAGTGGGTATCCAAAAATAGTGTGATGGAAAAATCTATACCGGTGTCTCATTATTTCCGCACTGCTGTACCATAGCCTAATGATACAACCAGTGTACAATAGTCACTGCACACTGTGTCTACATGTCATCCACTTGCCAAGCTGTAACACAGCCACACAGGCTTTAATCATTTGAATAGCAGCAAGGGGCAAAAGAGTGAAAGCTCTTCTGGATGGTACATTACTGTTGATCCCAACTAATCCTAACTACTTTTGAACAGACATCAGTCAAACCAGAGAAATGCTCAGATGAAACACATTGGCAACTTGTGCACAAAATGTAATGTACTATATACTTATCTCAGAATGTCCTGTACAATTCTAAATGGCTTTAACCCTTTAGCTATGCATTATGTCCCTACTGTATTATTGATCATTGCATTGGAGGGAGTGAAAGGCAAATTAACAGGAAACATAAAAGCTGTACTGACTTCCTGTAACACTCAGGAAGTCAATACTTGTGTATGACCTCTGTTGACAAATGCATTACTATTAAGTAGCACATGATATTACTGTAAACAGAAGTGACACTGATGATATTAAATAAATATTTATGTTGAAATGAAGGGCATACATTCCAGTGAGAGATAGAGAGAGAGAAAAACAGAGGGAGATGATGTCCTTGTAAGACTATGACAATTTTTAATAAATCTATCTTTCTAGAATTAAATCTGGTTTACACTGTGATCTATTATCTTTGACCAGATACTGATTATAACTCAAAAATGTCCACAAGTGTCACTGAAGTATGCAACAGCTAAAAATAGATCGAAGCACAAAATGGCAACCCAAACCACATAATATGTGGTGAGTCAGTTTCAGATCTTCATGTGCATGCAAACCACAGGACTGGAGTCAGACATATACTGACTGGTATGATGACAGGGCTCTCATTTGCAACTTGCTACCCTCACTTATATCTGATTCATCCATTCTGGTGTGTGTGTGTGCCTGTGTGTGAGTAAAAGAGACAGACAGACAAGAGAGTGTCAGTCAGGTTGCATCAGCCTCCTGAAATTGCAAAAATTGCGCAGTGCTCAATCAAATGGCATGCGGGGGGTTAGCGCAAAGACAACAGTGTGTGCCTATAAAAATAAATAAAATGTAAAGGGAAACGCCTTAACCTGCGGACACATGCAACCATGTGAACACATGAACAAATGTAATTAGGGATTAAAACCCTGTGGTTTCATCAGCAGCTTGGCCAACACTGAAACTGGGCTGACCTTGATTAGCAAGGGTGGTACCCTTGGGTGTTTCTCTCACTACAGATTAGTTTAAAGCCTCAAGCACTTACTAGAAACAAAGACACACAAACATTCAGGGAGTATGTGTCAGTGTGACAAAGTCTGTATGAAGCAGTTTTTCAAATGTGGGTCCAGGATTTCATAGGCTTTTCTGTGTGAGTCATGTGTATGTCTGCTAATGAGTTTGGGTGGGTTGAAAGATTTTAGAATACACACCTGTGATGCTGTTAGTGTGTAGGGAGCAGTTTAGGAGGAAAATGTATGATGGGACTCAGACAAACACCTGACCTAACATCAAAAGGGCAATTGAGGGCAGTGCTAAATGGCATAAAGGAAGCTGTCTGACATGAAGTATGCAGTGGCACCTCCCAGAACTTTGTTCATGGACAAACAAGAAAGTCAAACCGTGAACAGTGGCTCCCTCTCTTTGCCTCACTCTCTCTCACCCAAGTACAGACAGTTACTGACATTGCTGAAGGTGCTAATTGGGGTTTCTTAATTCTCAATTAATGAAAGCCACAGCCCCTGAATAATGTGTGTGATGGGATGCAAGCTGCACTTATTACAGGAAGGCAGGTGGATAGACACACAGACAAGACGCGAAAACAAACAGGAAGAGACAGACAGCCAGGGCTTGCAGGCACTGAAAATGAGAGACACTAGAGATTACTCCTACATGTCAACAACACAGAAGCCAGACAGAGGGGGCTGTTTGGTCCCATACAGACATGGGAAGTGATTAGTGCCTGGGTCAGGCCCCTAACTCCACTAAGGGATGCAATGAGACAACCACACCCCTTCAACCACACTCATATCCCACAGTGCACTCACACAAGCACCAGTAAAGAAAACCCTAAGACAACCTCCTATGGTGTGAAATGCAATCTGTGATTGCAGTACACCCACACAAACTCCTATCTGGTATTAGTGTGTGTGCACACTCGAATACCTAGGTGGCACTTCCCCGAACACATAACCTTAGAATCAATTCACCCAACGGGATTGGCCTTTCGCCACAAATGAGAGGAGCAGATACTAAAGAAAGAAACGCCCAGGGATCAAATTACACACACAGTTGCACACATACAAAAATATACATGCTTAATAACATGCAGACACACTAGACGATGTATTTGTTGCAGTGATATCACCATGATACACAGACTCACACATGCATAAAAACATAAACATAAATAGAGTGGAGCTAAACCAGGCAACCAAGCTTGCCTTAGCACATGAACAAACAAGCTCAGAGCTAAAGACAAAAATATTCAAATGTTTGCACTTACTGCCTGTTTCCTACAGTATATATTGTATGTATGGGTTAAGGACAGGAAAAAGCAGCAGCCATCTTTGCAGGATATTGAGGTTATGACTGCATCATGTACATCAGGGAAAGTGAGTTTATAGCCTAAAACCTCAAAGTTCCTGTTAGTCCAAGGCCTGAATAAATAACATCAATATTAATAAATAATAATATAATATCATATTAATATCGATCCATCAGCCATTTTCTATAAAAGAACAGCTTTGTTCCTCTTCAGCTCAATGCCAGCTGCCCTGACACTGACACTGTCCTGCCTCAGGCCTGTGGTGATCTGTCATTTTGCCACACAATGCAGGACATGTACCCAGCCAGAGCTTTCTACAGGTGACACAGAAGCTGCTGGACATAAACTGACAGATGGAGGGAAAAGATCCAGCCAAGAAACAACCACTAAAGTTGACTTTCTGAGGTGGAATTAAGACATTTATTTTGAGATACGCAAACAAAATTTTGATTTGATTTTGTTCATTAATTACAATCCAAAAGCATGGACAGCACTGATACTGACAGAGCACTGAAAAAAATTCTTGCTGCGCAAAACCTTTGACCCAGTACTCTT
>NW_018127903.1:1798343-1816794 GCF_001952655.1 Monopterus albus | reverse complement strand
CTGTCTGTGCAGCCATCCTGGATCACAACCCCGTCAGGCTCTTGCCTCAGCCTAGCTTCGAGCTGTCTGAGCAAACACAACTGACCAGAGACATGAAATGCCTCTTATCTCCTCTCACCTTGTTGGCAGGACCCAACCCTGCCCTGTCCTCACTGGCAATGCCACACCTTCTTATCCAAGTCTCTCACCACCCTCCCACTCACACACAGAGGCCATTCCCTCACACTAGAGCTATCTACTGTTGAAAAGGTGTGTTAGGATTATGTATAAAAACTGTTGAAATCATATGTTTTTATACTAATATCGTTTTTATTGTTTAGTGAACCAGACTATATCCATTTGTTTGCTCACTGTAATTCAAACCAGACGCAGAGGCCTATAAAACCTAACCACACTCACTCACTCACACACACATACAATGAAAACAGAGAGAGAATGGGAGTGCTGGTGACATAGTGCTACAGATTACCACATTAGAGGCTGTTAAAGATAGATGTTCACAGGAGTCTGCATCTGGAACTGCTTCTGAAAAAGTTGGCCTGAGAAGCCAACAAGGCTTTTTTCTGTACCTCTTCAGCACAGATTGTCTTGAGGGTTTTTATTTTCATTTTTATTTCATTCTAAGTCAAAATTAGAGGAAGGAGTGGCAATAGATGTGAGGTGGAAAAGGGTTCAAGTACATGTGCTGCGCTCTGATTTATCATGTTTACAGTCACATGCAATCAAGTGTCTGACATACATTCTCTCTCACTTGATGTCTTACTCACTCTTTTTGTTGCTCCCTCAGCCTACTCTGCTCTAATTTCCTTAGCCAAAACCCCTTCATGTCCCTCTTCCTCAGTGTCTGAACTCCTTTTCCTCCTGGTTCTACTCTTCACAGCAAAATCTCTTCTCTTCTCTCCTCTCCTCTCTTCTCCTCTCCTCTCCTCTCCTTTCCTCTCCTCTCCTCTCTTCTCTTCTCTCAGGCCCATGTTCCTTAACTTTGCCCTCACTGTCTCACTCTTCTTTGTGCTCTTGCATACACATTCTTTCTCACTGACACACTATTTAAAAAAACAACCAATGAGAGCCAATAAGACAGAAACAAACTGCACAGTTGCCATCATCAGCGCAATCACTTGTTTCTCTCCCTCTCTCGCCCCTCCCCCACTGTTTTCTCTCTCTCTCCAAAACATACTAAACATCATGTGGTGCTGGTAAGAGAAGAAGACACAGTTGTATGGTGACTGTGAGTCTCTGTTTTTCATGAATGCCTGTGTTGGTGTCCAAGGATGTGTATGTATGTGTGTGGCCTTGTTTTTCAATCCTTGTGGTGACCCCAACCCCAAAAGCCCACTTGCACTGTGGGGACTTACTTTCCTTACGGTGCTTTCCACATACCAAATCCTTGAATTTTGGAGTGATGACTTGTTTTAACGTTAGGGCAGGTCTATGGGAAATGAATGCAAGTCAAAGTAAAGACTGTGTGTTACAGTAACGTGAGCAAACATGTGTGTGTGTGTGTGTATGATACTGCTGAACTGACACAAAGACACAACTTCTTATATGGCTCCCAGCTGCGTGGACGTGGCCTGTTAGTTGGCTATCCAGCAGCCAGGAATGTTTGGTGTGCAATCCTGCTGGAAAGCCCCAGTTACCCACATACAGACTCCCAGCCTCTGCTGGAGACAACCTTCTCTTCTGAACAGGGGCAGGGCCTCACCCCAAAGGAAGAATGGTTCAAATTCCACAGCTGACAGAAAAACACAGAGGAGTGGGACTGAGCGGAGGAACTGATGTCAACTGTACTGGACCATAGCACCACACCCACCATCTGTTTTCTGCTCTCAAAGTAGGAAAAGAGAGAGAAGCAAAACATCTGGAAATACTGGGCTACCACGGGCATTACTGGTGTAGTTGATAACTGGATGGCGTTTTGGCTGTTGTCAGAGATACGATGTTTCCTCCCATGCTTTGGTTTTGTATGGTTTAGTACACAGAATAACTGCAGTGACCACTCTTTTGTTCTGTAGACACCGAGAGACTCAGTCATCCAGGCTACAAATGGTGGAGATATCTAATTCTGTGTTTAAGCAAGAAAAACAAACTAAACTTCTGCAAATTAGACTGACTTACTGGCTAATTACCTTATCACTGCAGATAACCCAATTAAAGCAGAATAAAGCAAACATAGCCAAAGAAAGTTATATTGAAGCTTTTTAAAAATATTATCACAAACAAAAACACAGACAGGGAGTGTGAGGCACTTCTGGTAAGGATACAGAAGTTATTTTTTGTAGTTTATTGCCACAAATTTTTGTATTATATTTTATTTTTACTGTTATTCCGCATTGTAACATCGGGTAACAGCTCTCGAAGAATGTTTTATGAGCCTCCCAACACGTTAACACAAAGAGAATAAAAGCATAACAGACTGTTGTGAAAGTTGTGCTGCCAAAGAATTTAACTGGCCCTCTAGGCCAGAAGACACATGACTTATCAGTGTTGCGCATATTTTGTCTTGGGTTCACTTCAAGTAACACACCCACATTAATTTTATAATCTGATCTAAATATAAAAGTTGCGTTATATAATTTCAGATGGAGAAATAACAGTCCAATGCATCTACTCTAAAGATGTCTTAGCAGATGTCTCCAGAAAAGCTTAACAAGTCTGGTTAATTAAATTCAACCTGGGGTTTTTCGATGCAAAACTGAGAATAACACAAACTATGTGTACCGTTATGCAATCCCTGTCTGTGCACACGTGGTCTGCATTGTGGATGGGTACGCTGCGCGCATATACAGTTTAAATAGATTACCTACCTATAACAAATAGTATAATTGTCTTGGCTCCTACCTTTGAAAAACATTCAACTCTGGAATCAGTTCAGGTGTCTTGGCCCTCGATGTCCACTTTCAGTTCACACCTCTCCGCTCCTCTTTTCCCTTTAGTTTATTCTGGGCAGCTCTCGTCTCTTGCTTCGTCCCATTAAACTGCAAGGCACAAATACATGCGATCACTTCAGAGCATTCCTCTGCATAACAACATCGGATTACAACTCACATATCTGAACACTTGCTCCGTTTCGGTCTCGACCTGGGCGTCTTCAAATGATCGGCTTCGTTTCTAAATGCGCATGTTTGGTGGAAATCTGCCAGAACTGACAGAAGAAAAAGACTCCCGACTGCTGCAGCAGAGAGACGCCAAGAGGAATGTAATTATATGAAGACTTCTGCATAGTGCAAAACCTGCAAACATGCTTTTGTTTGCAAGTCCCCGCTATTGTGTTCCGAGACCTGTCTGTGCTGTTGTCCGGCTGTGGTCCTGATGCGAGTCTTTGTTGTTTCTCTCATACCTACAAGGAGGGAGCACATGGAGGAGGAGACCTTGCCTCGACTTTCTTTTGTCTGTCTGTTTTTACACAGGAGAGCCGCTAGTCAAGACTGGATGATCTCGTTTTCTTAAAAAATGACTCGCTATAGACTTTACAGCGCACAAGCACGGGGATTCTTTATATCAGCTCGCATGCATTTCGTCCTCATCACATGTCTGCTCCAATGTAATAGGCTATCATCTCTAATGTTTTCTATTTATGCGATTTATTTACTTATCATATTTTTTATCATCCTTAAATAAAAGTCCGTGCACATTTCGTTGCACCGCGCCCTTGTTTTTATCCAAGTATCCTCTCTCACCAGATTTCTCGCCAGAAGTTTGTCCTCCTTGGTGAGTGGGTGATGCCGCTGTTTCGGTCTCTGTCCTTACCTCTCCTTTCCTTTCCTTCTCCTGGTGTGTCTCCAAGCGGAGGCAGGACCCAGTTATGTTTCGCTCCAGACCAGCCCTCACCAACAGCACGCCAGCGGGTATCAACGAGCTCAGTGACGACAGCTCATCTCTAGTCACCAGCGCCACACCCATCCATTCATAAAGTAGAGAGCGTGCCAGTCACTAGGCCGGACAGTGCGCACACTGATATTCCAATAGGCACTGATAAAATGGTTATGATATTCGCTCATTTTCTCTGTGTCTCACAGCTTGTAGAGAATGTGTAAGTTAGTAAGCACCAGTCTACAAAGTGTCATTGCATCATAATGACCAACATACAAATATCACACATGCACAGCACAAGTGAAAAACGCTGGTAAATGTATGAGAATTCGTGATAAATAATTAATGGTATTTATACAAAAATTCCAAATATTCACTGCTTAATTATGAATATTTTCTTAGTTTTCTATGACAAGCTAATTATGTTTGGGCTTGGGACTGTGTAACGCTGTTGGTTAGACAAAACAATACATTCTCCTTAGCCTTTGGGAAACTACAATTGCCATGGTTAACAATTTTGACATTTTTGGGGCCAAATTAGTTGATTTCCCTCGCAGCGCCCTGTGGGGGGTGCTCCGGGAGTACGGGGTCCGGGGCCCTTTGCTAAGGGCCGTCTGGTCCCTTTACGACCGGAGCAGGAGCTTGGTTTGCATCGCCGGCAGTAAGTCAGACTTGTTTCCAGTGCATGTTGGACTCCGGCAGGGCTGCCCTTTGTCACCGGTTCTGTTCATTATTTTTATGGACAGAATTTCTAGGCGCTGCCAGGGGCCGGAGGGAGTCCGGTTTGGGGACCACAGGATCTCGTCTCTGCTTTTTGCAGACGACGTTGTCCTGTTGGCCCCATCAAACCAGGACCTCCAGCATGCACTGGGGCGGTTTGCAGCCGAGTGGGAAGCGGCTGGGATGAGAATCAGCACCTCCAAATGCGAGGCCATGGTTCTCAGTCGGAAAAGGGTGGCTTGGTCCCTTCAGGTTGGTGGAGAGTTCCTGCCCTCAATCTACGTTCCGACTTTTACCTATGGTCATGAGCTTTGGGTCATGACCGAAAAGGCAAGATCCCGGATACAGGCAGCCGAAATGAGCTTTCTCCACAGGGCGGCCGGGCGCACCCTTAGAGATTGGAGGAGGCGGCTTTTCCCATTTAGGGGTCACAACAGCGAATCGTCAAACTGATGACTCAAGTTGACATTTGGCACGTGTTTTACGCCGGATGGCCTTCCTGAAGCACACTGTTCCGGGCATGTCCCACTGGGAGGAGGCCCCGGGGAAGACCCAGGACACGCTGGAGGGACTATGTCTCTCGGCTGGCCTGGGAATGCCTCTGCATTTTCCCGGAGGAGCTGGAGGAAGTGTCTGGAGAGAGGGAAGTCTGGGCATCTTTGCTTAGACTGCTGCCCCCGCGACCCGGTCCCGGATAAGCGGAGGAAAATGGATGGATGGATAGTTGATTTATCAAGAAAAAATTGTCAGATTAATAAATAATGCAAACAATACTTAGTCACTACCTGGTCCCCAGTGAAAAGTGACATTTCATATTCTGTAATAGCAGTAATCGCAGCAGCAGTAACACATATTTAAATCGACCAATGTAATGTGAAAATTCACTGAAAGATATTCAGTCCTGCTCAAGAGCACTTCAGGATGGCTGGTGCTTACTGCCACTATTTGAGAACAGGTCTTTCTTGCTCAGTCAGTCACACTGCTGTCCATTAACTGAAACCTTCTGTTTGTGAAGGTTGCATATCATTACACAATTCAGTTTTCATTTCACTGAAAACATTTTACACGTTTACTTTTATTCTTAGAACTACCCACCTAATTCATTTAGAAACTATTTAGGTGGATGTTCAAGTGTTTTACAGCACGTCACCACCCTCAGGGAAGATGCTGCCTACAGTCATTGTTCAGGATTGTAGTGTACGGTATTCTACGTGGAAACTAGTCATATGTTATGTGTGTGTTGTGTCTGTGCTATTCAACCGGATTAGTTGTCCAGTTTGTATTCTATCTCATCAACGTTAATAAACATTTTTTAATGTCAAGGAAAATTCATTGTTATAAATATATACTGTCACCAGTCCAAACTATTCTGACAATGATACCCAAGAGATGTCCAGTAAAGCAATTGCATTTCCTATGGAATAAATCATATCAGCAATAAATGGGACACATAGAAGTGTGCTAAAGATATATTACAACCTTCCAGTCACAATCTAGCTTCTCTAAACAATACAGTGCTGACATGAAGCTGCCATTATTCTACACCCATCTTAACTGTATCCTAAGTGGATTGGACTAAATGTGGTATCATGGCTCATGGTTTAGGAACAGTCAGACAGGGTCTATGAAGGAGCTCTATGACTCTTGGTAGCTTCAAGATTTTGCTGACTCTTGCTAGCTCAGTAAGACAGTATCGGGTTGGCCAGGGCTCAACCTGGGGCCTAACCTGGGGCCTTTCTGTGTGGAGTTTGCATGTTCACCCTGTGCCTGTATGGGTTTTCTTCGGGTACTCCGGCTTCCTCCCAAAGTCCAAAGACATGCAGCTTAGGTTGATTGGCAACTCTGAAATCGCTCGTAGGAGTGAATGTGGGTGTGTGTGGTTGTTTGTCTATATGCCAACCCTGTGATAGACTTGCAAACTGGGTGTACCCCACCTCTCACCCAATGTTAGATAGGATAGGCGCCAGCCTCCCTGCGACCCTATTCAGCAATAAGCACTATAGATAATGGATGGATGGATGCTAGCTCAGTTATGGAGCTCAAATCCAATGTATTAAACTTCACCTTGAAAACAAGCAGGGACAGGATGGGGTATAATGTACAAAATGCCACAGCGAGAAAACAACAGCTCTCTGATTCAGTCCTCAGTGCTGACTTGTTTATTTGGACTGCCAGAAAAGCATTTTAGCATCAGCCTTTATCTGCATTTCTAAAAAACTTGCCAGTCTCAGTGTACACATCTTGAACTTGGCAAAAGCATAAATGCCAGGCAGCTGAGGGGCCATGAGAAGCCCCCAGTCTCTCATAGATCCTCCAAGACTTCTCAGCCAAGTATCTGAAACAGCTATTGTCCTGTGAAGGGAACGGAGCGACCTGCCCAGGCTTGTTCCTATCTTAGCATGCATACAAGTCCTAGGCAACTGTTCTGAGGCTGTGGCCAACAGACATGGGATTTATCACACATAGAAACAGCTGCACACACACACACCAGTGCAGGTGGGTAGTGGAACAGCACCATCATCATGCTGTATCCTGTATGTGAAACTTAAAAATAATGGTTCATTTCTATTCTACAGTACATGTGGAGTTTCCCAAGTTCTGCAGACATACAGGATGATCATGACTTCGTGTGTGGGTTCAGTCTGTCTAGTTTTCTGCAGCTTATTGTCAGCTCTCAATACACAGGTGTATTGAACTTTTATCTCAAAGTGTTTGTACAGCACTTTTCCATTGGCAGTGGTATCTGCTATCACACAATTGATGCAACATGGGTATAATAGGGGTCTATTGAGTGCATCCACTCCTTTCTCTGGGAGTCTTTCTCCTGGGGGTGCAAAGTGCTGATCTCAGGGGTGTGAAAGGCCTGTGCCAGCTAAATTTCTACAAACAAACACAGTTGACCTATACACTGCTTCTCCAACACAGACAGGTGTATACACACACAACTACACATCTGAACACAAACGTTAACAAACTATACACAACTCACTGTACAAACTAAGAGAAAAGTCATCTTTGTCCCACTTGCATTGATTTCATTCAGCAACTCCGTTACCTCCAATCTGGCATTTCAGGACCCACAATGGTCTTTGACACCAGCCATCAAATGACCACAGTGACATTCAGCTTTGGGAGCCGACTGACCACAATGAGCCCCTCTTTTCTCCTGAGCCTCTTTTATTATTCTGGCTGATCTCTTGGACAAAGCTGTTTTTCAGAGGTACCAATTGAGCTTGAACAATCTCTCACAAAAGAGGCAGTGACTTGATGTTTCTAGCCCTCTTTACAACCATACAACATTCTAGCCAAACTGAGGGTAAAATGGTGTGATATGCAGTCATCCACAGAGAGCTTACTACAAACTGAGATTGTAGCATTTGTTTATTTGTAAGCAATTATTTCATATTTTTTTATAAGTAATATGAGCCACAGCATCAGACCCGGGTTTAGTTAGTTACAAGACTACATTTATATGAAATATCACAAATATGATCTTATCAAGAGGTTTTAAATGCAATTTTAATTATAAAGACAAAAAACTAAAGAAAATGTTGATGGTTTGTTATTAAACATAAACATCCATAGAACATCTGTGAGCAAAACAGGAAATATGATGAATATTAAGTAGTAATGACTGTTCACTAGCAGGGACTGCCGTCAGTAAGTACGAATGAAAATAAAGGGATATTGAATGCTTGTGTTCTGGGTTCGAGCTCCGGCCGACTGGGTGCCTTTCTCTGTGGAGTTTGCATGTTCTATCTGTGCCTGCGTGGGTTTTCTCTAGGTACTCCGGCTTCCTCCCACAGTCCAAAGACATGCAGCTTAGGTTGACTGGCGACTAAACTGCCCATAGGAGTGAGTGTGGGTGTGTGTGGTTGTCTGTCTCTATGTTTCAGCCCTGTGATAGACTGGTGACCTGTCCAGGGTGTACCCCGCCTCTCGCCCAATGTCAGCTGGGACTGGCTCCAGCCTCCCCGCAACCCTGTTCAGGATAAGCAGTGTAAATAATGGATGGATGGATGAATGCTTGTGTATATTTGGTTGCTTTTGCACTTGACAGTTTTGGGGGAGGTTACAGAGGTCCACAACACTCTATGGCACTGGCAGACCCCCAGCAGGGATAGAAGGAGAGAGGGGACAAGATAAAAAAAGAGACAGGTGTGGCAGAGGGATGGGTGGATAACAAAAAATAGAAGCAGAAGTATAGTGGCTTTGTTGGGTTTAAATGGTGTGAAAACAGAAGGGGCATATGTTTCAGGTCAGATCCCACTCCCAATCGTCATATAACTACATTAGCTCCATTAAGTCAAAGGCACCACAACCATCTCTCATCCCAGAATTCTGCTATGCAAGGTGATGGGTCACTGTATTACCCAATTACAGGTCCATATCTTAAGTGAATTGACAGTTTGGGAAAAACCTTCAACTCTGCGATACCCTTTTTACTTTATGTAGCACCTTCTGTATTGGTATTATGCAGTTCACGCTTCATTTCTGGTCTAATTTCTTGTTTTTGTTGTTTGTTTTTACTGAGTTTTTATATGTTATCTATTTACAGAGTGTTTTGTACATTTTATGTGTTACTTTTTGCATCTAATCTGGCTGTGGCAGCTAGATAAAGTTCATCTTGAACAGTGAACCACTGCTCCAGCATGGGCACACAAATGCTATTTGACCCCTAATAACCCTGTCAGGTTTGGTTACTTTTCATATTTGTGGGTATGTAGCCCACACACATATGCGCACTTTGTTTAGAGAAATCAAAAAAGCAGGGATTTGTGTAATTTTTGTGATGACTGAAGGAATAGGTGTCACTGTCAATGTGAATAGAGATCAGAGGAAGGATGACATGAGCCCCGCCATGAATTAATCCCTCCTTCCTTTTTTCATTTTTGTTTCTTAGTTTTCTCTTATCTTTTTCCTTCTTGTTCTTCTTTATGGTCTCTTCTATCTGTTTATATTTCTTCTTTTTTTGTGCATCCCCCACTCCCACAATTTCTCCATGCATCCACCTCCATCAGGGGGTGCCGTCCGGTTCTGGGCCAGCACCCACCCAGGTCTGGGCACCTGGCCTTCTTGGCCCACACTCTGGGCTGCCTGTGTCCCTGCTGGGCGTCACTTAGGTGCTATGAATAGACACTGGCGTATGCTCAGTGCTGTCAGCTGGGCATTGGCACGTGTAGCTCATGTCAGCACGGCCGCAGTGCAATGGTCCCGATTGGCGTCACTACACCAACAGCACATTCAGGTCGCCATGGAAACAGAGACGAGCACAGCTACCTCTGCCCTGACATCCATTGGTTGACAAACTCTGATCCCTTTCTCTCTCTATTTCTTCCTGTCTTTCTTTTTCCATCTCTCTCCTTTCATGCTTTCTTTATGTTTCTCTGTCTCTTGTTTACATGACTTTGGACTCTCAGGAGGGAACTGGAGGTTTGAGACTCTATCGAAAGAGCTTCATATTCATGAGCTGATAAACTCTTTTGTCACTGTCGATCTCATTGCTCTAATGAAAAATACAGGAAGACATGCAGGAACTGTCTGCATGTGTATGGACTGGCAGCATCAAGAGTGTGTGGATCATTATGTTTTCATAGAGGTGTGTGACAGCGTTCACAGGGCAAATGAGCAGATTGCAGTGTTTGTTCTTCTGCTCCATTTACCACTTTGTGTTTAAGTATAAACCATTTACTGTGTCCTGGTGAGAAGGCAGGAGGCCAGATGGGTGGAGAGGACTGGTACTAAGGTAATAAAACAAAACTAAAAGACAGGAGTTACTCACCAGCTGCATGTGTGTGTGTGTGTGTGTTTTTTTTAGATTTGAATCTCATAAGAATGTGTGTACAACACAGTTTGCTGTGTTCATCATTTCATATCAAAAAAGCTGAGGAGGTTAATCTTTTAAAACAATAAGGTTATTTATGGTAATACGCAGATAAAGCAGCACAGGAGAAATCATAATAATCTGAGCCAATGGCAAGACCTGCAAAAAATTTCTTTTGGTCTTACACCATGTGAGTAAGTACAATACTTGATACAATGATACACAGTTTTCAGCAGAGTTAGTTATAGCCGAGTCATGGGAAGGTTAAGTTTGTGTCAAGCATGTTCAGCAATTAAAAAAATAATAAGGAAAAAAATAAAATAAAAGATCATTAACTCACTGTCTCTGACTTAGGTATAGTCAGTTAAAGTTTAAACCACTCTGGCTCTGCTTTTATGGATCATTGTTGTATAATGCTATGACTGAGTGGGCGCATAAAGCATGTTGGCACACACTGAATTTGTGTGTATTTGTGATGCATGTCGAGTGACAGGACAGCTGAGGAATGTGTTCACTAAAGAGGGTCAGTGGAGCACCACTCCAGCTAAGTTTATGTGATGTGAAGTTTGAGCTTTGGAAAATAAATATAAGTTATCTTATAGCACAGCAGAACTGTAGTTTTTAGCTTTAAATTCCCGATATTAAAACAACCTAGGAAAAATGCACTTATGGAAGAAACTGTCAGAGATACTGGATGTGAATGTATACCAGAGCATTACTGGAAATTTATACATTTGTTATTACTAAACCCCTGAAATGGAAAAATGACTCAATGATTAATTAAAAGAATACACTTTAACTGAAGTGTCCCTGAGCAAAATGAAAAAGTTACACTGTCACTTAAAAATGATTTTGCTATTTAAGTAGATAAGTTTTTTTTTTTCACTAAAATACCTTCATCTTGTGGTTGAATAGACTAACCATTGCTTAACTGGACAGAACAAATGCTGCCTTGATTAATGAACTCTGATTCAACTGCCCCCACCACCTCTAACACATTCATGCACACACACAGTAATTGCACACCAGAGCGGAACTGAAGACCCTCTATTTAAACACAGCAGGTGTTATATGAAACTCTTCTCTCGGTGATGGTGGTGATACTGTTGGAGAAACATTAAAAATCAACTCTTCTAATTTTTAGTTTACATACATTAAAAATAATCATAGTAAAGAACCACTGTTAAAAATTCACATGCACACTTTTACTATATGTTTCACATGTAATTCCATCAGCGCACTTGGTTACCTCTGTATGATGTCTCTGCATGTGACACACACACACACACACACACACACCCACACAAATCCATACACCTACGTGCACATGCAAGGACACAAGGAGCACACATAATCATGTCTGATGGGAATGTTTATGTTTTGAATTCATACTGTGCCCTGAAGATGCCCATTCATCTCTTTCATATTAACCCTATTAGTATTCTCACTGACAGAGCATAGTGATAAGGGTTGCCAGGATATTGCTGGTGCTATTGTTGTGACTCTATTTTGAGACTCAATAACTGTCTCACCCATACACTATAGATAATGAGATAGGTGTTTTTGTGTGAGAAAACTGTGACTGTGAATAAACTACATGTTTAAAATTGACAATCAGTGATGCATTATAGTCTATTTTCCTCAGTGGACTTTAAAATAAAAATCATGCAAGTCTTGTTTTGAATCCCAAGTAAATACATCATTATTGATCATCAAATTTTGCTGAGAGAAGATTGTAAAACTAGTTATCCTGTCATTTTAGTAATTATCACTGCTCACATTATGTTATGAGCCGTTCGCACCAGTCAGTGTGCGAACGAGGAAAGAGGCGGACCCAGGTAGCCGGCTTCGGTGCATGCAGTGATTTATTATATACAGTGAACAAGGGAATGACAAAAACACAGAGGGAAATGATACGTAGTCCTGTAGATGAGTAGTAACCGGGTGTTTGACCAACCGCAGGAGGCGAGGAGATGGAGAGCTGGGCCAAGCTGCGTAGGCTGGGTCACTCCTGGGCTGGTCGATGGTGATGGTGGTTACTGAAGGTAGGGACAGAGAGATGAAGGCAATAGTGTAACAGATAGGCCACTGAGCATTGACCTGCCTGGGAGGAGCGAGTGGAGCCACGGTCCGGAGGAACAGTCCTTCGGGGAAACACAAAACAGTAGCTGGCTAGGGGATAAATACATACAAAAACAATGAAAAAGCACGGAGAAAAAAATGGCCTAGTGATTAGAAAGAACTGGCAAGTGACTGAGGAGTGAAACCGGGTAATATAGTGAGTAACCTAATCAAGTGCAGCTGGTGATAAGGGAGTTAGGAACAGGTGAACGTGATAAGAGTAATGGGGCAAGAGACAGTAGGAAAGGTGAGGGAGGCAGAGCGGCCGAGCAAACCTGACACATTATTCTAATAATTATCCACCAAAACTAAACACATACACATTAAAAGTATGCACACACATGCAAACATGCAGTGTTTTCATTCCTTGTGGGAACATTTCCTATAGACTTATTCTAACCTTAACCATAACCACTACTTGCCTAACACCTAACCCTAAACCATGTTGCCTCCCTAAAATTCAGTGATCGTGTTAACAGGAAAACAAAGGCAACAACCTACACCTACACCTACACACACACACACACACTAATGAAAATCTTAGATCAGACAGTTTATTTAGAAAATTGTCTGGAAAATGAATCTATTATTATATGAATGGTGCCATCTGCACACACACGCATAAACACACACTATCACACTTTCCAACGTCAGCACATCCTCAGACAATGCAAACAGTGCCCAGTGCTAGGCAACCATGTCATCCCAGTGCAGATGGCAGAGTCTGATCATGTTTATTTTACTCTAATCTAATGCACTTAAGTCACACTGGCTACACATGCCATCTAAATAATGTTACTGGGAATATGCAAGTCGAGTGTGCATGCCTGGTATTACTTACATTGTGGGGACGGAAACATGTTTACACAGTCACGGTGAGGGAACATGGCCTTTGATGTAAATCACTGAATTTTAGGGTGACAACCTGGGTTAAGGTTAGGATACGTGTTAGACTTAGGCAAGTAGTGGTTATGGTTAAGGTTAGTGAAAGTCTGCAGGAAATGAATGTAAGTCAGTGCAAAGTAAATGACCAATAAAAACAAATGTGTGTGAGGAGAGCTCAGGACAAACCCTAATTACTGTTGTATAATGGACTTACTGTTTTACAGCAACATAAAAGGCAAAAAGTCAGATAAAGCATCCTGGATTCAAGGATGGCCCCTTTTAATCTTACCAGACAACAGCAATGCATTTCTTCCCACCTCTGTCAGCCAGGAAGTACAATATACCACTCTGGCATCCAGCACAGCGGTGCTCTGCTTCCACATCTGGCTTTGCTGTATTTTCCACAGTTGCCATTTTCTCAAGCAATCATCTGAGGATGTTGCTTTATAGTTTGGATCAGATGCCCACAGGAATCTCTGGGTGTATCTCCTGAAGATACACAGAAAGTGTGGCTCTGGAGATGGGTCTAAATTACAGTATAATCCAATCTGTAGCAATGGTCTACCCCATTACACTGCTCTCCACCCATTTTTGTCACTGGTACATATTTTCAGAGTGTGTGAGCTGTCTGACTTATCAAACCACGTCAGTCTCTCCACAAGTATGAAACTGAATACAAATATATACACACCCTCTATTTCATCTACTTAACCTGATCCACCTGCAATCATGTCTGGGATATTTCTGCATATTGTGTTGAATACTGTTTGGCCATGTCAGTCACATAAAATAACTACATTAAAAGTGCATTTGCAATACATAATTTAAAGCCATTCTTATGTACTGTACTTCAAATATTACAAGTTTAAAATAACAGAACCAGACACTAGATCAGTGTCTTTCCATAATGACAATATTAGTAGAATGCAGAGTGTAGTCCTGGATGTCAATGTGAGATTTTTAAATACCAACACCATATGTGAGTTTCATTACCAGTACCAAAACAAGACTTTTTTTCAGTACCTTATTTTGACAGATATAAATATGCTTTTCTCCCAAATTCCTTTCATTTAATGAAATAATCCAAATTTACTAAAACATATCAGTGGTTAATGGTGTCTTGTTAAAGCAGTCGTGAAAGGATAGTGTAAAGGAGGGCGTGTCTCCAACACCTTTTCCAGTTTAATGAATATATTATCATAATTTATCATCTGAGAACTAACTACTAATGGACTAACGCTGTTTGCTGGTCATTTGCAAATACTTTTTATTAGCACGTCTGTGTTTGTCTGCGTTAATGCCACATTTGCTTATGTACAGGTCAGATAGCTGTGGCAGTTCTTCCCAGCTCAGTGTGTTTGAAAAGGAAAATCTATTTATACAGCATATCTGCAAGAGCTAGTTTCCTGTTTGCGCTGTCAGAGATCTGGTCTGTCTGTTGCGGCAGGCTGGAGGCGCTTTAGGCTCATTCCCCCTGGTGAGACTCTATCCCAGCAGGCTTAGTGACACAGGGCTAGGCAGCTGCCACAAGGCTGGATAGGGATGGGATAAATTGTCCACAATAATTAAGTACACCTCAAACAAATGGTATTTGACAATCTGGGATTAGTCAACACCCACACAGTAAATCTTTTCAAGCTGAACTTAAAAATGTAAGTTTAAAGTTCCTCTGCTGCCTTGAAAAATTCAGTAAACTCAGCTTAGGTTAAATATTTTGTTAAATGTTGCATGACTTTTGAAAATGTAACTCAGTTAACTGAAACCAATAAAACAAGTTCAACAAACTAAAGATGTTAAATTGACTGAATTTTCAGTCACATGCAAAGTTGTTACAAGTAGATTAGCTTTTCTTTTAAGTTAATCAGTTTACAGTATAGATGTGTGTGCAGGGTGGTATGCACCATGACTTAAAATAATACGTATTACAGACATTAATGGGCTTTTCAAGCTACTAAAACTGTTAAACAATGTGTGCTGGGCAGTCTGCTAGTTTTGTTTCTTTAAAAACCTAATGAGTTGAGTGAACTCTTAACAGATCATTTATTCAACTCACCATTTCAAGTCAAAATATCTCATGTCAGAACAACAGAACATGTTTATAAGTCTTAAAATGGTCTGAAAATAAAAGCTTAATATTCTAACTTGAATTACCTAAATTTTCATATTTACTGTAAGTTAATGAGAAAAGTTTGATGACACTAAATTTGTTAAAACTGGCAATGAAGCATACTCAAAGTGCTTCACATTACTTTCCATTCACTCATACAAGCATTCAGACACTGATGGCACAGCCACCAGGGGCAACTTGGTTTTAGTGTCTTGCCCAAGGACACGAGAAGCTGGGATTCAAACCGCCAGCCCTGCAGCTAGGGGGCAACCCCCTCTACTTCCTAAACCACAGGCGCACTTGTTTTGTTCATTGCTTACTTTTATTAATAACAATGTGAGACTCTGACATGCATTAACACAGTTGGACAGCCGAATAATGGCTCCTCCTAGGGAATATGTCACATTCATATGGTCAGTGTTTTTCACAGTCTTTCATTGAATATCTTGCATAATGTATTTCGGTCTTGTCACGCTGATCAACAAAAGATTTCAAAGTGTCGGGGAATATGAATAGAAGAATGTTGCTCTAAGCCCACTATTTCTTAGACATACACATACACCATTAACTCAGAGGAGTTCGTGGTGAGGTCTGATCTCCCCGAAATTGTGTACTCAGCTGTGTGTAACACCTAGGAGCCAACTATTGACAAGTATTGTAGCAGTACACAGCATGAGTGGCCCCAGGGCTGTGTACACGACTAAAGCATTGCACAGTACTATTGACCCACTTAACAAAGAATAAATGACTGCTGTTGTTTATCTCCTCATATTTTTCTGTGAAAAGTGGGGTCATATTCCCCTTTTCTACCCTCAGCCTTTTTTTAACTTAGATCTCTAACTCCACTGCTTTTTCAGTTCTTTGCTTTTCATTTTTTTAATGTATCACTCTGAATAACCTTTCCCTTCCATTGTACTGCTCCAGATAGTTATGTAATCTCAGTGCCGATGTGAATTGGGACCCCACATTGACAGCTTAGTCCTCCAATGTCCTTCTCCAACCAGTGTGCCAACCCCTGGCAGCTGGGAGGCACGACACAATATGACATCCCAAAAATGTCTGATTCCATAAAGACCGTGTGTGTGTGTGTGTGTGTGTGTGTGTGTGTATGTGTATGTGTGTGTGTGTGTGTGTGTGTGTGTGTGTGTGTGTTCAGATCACTGAAGTACCTATGTCTTACATTTGACTCAGCCATCAACACTAACTTAACTGTCAGTTGGTACCTACCAAATATATGTTGCATAACCTGGCACGTGTGGGTTCAAAACAGTCTTGCCAGTTGATTTTATGACTCACATTGATTGCAAACCAAAAAAAAAAACAGAAGACTAGAACATGGGGATGTAATACACACTTAGCTCTAGACTGACAAACAACACACATTCCTTGCTGACATGACTCTTCAAATAAGATGGGTAGGATTACAGTGATACCTGGTTGCCTGATGTGAACTTTAGAGGAATTAAAAAAAAAAAACGTGACCTGTAATACCAGTAAAGGCATTTTCAGCTTGCTTTTGTCTGGTGTGGGTGTGGCACAATAATTCTGAACAATTGGTTAATGATAGTAAGTAGCTTTGTAAGCAGGTTTGCTTTTAATAAGGCTGTTTGTGCTCTTCATGCGCTAAAGCACTTCTTGTCAAAATAAAATCCCTGTTAATAATTTAAAATAAAGTATCCAGAAAGCACAAATAGCAAATACATCACAGACACAACTGGAAAAAACACCTCTGTCGAATTATGATGTAAAAGAAAATGATATTAATAAAAATACATAAAAGTAAAAATCTAAATAAATATTGAAGTCTGTCACATTCATTAAACTGTGGACAAGGCAGGAGTTGATGCATAAGAGACAGTCTAGAAATTAACCAGTACAGTGGTGTGTTTATGACCTCCTGCTGCCATGAGCCCATGTTTACTGGCTGGCATGAGTTGCCTGGGTCCCATGGTCTGTATCAGTCCACATTGTGACCGTATCAGTCACAATGTGGACTTTCTGGGATAGTCTGCCTTCAGTTCTGTAGCACCGTCCCCTCCGGATGGTGTTACAGGTCACTGTACGCCAAAACAACTAGACACAAGGACAGTTTCCTCCCTCGTGCTGTCACTCTGATGAACACTTAACCCATGACTGTATAACAGAAGGACAACACTCCGTTCAATATCTGTAAATATACTTTTGTATATATCTATCTGAAAAACTGCATCTAAACTCTGTATATATTTCAATACAAGTACTTTTTTTTATAATGCACATTCCGTTTTCTTGTTTGCACATTTTCTATTTTTTTGTTTTCAGTCTTATCTTGTTTACGTGTCTACTCGATGCCTTACAGAAGAACATTGTACATACTCATTGAGCCACTGTGCCGGAGTCAAATTCCTCGTGTGTGCAACACACCTGGCCAATAAAACTGATTCTGATTCTGATAAGCTTTAAGGCAACTCCACCTTGCCATCTAGTGAAGTATTTTTGTAGTGCAATATTATGTTTCTGCTCAAAAATAATTAACCTACACCCCCATCTACTGGTGCATTGGTGAAGTGCAACGTTAAAACCCAGAGAAAGACGACCTCTATAAAAATGTGCAGTTGTTTGAAACAATAATTGTCATAAAGAATAGCAAAATATTGTATTATTTTTAAAGCTACATTCACATACATTAAACATTTTACTTATAATATTTATAGAAGCTTTACCCCTGTGAGCTCCCCCACACATCAATTCACAAGAAGTATGAGATGGAGAGTGACACATAGCCACCATCAGTCTGAGAAATCAATGTTCAAACCTGAAATCTGCTCATTATTACTGACCTTCAGTCCGTCCGTCCTCCAATCATCAACACTGCTCCAATGGTCGTGGACAGCGCCCTAAACGGGGAGGAATACCAGTGACGTGCGGTCAGGGGAGGCAGGTGAGGCAGAGCCTCCCCTGTCAATCTTGAAAAGAAAAAAAAAGTTAACCATAAAATATAATAA
>NW_018127903.1:1790048-1797743 GCF_001952655.1 Monopterus albus | reverse complement strand
TTGTTTATATTTCCTTTACAATCCGCCTTATCAAAATGAAAGATTACATTTCCAAGATGAGAAAATTCGCAAATCTGGACTTTCAATCAAAACATTTTTGACAGTCTGGACATTTTTGTCCAGAAGGATCTTCTTTATTGAAAACATTTGTTTTAATATTGGATTCGAACGGTAAAAGGGTTTGTAATACATACCAGCTGACAAATGGATTTCGTGTACAAGTAAAGGTAAGACCATAAACTTTTATTATTTCTAGTTAGAAATAAGCTCAATTGGAATAAATTTTAACCTCAAATTAAATATGGGTCACGTTTGTGTGAAGAAGGCTGATATGAGATATAAAACATAACGCATTGTCTGTTAACAGACAATTTGTTAACGGTTCATTTGTATTTGTAAATCTGACAGTGCCTCACCAGCTGTCAACCTCACCGCACGTCACTGAGGAACACCTACCCTTTCTTAATCTCTACATAGACACTTACGCCTTCCTTTGTTTCCAACTAACTGCTAGATTTCAGACATTGCTTTCCAATAAAACTGCTCTGCCTGTGTGTGTCTGTATATTGCCCTGCCTTTGAAGTTGTCTTCCTCTTCCTGACTTTTAGATCTAGTCTCTTGTTTATTACCCTTGGTGTCCCAGTGACCCCAAATTCCCTGGCCTCTTCAGCCAGGTGGTGATAATAAATTAACTGTGGACCCTCTTTGCTAAAGCTGTAAATCTAATGAGAGTCAGTGTTTTAGTGAACCAGTCCCCTTGATGTTAAACAGTGCTCCAGTTGGCTAACACAGTAAATACTGACCAGTGATTCAGTGAACACATAGAATGATATACTCAACTAACTATGTATATTCATTTCTATCTAAAAATGAAAATCACCCTAACACCCCTTTACTTTAATAGAATGTCTTTCTAGCCTTTGTTGACACACATGTATGAAATGATGCTTATCCCAAAAAACATAATGCTGTATGCATCACTTGTTACTCTGTTCTCTCTGTGGGTGGTATTATTTAAAAAAAAAACAGTTCAATGTACCAAATTCACATTCTTCTTACCTAGCCTTAATAAAGGCAACAGTTTACAATTGTGTGTAGCGGATAATCTCACTCAGGTCATAGCCTGTTACTGCAAAGGCATAACCATCGCCATCGCAGAACTTGGCGCCACAGATTTGTGTGTCTGTCACACACTCATTGTGCAAATGGGCAACCTATGAGGGAATGAGAAAAACACACAGCCAGGGTTTCATTGACAGTAAAAGGAAAAACCACCTGATATAACTTACAGTGGAGGATAGATAAATTGTTCCTTGATTGTAGACTTAAAAAAAAAGATTTGTTCTGTTTTAAGAGCAGTTACCTCCACACTGTTGGTCTCTGGGGTCACAGTCAGGTGCCACACTCGAACAAGGGAGTCCTCAGCAGCAGATAGAAGCTAAAGCACACAAGGATTCTTTGAAAAGAAAGCCTATGAATCTAGTGTATTTCACTGTTAGCTATGTTTGACACTTCATAATAAATGCCACCACAGTAAACTGTCAGTACAACTCACCAGCCCAGAAAAAGGAGCAATGTCTAGTGAGTATATCCAGCGAGCGTGGGCGTTGACCTCAGCATGCAGAATTCCTGTCACTGCCTCAAAGAGATGGATCTGGCCTGTGCCATAACCTGCCACCACGATACCTTTCCACAGCTTGACAGATGAGCAGCTCATACTGAGCATAGTGAGAGAATAAAGGGAAATAATAATGGGCATTTGATTAGACTGAGGAAAGGAAATGAGGAAGAAACAAAGAACAGTGAAAAGGAACAAAAATTAGAGTAGATAACTACAATAATGTATGAAGAGGAGTTGGACCACAGGTTACTCTGTCACTGTTGCCTGTCATTGCAACACTTTGCTTTAGCTCAGTTTTATAGAAACAATGACTAAACGCAATCAGATTCTCACTCAAAGCCAGGGATCTTATTGAGCAGCTGAAATTCCTTGCCAGACTTCCATACACACAGATTGCCTCCATCATCTGCACTGACCAGATCAGCTATGCACTCCTGACAGGGGGGACACAGCAACAACATGGAAGGAATTAGGTAATTCATACAAGAGTTGTAGTTCCTATGAGTATTATATAAAGCAGCAATTTATTTATGGAGTATGTCTTTCATGGAGAAGTTAGAGCTATCCTATATCAACAAAAGTTCATACAAAGAGACAATGCACATACTGAGCAAGCACCCACACGTACCTGGCTGCCAGAGCACTCCGAGGCTATGTCAGTGATAGGCTCCTTGTGCTCCTCCAGGACCTCCGACAGGGTTATATTACTACCTTTACTGGGAACATCAAATACTAGAATTGCCCCAGAGGATACACCTAGAGAGAGGACAAAGCTCAGTAGACTGTAAATGTTCACTCTGTATTTTGTATATACATAACTAAGGTGAACATATTTCACTCAGTACTCACCCACACATATATAATTATCCCACACGGCTGATATTCCTCGAGCAAACACAGCCTGAGCTGGGACATAAATAAGTTTTGTGAGTACGCTAGATTTGGTATAAAACTCCGGATTAATAATTTTCTCTTAAAAAACAAATGTGTGGTTGCACAAATATGCATATATGAACAGGGTTTTAAATGTGCAAGCAAACAAAGCTGCACTATCCAAGTAAACATGACATAGTGGAAAAACATTGTTCACATGTACACCGTTATCACTAGCATTTGTGACTGTGAAGATACTGTATATAGTAATAATGTGGGTGTAAATGCCTGAAAATTGTTTTTGATTACACATGTAGTAATCAGGTCCACCCACCGGTGTTTGTAATTACGCTTGTGTTATGAAGATGGATCACCTGTGCTGCGCTGACACATTTCCAGGAACAACACTTGTCATATTTTACTGTATCATATCAAACTGTGTTACAGCTTACTGTATAGCATCATATAATAAAGTCAGTCATTTCAAAGTTTTCATGCAACTAATTGAGACAAGTAACTCTTGGAGTGCCTACATGTGTAGCAAGTCCACGGTTGTAAGTTTACCTGTAGGTGCATCTGAAGTATCCAGTGCATGCCAGTACACCATTATGGACCCATCAGATTCATAAATCTAATGCAATGGATTTGCATGAATGTAAGTAAAAGGGCCCAAGAACATATACTTGAATACATTTGTTTAGGTTCACATTTTAAAAATACTCAATGGCACAGGCTAGACTACAGCATAATCATAAGAGACAACCACAGCCACCAAAAATGGTGATTGCCACTGACCACAGACTAGAGCAAACACATGCACATACTCACCTGGATGCCCTTCTGGGAGGTCACCACCAGCAAATCACGAGAGGGCAGAACACAAAATGCAACCTGTTAAAAGAAAAAAACTGTATTTATTTATTTATTATGATACTGTGAAATACAGTGTGCCAGCAATATAGACAAAATTTGTTAACAGTAAAACTAATCATTTCATATTTGTCAGCAACCAAATAAACAATGTTGTTTTTTACATAAACTAACTGGTTGGGAGATGGGAACTGTGCTTTACTCTAGCACATTGGAGTGAAAATTAAACAGCGAACATGAGTATGACAATTTTATAACTCTGCAGCAGGGCAGTGATTGAGGCAGTCAGTGTGTTTTATAGTCAGTCCTGCATTTTTGCTCTGTGCAGGTAAGAAATGGCTGACAGTGAGATATGCCTATACATATACTAGAATAGATGGGGTGTGTTTAATTGTTCACTCCCAAGAAGGTAGTATGTGTATTGGTTTAGCATCAAAAAAGAAAGATTCTAAGTGTCTGCAGATACCCATGACTCACAAGCTGATAAATGATTCTAAATCAAACAAACTTCACTGTATGACAGGTTTATCTAAATTTATGACAGCATACTTTCTCTCGTCTAAACCTGAGAGACTGTAAAAGTAGGGCCACAGTTCATCTGGCTGAAAATTTGCACATACAATAAAAACAATAATGAATACTAAAAAATAAATGCAAAGAATATAAAAGGGAACGTTTTGCTTTTATCTTACTGGACATCCAGTGCAAGTTCCTCGAGGACTAGAATAATATTCTGCTCTCATACTGAAAAATAACAAGTGGAAGACCATAAAAACAAATGCAGACATTGCATAGTGGCCTGACCTGCATGATGAGAGATGTGCTTGTGGCGACATTGGGCTCCTTGGACTGCAGCTGACGGTGGGAGTAGTTGAGACCGTCCCAGGACGCGCTGACCATGTTGACCACGTTAGCATGGACCACAGTGAAATAGGTGAGGCGCCGCGGGGCGATGCGCAACACACTCAGGTTGTTGTACAGTGCCGAGGCGCTGTTTTTGATCTGAATGCTCTTTTCTTTGTGATACATCTTGCAGAGTTCTCTTTCAAACACCGCAGTCTGCTGAAATGGAAGTGGATGATCTGCTGTCAATCTAAGAGAAGAAAATATCATCACCATTAGAACATGGTTAGGTTAAGTTAGCAGTTTCTATAAACACTTACCTCTATTTGGCAGTAAATTGCGATGCTAAATCATAGCGCTAGCTACTAGACATTAGCAACAAGATAGGTGTGTTAAAGAAATCCTAACTGCAATAAAGCTGCTTAAGTAAAAGAGGACACACTGGTTTTGTAGATGAAATTGCCTAAGATTAGACAGTTGGCTCTGCCAGTCAATCAAAATTAACACGAACGAAGCACCTTCCTAGCTAATGTTAGCAATAAGATTAGCGTTACCTCCGCGTCCTCCGCAGCCATAGAGACAACGCCACCTCTACGTATTACGTCATCCTTGAGGGCTCGGTTGCTGAGCACCCGCAGTCCACACGAAAGTAGAGGACTCAAAATAAGCTATAAGGTAAGGTTTCAAACATTGCTCGTAAAACGTAACCACTAACCTATAAACTGGTGTTGCGGTCGAATGTTTATGTGGAGCCATTTTAACTACGCCAAATTACGCAAGTTACCATTGTTTTCAAAACTGCTTTCAAAACACTGCGCGGAACTTAAAAGTGTAACTCCACAATATTTTTTGCGCTGTATGCACACATTGTTTGTTTGCCTCGGACGATTGTTTTTCAAACGAAACACACATTGGTTATGATAGTTTTATATGAAAGTTCCCATGAAATAAAAACTGTCAAGTTTGATCATATCCATCAGTGTGTGATAATGTTTACTGTAGCTATAACATTTTATAGTATATGCCAACTAGTATGGACTGATATTGTGCTATGTTTGTTTATTTATTTATCCAGTAAATATATCAAACCTTTCTGGCTTGTAATTCTGTCAGATTTTTTTTTTTTGATTTGTGTTTGAAATTACACACCAGCCTCTGAGCAGAGATGGCCCATTCTGCAGCCAAGTCTCAGGCTGACAAGCATAAAGTTATGTTGCCTGCCCAAGTGACTACACCTCCAGTGCAGGAGCTGGAAGTGGAAGATATTATCCCTGGTCGCTTAACTCGGACACAGTGGAGGGACATGTTAATGCAGGAGGATGCAGAAGACACAGTGGGGGAGATCATGGATGAACTTTTGCGCAAGGTCATGGAAGGCTGTTTCAAGGTGTACCTTGAAAGACAGGTAAAATAGAAAGGCATATATGCATTTTATGTTGATTTTACTTCAATGTGAACATCTTACTATTGCCACTCCAGAAAGATTTTTCTTTACCTTCCTTTCATCCACAAATCACGTACATACAGTATAACATCCATGCTGTTGCCTGTCTTTGCCCTTAAGCTAGCACCTTTCTCTGTATGCTGGGCTAAGAGCTACCTCACACGGATTCTAGAGCAGCAAATCCTATGCCTAGATGAAGGAGAAGAACCAGAGGAAGCATCTAAAACAGAAGACTCAGAGCCTTTGCCATCAACCTTAGATTCCTGGGCTGAAGGATGTGTGCCTGTTGTGAATGCTACCCCTCAATCCCCCCACACCACACAACAGGTATTCTTAATGTCTTATCTGAAAGTCTTCAAATTTCAACTTAGAAGTTTTCTGTCTATATCTAAAAGTATGTCTATATTTCCATCTCTCTAACAGAAGCCTGACCCGGTACAAACAGAACCAGCAGTCAACCAGCAATGTGATGGTACAGCCCAAACAAGCACCTCTCTAAAGCAATCTCAAAAGGAAACAAGTCCCATGAGGCCTGTCCCTGACAAGTACTATAAAGTTACTCCTCAGCCCCCAACAAAAATTGTTGGAAAGAAGAAGCAGCAGGTTAATTTACCTCCGAAGCCTGTTCTGGGCAAACTCCTGCCATCACTGTCCTGTTCAGCAAAACCAAAGGATGTGGCAATAGAGGGTAAAAATAGGGCATATTCCATTTATAACCATATGCCTGAGCCATTTTATCAGGCCAAGGCCTACAAACCCATACCAAGGCTTGACCCTTCCAGTCTGCCTCGACACATTGTCTTTCCTCAGTATGAGATTGTGGATAACAGCAGCACAATACCCAAGAAAACAAGTGGACTATCCAAACTGAAACCAAAATATAACCAGCAGCAAACTGAGTGGACAGTAACATCACCGAAGCCACTAACCAGCTCAAAGGATCAACCAGCAATGTTTCAGAAAATAAATGAGGCAGATGTTTTTCTGAGGAAATCTCCGTCTAGACGTAGAAAGGAAGGGATTGTCTCTTCTGGGTTTGTGAGGCTGGACACAACGGTTTTGGCAAAGGGTGTTTCTGTCCTGGATCCCCAGGCTGTTGAAATGAACCCTCTCAAATTTAACCCTCCTGACCAAGCTACTAAGCTGAGGCCGATAAAAAGTGTTTTCAGTTGACCAGATTACCACAGGTCCACCACCTCAGGTCACTCCATTATTTCAGTCTAAGAACTGTAGCAGCTGACTATAAAATTCAGTGATAATGCATTTCTGTAGCTGTATAAAGAACACGAGCTATATGTTAATGAAATAAAAAGATTTTTCTAATACCAGAACACGTCATATAGCGTCCAGTGTGGGATAAGTTATGAAAGCTGATTATATGTTTTGAAAAAATTTCAAGCCATTTTTTCCTTTGTGAGATAGTCTGCCTTCACAGTATAGTAGTGAAATGCACATAAGAAATAGGACCTGATAAAACAGTGAATGCCTCTATATTTGTCCTCCCCAACCACATACATGTGAAGGTCAGAATATTAAGAACACCTCTAAATATAATGTAGTCCAGTACACCGCCTTTAACTATGATCAATAAACTTAACTGAGTTTCATAAACACAGTTGTTGAGGCAGAAGTGTTGCAGTGAATTGCATACAATAACTAATAAACGTAGCTGGTGTGTGTAATTGCATCTATATATAAAAATGGTGTCCTTAGTGCCTACCACAAAATAGTGAAAGGCTAGAGACAGGTGAAATGAGGAAATTGCAATATGGTTAGATTATTTTTTACATCTTTGTCCAGTTTCAATGTCCATCTGTTTCCTATGATCACTCTTGAACTGTCACCTGAAAATCAAACCAATTGCTCATGCATCAATTGCATATGATGTTTGTGTGTAAGTGTATGTATATTTATCAACTTTCTGCCTTCCACTGAATCATTTTGGAAGATGTAGTTTGTAGTGCTATTTAACTGAGAGGGGCTTTTATTTTGTCCATCCCATTTATGAGGGTAGGCCAAATAATAGAAACATCTCACAATGCAA
>NW_018127903.1:1782030-1790022 GCF_001952655.1 Monopterus albus | reverse complement strand
GATTATATTAGCTGAATCAATACCTCTCTAAGACAGTTTGAACAAAATCTGAAGGTTATTACCTTTATAGGTGTAGGCTATAAAGCAAGACTTGTATTAGAATGAATTAGTTTTAGCTAAAAGTGTACCTTATAGTAACTGGCTCTAACATTATGCACATAATCTGATGCTGCTCCATATATATGCTGAGATTTGAATTTAAAAAGCAATAAAACAAATAATCATGTTAAATTTGTTTGATCAATTTTTACTTGAATTTGAACCAACCTAAGATTTTACCCCAATAACCAAAGAAGTGCAGCACTATTAAAATGCTCGACTTGCACAATAACCGTATGTGATCCTTGTAAATGGGCGAGGGGCATGAAATAGTCAGATGGTTAACAACTAAACTGCTCTGTTTGTAGGACATGAGACAGACAGAGAGTCAGACTAACAAAAATAGATGGCCATGGTGGGCATGTTAGGCAGGCAGCGAGGGACAGAGAAAATTAAGACCCCTCAGTACTTCCATTATGAGTGTGCCTGGAGGTCCTACAACAATAAACTGGTGCCACAGCATGTAGGTAGTCAGATGGTTAGCAAGAGAAACTCCTCCAAAAACATAGCCGTACTGTAAATTGCCATGGCAATCATGTTGGACAAAGAGGAAAGGCTGAGTCTTTTCAGTACTCACCTTATGAGCCCAGGAACTTGTAGGACTTTACTGCTGATACAGTGCTGCCAAACCCCAATCCCCAGCCACCGATCATCAGGATGTGTTCCATTTGTTTGTATTGACATGCCGCTTGTTACGTAGCAGCAAGGGCGGGGAATCCCGTTAAATGGAGTGCAGGCGGCACATGAGGGGGAGATATGACTATGATCTTCATCAGTTGGTAATGGTAATTCCGGAAAATAGGCCATTCTTTCATATTAAGCAGCATGATGTTTCTGCTTTTGAACACAAAGTGAACAGCCTATGCCACTGAGTGAATACTGCCCAAAAGAGCCAGGATACAGGACACAATCTTAATATCAAGTGTGATTTTATGTTTATTTTATTATTATTATTATTATTTTGTTTATTCAATTGGGATTTTATGGAATTAATGTTCAACCTTAATGTAACTCAGATATCCTGTCTGCAAAGTTTCTGATTCATAATCAAAGTTTTGTGCTGCTCGGAGGTTACGGTGCCCATATTTTATGTCAGCAAACAAGCTGCTGTTCACATTTCTGTTGGGTTAGGTCACCACGTCCTTAATGCACCCATGCAATTAAAACGTCAAGGAACTGAATCAAATGTAACAGAGGTAACGATAACTGTAATATGATAATGTAAATAACAATCTAAGTTACGTTAGTTTACAATCGGTTAATTATAAATATAAAAGGCTAAGGAATAAAACATCCATCAATCCATCCATTCATTATGTACCTCTCATTTCTGAATGGGGTTGGGGTGCGCTCGCGCTGGAGCACCAATCATACTTGAGACTGCTAATGCAACCTATCTTGTTGAAGTCGCTAGGACGCTCTAGCGTAACTAGCAACAAGCCAATCACCATTCAGTGCCACCGCTTCTACGCCAATCGTGGAATAGTTTACTGGGTAGCACGTTTCACTGACCCGTTACATGTGAGAGCGCAATGAAAGGAAAGCAGGTTTGATTAAAACTCAAAATATTGGGATTATCACAACTTTAAAAGCATACCAGACATGAAAAAGAAGCAGGCGGTTGCAGAGGACAAAGTAGAGGTAAGACTGGCAACATTTATTACGATTCAGGTGCGTAGGGGCTAACCGCGGCTTAACAGTTTTAATTTCTGGAACACGGGCATGCTTTGCGTACAGTTTTGCAATTAAGTTATATCGGTAAGATTTTGTTTAACGTACAGTGTTCAGTTAATATAAAGCAGAAATGTACAATCGATACATACTGATTTGTTACAAGTACTTTAAGTGGACATGTTAAAATTGAATCGAATTAAGCTGTTGCTGCTACTGGGTATGTTGTGCTGTTGCTATTTTACAGATGATTCCCCCAGAATCCTCTCAAGAGGAGCAGGGAGGTGAGGCTCCCGTTAAAGCCAAAAGGAGCAAAACTGAGGAGGTGGTCTATCACCCAGTGAAGCTGTCCAGAAGTGACCTGTACAGACCTCCTACCGCAGAGGAGCTCAGCCAGCTGAAAGAGGCAGAAAGCTTGTTTCACTGTAGCCTTCTCAAAATGCAGGTTAGACTTCTGATTTACTGATATGAACATGGAAAAGGAGGATGAACAGAGCCAAGGGGGTTTTGTATTAAATCAAGCTTTTCAGCCTATGCCAGAAAAACCACACACGCTTTCACACAGTGCTAGTAAAGTTCTGTGATCTTTACCAATAACAGATGGAAGAGCTGCTGAAAGAGATTGCCCTGAGTGAGAGAAGGAAACAGCACATAGATTCTTTCATTCAGACAGTCACTAATCTGCTCCAGACTGTGCCAGAATCACCAGAGGTGGAGGTATGTAGCACTTTAACAGTTAGAAAAGCATCATGATTGAACATACAGTAGATGTTTAGTTCCATTCATTCATGCTCTTCACAAATGCACAACCATCTGTTACAGTGCATTCTACTCAGCCTCTCTTTGTGTTCAGGTGAGTGACCTGTCATGGCTGTCTGGTGCAGTTAAGGTCCCTTTCCTCCTGGTGCCCAAAACAACAAAGGGCAAGTTCCACATGGCACCTCCTGCTTCTGTTGATCTAATCGGCAGCTACCCCCTGGGCACCTGCACCAAACCACGCATCATGGTGGACCTGGCTGTCACAATTCCAGCTGTAAGTCACCTTGACCTTTTCTCTTTCAGTACATAATTTTAATCCAAGAGAGCAGTGTGCTGTTATTGTGTATTCAATGCACTACGACAATACAAACAATAAATCATGAGAGAAACTTTCATATGTCTGCTCACGTCTCTGTCATTAGGATGTCCTCCACCCAAAGGATGTGATTAACCAGAGGTATCCGAGGAAGAGAGCTCTCTACCTGGCAGGCCTGGCCCAGTACCTCACATCCTCCTCTGACATTGGAACCATGCGTTACTCTTGTCTCCATGGAAATCGACTACGACCAGTTCTGCTGCTGACACCTCCAGGTAGTTAATGTTTGATTTTACACAATATTGTAACCTTCAAGAGCACTGGATATAGTTTTCACTTTATGTATTTTCATCAGCAAATAATGTTTTGTATATTAGCCCCTTTTTGCATATATAAAATAGCATTTAATTTGGTTATGGTTGTGAAATAAGCTGTGTTGTTGTGTCCCATCTTTCAGGTAAAGACTCTTCCAGCTTCAGCATCCGTGTTCATGCCTGTCCGCCTCCTGGGTTTTTCAGGCCCAGCCGTTTCCACCCCCAGAGGAATAACATCCGCATAGAGTGGTACACTGAACTGCAGGCCTCCAAGTCTGGTAAGCTTGTACATTTATACAACTAGTTCTTCAAATTTTATCCATCTTGGTTTCAATATTACTGGCGGTCACTTTTTCTCATACATACGGTCATGACCAAAGTTATTGGCACCCCTGCATTTTGTCCATTCCATTTTTGGAGTTCTGTGTGGAATGTATCAGATGTGGCTTTTTGTGTTATTCCAATGCAAACAAAATAAATAAACATGAAAATACCAAAGAATTTGTGATTGCGGCCATTTTCTGGGAGAAGTAGTGCATTTATCTGACAGAAAAGTGGGGGTGCCAATATTTTTGGCCATAACTCCAGGACTTTATTGTTTTTCAGCAACAGTTTAATTCACAAATGTTCTTCTTTTTTTTATATTAAGAACAGTTTCCTTTCTTTCTTGTTTGTTGCAGAGCGCATCGACCCTCCCACTCCACATTACAATAGCTCTGTCCTGGGGGATTTGCTGCCCAGGGCTCATCTCCAGTTTCTTTGTGCTATCAGCTCCCAGTGCTCATCTTTTGCCAATGGGGTGGCTTTGCTCAAAGTGTGGCTTCGTCAAAGAGAGCTCGAACAGGTTCTACACAGTTTACTCCCATCTTTTTTTTAGACATCTGACACTGTTTATCTCACCTCACCTTTCTATCGTTCTCTCAATGTCTTGCAGGGCACTGGTTGTTTCAGTGGCTTCCTGGCATCAATGCTGTTGGCTTATCTGCTGACCACCCACCGAATCAGTAACACTATGACAGCCTATCAGCTGCTGCGAAACAGCTTGAACTTTCTGGGTAAGAAAATGTAACATCAGCTAAACCACAGGTTTTAGGTTTTTATAAAGTGTGATATTATATAAGGTAGTTGTACTAATCACAGTTTTGAACCCTCAGCATCTACGGATCTGACAGTGAATGGGATTAGCCTCGCCAGAGATCCTGACTTTACAGCTGTGAGTTGTCTATCTCAAATTTAAAAGCATAAACATTAACATGCAGGTTGTTAAAAACTTTATTTACTTCCTAAATTACTTGTTACCGTCCCCTCTTTCATCTTTTCTCTGCAGCCATCTCTTGCAGAGTTCCACAGTGCTTTCCAGGTTGTGTTTGTTGACCCTTCAGGCCATCTCAACCTGTGTGCTGACATGACTGCTTGTACCTACAAACAGGTAAATACTGTGAAAACACATGATTGGCTGGTGAGATTAAGCAACAGGTTGTGACCATTTTCACACTGGTTCTCAGCTGCAGCATGAGGCTTCTGTGTCGATGCAGTTCTGGGACAACCCTACAGTGGATGGGTTCCACAGCCTCCTCATGACTCCCAAACCCATGATGAGGACAAGTGACCATGTATTCCAGTATGGCTCTGTTTACATGCTACTACAACAAAAACTAATTACAGTACATCATACATTACACAACCAGCTTAGTTTTACTCCTCCTTTTCAACACACCATTTCTGATTGTCTTTGAAATGTTATCTTTTATAGATTCATGCTGAATATAGTTTCCATTTTTATTGCTAGGGCCCTTTCACATTGTTTGACAGACTTCCCGTCTTCATCCTGTCAGCTCTTCTCTTTTGTGCTTTTTATCTCCCACTCAGATTATGTGAGCTGGTGAAGCTTCAGTCCAGCTGTAAGAAACTGAATCTCCTCAGTGAGCTGATGGACCACAGTGGAAATTATATCCACACTGTGCTCCCTTTTATTCTGTCCCTGCTTCAGCAAGGATTGGGCCAAAGGATTCGCCTCCTCACCCACTCCCTCTCTCCTGACCCTGAGGTGGGAGATAGTTACAGTCACTCATGTCTGGCTCACTCAAATGGCAGAACACACTTGTTAAACTTTTTTATTTTTGCTTTGTCACAGTGGTCCGTGGAGAGTGACGCCCCAAAACACAGAGATCAGCCTCCTCTCTCCTTCGGTTTGCTCTTAGAGCCAGAGCTGGCGGCCTCTGTTCTGGAAAGAGGCCCCCCTGCAGACAGCCCTAAGGTAACCTCACCTGTCTCTCTTCTGTACATGTGTGTGCGTTGTCATACTTATAAATTCAACCCTACTGGGATTTAAGATGAGGTCATTTTGCCTTACATGAGTGCAATATTAGGAATGCTACAAAGTGGGAGCCAATTTGTTTTGGTATTTACTCATTGTAACAGTGTGCTTGCACACTGTATTTGATTGATGAGGGAAGTATGGCCTTTACACCTGAGATGTAAACTTTCACATAGGCTAAACATAATTGTTTTCTCTTATTGAGAAAGGACAGTTTGGTGTAGTGTTTTTGACTGTGAGTATAGATGTAAATGTTTTAAGAGTGTAGTGCTATTATAATAACTTAACCAGATGCAGCATTTATGGTTACAACTCAACTCCATTTCTTAGACTGCCATTTGCAAAAGGCTTTTTTTTTTTGTATCAAGCAATAGAAACAAACAGTTGTTGGAGAGAAACAGTACAGGTGTTTATTGGTTTTGTGGACTTGTTTCTCAATCAATCAAATCAATCATAAACTTTAATGCCAATGATGTTAAAATACAAGGAATTTGAATACAGCTCAGTGCAAATAAGAATAACAAGTAAAAAAAACAAGAAGACAAACAACCATCTATTTCAAAATATGTACATATATACATGTTAAAATGAGTTATTTTATGTACAGTGGTTACAGTTATAAGTTATTCTTCTCTCTTTTCTCTTATTATACAAGTTATTCTTCATCATTTCTATGTTACCATGCTTGTGCAATGATTGATTATTAACAACAGCAGTGTTCCTCTGTTAGGCATCTGAGTTTCGTCAGCTGTGGGGTTCTCGCTCCGAGCTGCGTCGCTTCCAGGACAGCACCATCACTGAGGCTGTGGTTTGGGATGCAAAGACCATGTGCCAGAAACGGCTGATCCCCAGACAGATCATCACACATCTGCTACAGCTGTATGTATTTTATTTTGGCATAGCACACAGAAAAGACATCACATTAATACTGGTAATAATACAGTGGCTTGTTTGGTCACTGAGTTCCTAGCTA
Organism: Monopterus albus; assembly: GCF_001952655.1. Taxonomy (NCBI): domain Eukaryota; kingdom Metazoa; phylum Chordata; class Actinopteri; order Synbranchiformes; family Synbranchidae; genus Monopterus; species Monopterus albus. The sequence goes on along the minus strand of NW_018127903.1, from coordinate 1,783,573 downwards.
TACTGATAATAGGGCTGGATATTGATACTGATCTCTTTATTCAGTTAGATTTTGAGACCATTCATTTTGATTTATCGTCATGCATAATTTAAAAAATAAATGCTATCCCATAGAGTCACAAACAATAGCAGATGCTTCCAGCTAAGTCCAGACATCCACTTCAGTGATCACTTTGAAGTGCAAATATAACATTTAGCACAAATGTAGGTATTTAGTGAGAAAAGGCACAGATGCAAAGACCAGTCTCTGGATTTCAAGAACCAATATTGAATCTTTCAAAGACAAATCATACTTAATAGGAAAATTGATATTTTTATCCAGCTCTAACTGATAATATAAGTACTGATAATGCTATTATGGTAACAAAGGTACGAACGAGTTATTTTGCTGCTTCATTGTTTTTTTTTCCTTGTGATTTTCACCCCAATTTGTGAACTGCTGTAAGTAAATATATTCAAAATAGGTTTGCGAACCATCATGCACATAATACATAATACCTGTGTTAAGGTAAGTGAGGTGTATGAAAGACTAGTGCAGTGTTGGCATCCTCCACTGGAGGGTCTCGGATACCTGGTGTATGATGTTGAATGCCAAGTATTTGTAGTCACCATGTGTTTACTCAGATATCACTGACATAATTGTATTACTGACTTATTGTCCACTGTTCAAGCCAGGAGTATCAGAATCTGTTTTTGCTGACAGACTTTTTGTGTGTAGCATTATTAGGCCCAACAGATATATCACCATTATAAGAGAAGAGAACCTGCTGTCGTAACAGCCCTGCCATCCCCGTCCTCCCTGACTCTTGCAACATCCAGTCAAGGCATCTTGCCCTTTACTGCTCTACAGTAACCTTATTGTTTTATCTATATACAAAGTCAGTGTACACCATCATATTGGGTTGCGCAAGTTACACATTTCTGTTTACAAAGATCATCATGTCAGCGTGCTCTGGGCTCAGTCTTGTGCGCATTGTTGCAAATGCTTGCCCAGCCTCTGACAATAAAGATGGCAGCGAAACCCCAGGTACACACAGATAGTGTCTCGCTAGAGTGGCCAGTTTGGGGAACCTTGGTCCATTTACCCTCCACCAGTCAAGAGGATTTATGTCCAGTGAGGGAGCAATGTCTCTCAAGTAGTAATCTACCTGAGCCTCAGAGTCTGTCGCATAGGAGGAACTATAGTTGTCCCCTAGGAGCAACATCATGGTGTTTTTGGTGTCACTTCTCATTTGTGAGGGCATAGCCACCTGGCTAATATCAGGCGTGACCAGAGTCTCCTGTTGTTCATCCTTTGTGCCCACAGTAGTAGTTTTAACATCTAATTTTGAAACCAGTTCATGCAGTTTAACCTTTGCAGCGAGTCTCCCTGTTGGTGTCAGAAAGCTGAGATGTTTGTGACGAGGGTCCAGCATAGAGGCTATCAGAGCTGGTTTGGAGGCGAGGTCACTGGAGTCAACCTGTGAACAGTAAAGTGAAACAACAGTAATAAAGACTTATTGTAAGAGGATGCAGACTGTTCATCTTTATCAACATCAATCGTT
>NW_018127903.1:1776255-1781933 GCF_001952655.1 Monopterus albus | reverse complement strand
CAGCATTAGTTTATTCCCACCTCCATGTGATTTCTAAGAGATTTCTGAACTTTCAGCTTGAACTCAGACACTTGTTCAACATCGTTGTCTTTTGGCACAAGGTGAGTCTGAATGAGGCTGAACGTGATTGGGTAGATGTTTGAAATGGACACCTCTGTTTCAGCAGATATGACCGTTGTTGCCCATTTCAGTGTTGCCAGCACAGGTGTGAAATTCTCAATTATTTGCCAGCAGTCATCTTCGATCTCAAGGGTCTGAGCTTCCTGTCTGTTTGTGATTGTGCGATCAGAGAGCACAGCTTTAATTGCCCATCGTTGCTCAAGCAGGCGTTCGAACATATCGCAGATGGTGTCCCATCTGGCTTTGCTTGACTGGATAAGCTTGTGCTGTGGCAGGCACATCTGAACCTGCTTGTGCTCCAACGCATCACTTGCCATCGAGTTGTGAGTGAAATGCCTGACTAGTTTCCCTGCTGCGACAATGATACGGACTAGATCCTCACTAAGCCCATCACTGACTGCTAGCTGCAGTGTAGTGGCAAAGCAAGTGGCGTAGTCCCAGGTGACACGGGCACACACATGGGCTGATACCATCTCCTGTGTGTTGTTATGAACGCATGCAGTCACCTTCCCAGCAACACCCCAGGCTTTCACAGTGTTGAGAAGCCTCTCCGTGATACTGTCTGTAGTAGTGTGGCTGTCTGATGATAGTCTGTGAGTCTGCAGCACCGCTGACCTTCCATGCCAGTCTTCTGTTATGAATGAACAGGAAACTGTAATGTACTTCTGAAATGGGAGGGCTGCCCAGAAGTCGGCAGTGAGAGCCACCTTCTCCACTCGACCCAGCTGCACCACAAGTTCCTCCACCTTCTCATGGTAATGGCTTTCAATAAGCCGCATAATATCACCAGCAGATGGGATTTTATAATTGTGCACAGTGTATGCAAGTAGCTCACGAAAGCCATCGCCACTAACCACGCTGATGGGAAGCATGTCCTTCTCTATCATTTTGGAGATAAGTTCAGTCACCTCTGCATGCGTTGCCAGTGACCCACCATCACTGGGCATAGTGTCAGGGTGCTTGTTTCTGATGTGGTACATCATGCTGGTGGTGCTGCTCCTGTATTTCAGCTTGGTGTCGCACATAGTGCAATGAACCTCGTCGTCTACTTTGATGAAAATGTCCCAGACAGAGCTCCGCTTTAGGCGCTTCCTCTCGCTGTAGTCGCGCTCAGGGGGGCTGACAGTCGTGTTTATGTTGGGTGACATGATCGCAACCTGCGTAATGTCCGAATTAGCGACACTGTCCTCCTCGATGCACTGAACGGTACAGATGACTGGTTTCTCATCTTCCTCCGGTGGTGTCGTGTGCGGATGGTGCCTGCTCATGTGGTTCATCATGGAGCTGGTGGCTCCGCCGCAGTACTTCAGCGTAGCGTCGCATTTCATGCAGCGGACGAAGTTCCCCACTTGTTCAAAGCAGTCCCAGACAGAACTCCGTCTTCTCCCCGTACGCTTCATGTTTTTGTACAGCTGGCTAATGTCCGATCCTAAAGCATTTTAGGTTAGCACGCTAGCTAATATCAGAGCCAACTTTCAATGCAAAAATGATATCTTTGTGGTAATAAACACCAAGTTGTGAGCCGTTTCACGTGTACATATGTCCCAACAGTGAGGAGAGTGTGGGTATGATTCTGCTGAAGTCTCGTTTTTCAAAAAAGAAAATATGTTTATTTTCCGCCAGGCATGCAGATATCCCCGAATCCTGTGTGCGGTATGTGGGGTCGATGGTAGATGACGTCATAAAAACAGGAAATGAGGTAATGCAGATTTATTGCAATTGAATTTATTTTTAATACACGTCAAATTTACGTCAATTAATTTGGACATTATTGAAGAGAAATAGAATATAGTTATGCATTTATCAATACTCTTGTAATTTACCTAACAATTTCCTTTTGGGGGGTATCCTTATCAAAATAGGTCTTTTAATAAGTGGTGTAATACAGTTATATTGTGCTCTTTATTGCCTGAATTTTTGTCATGTTTTTATTATTGTTTGTCATTTAATTTTTTAAAAAATGGTGTAGACCACCAAAAGGTGGTGTCAGTGTCGCTGTTTCACTACACAAAAAAACATACTCTGACAATGTGTATGTAAACCATGTGTTTGGTGTGTATTATTTGTTTCAGGTGCATAGTACTGGAGAGGAGGAGAGTTTACTGGTGGTTCAGTCTTATGATGACCTGAGCAGAAAACTGTGGAGGCTGGAGGGTCTGCCTCTCTCTATCACAGCAGTGCAGGGAGCCCACCCAGCACTCAGATACACACAGGTAAAGCCTCTTGTCCTCACTCATCAGTGATGTGGTAAGGAGTAGTAAAATGTTAGTTATTTTACAATATTTTAAATGCCATTGCAATGTAGTTTGGTGCTTTTGTTAAATTACTGATAGATGTGGTCATGTAAATTGTGAACTTACTGTTTTATGACAGTTCTAATATTTCAGCTATGCCTTGCAGGTTTTCCCCCCACTGCCAATGAAGCCGGACTATTCCTTCTTTGACAGAGAAAAGACTACTAGGTCACTGGTGCCAAAGGAAGGCAAACCTTGCCCAGCTTATGTCACCCCTATCAAAGGTTAGTTCTTCATGCACCAGCAAAAAATAATAAGGTGTTAACTCTCATTTAATCATTTGAAAACTACATCTGGACTTAAGTAATTTCTGCACTGTCTGACAGAGTGAATGTGTTATGTATGAATTTTCACTCTGACTGAAACATAATTTTACTTTTTCTCTTTTGCTCTGGTGGTTACATGTCATTTTTCTTAAAATCTGGGATGACAATAATGGTATTATTCAAAGCAGGAAAGTTGCAGCCACTTAACCGCTGACATTTAGCAATATAAACTCATATGCCATTGTATTGGTAACCCTGTTCTTGTAGTGATCTGTCACATGGAGGGGAGTGGAAAGTGGCCTCACAATGCTCTCGCCATTCGGCATATCCGAACTGCCTTCCACATCCGCCTGGGAGAGTTACTCAAGAAGAACCATAATTATACATGCAGGCCCTGCCCCACACACCTTGATGTCTGGAAGGTATATTTTAAGTACTATATGCTATTCTTTTGCCTGTGATCTTGACTGTAAAACTGTTTTTTGGGAATGTAATTATGAGTTTGTGATGTGTCCAGGCAAGTTGTTGAAACATTTTTTTAAATGCAGTATTTAGTTCCTTTCTGTTGTCTTCTCTCCCTTTGTTAATGTATCCAGGATGGCTTGGTGTTCCGCATCCAGGTGGCATACCATCGGGAGCCTCAGGTGTTGAGGGAGAGTGTAAATGCTGAGGGACTGCTTGTTGTAAGGGACAATGAGGAGGTTCAGGCTTTGGAGATGGCCACCATTCACAAGCCTCTACTCACCAGCACATTACATGGGTAAAATTAAAAAAGTGCTTGTGTGAGAAAGCAAAGTATTAGGGTCACTGTTATAACTTTTCAAGAAAAAGTTGTGTTTTTTTTTTTTTATATATATACTTATGTTTTCACTTCGTTCAACTTTTGTTATACTGTTCTTTTCTGTCTCTCACCTCTCTCCCTTGGAAAAGAGGTTCTAAACCTCAATGGGACTTCACTTGGTAAAATGAAGTTTGAATAAAATAAAATAGTTTATCTTTCTTGTTTATTATTTTACCTGCATACAAATGCATCTTATACGTTTCATCTTGTCGTTGGTAGGCTCCAGCAGCAACACCCATGTTTCGGGGCAGTGTGTCGCCTGGCCAAACGTTGGCTGGGGGCTCAGCTCTTCAGTGAACACATTACAGAGGACACAGCAGACTTATTGGTGGCATCACTCTTCCTGCACCCTGCACCCTTTACTCCTCCTGGGTAACTACCACTTGTACCTTTTACTAACCTGTCTACCTCATGTGGGTATACATTCTACTCACTACCTTTTGTTTGTTCAGTAGGTCATGAAAGCACTTTTTTTTTCTGTATTCCTCAGTTCTCCTCAGGTGGGCTTCCTTCGTTTCCTTCATCTACTCTCGTCCTTTGACTGGAGGAACAACCCGCTGATAGTCAACCTCAACAGCCAGCTCACAGGCAAGCACTCCCACTCACCCTTTTATCCTCACACAAATGGCATCCCTATGACTTTTATTTACTCACTTGACATACTTTAACATCCTGCTCACATGCATCACTGTTTCAGTACCAAGTTTTGTTGTTGTTCACCGTCTGTCACATGTAGCGGCCGACTACACAGAAATCAAGAACACGTTCATGGGATCCAGGGAGTCTCTGCCTGTCATGTTTATAGCTACACCTAAAGACAAAACGTTATCTATGTGGACCAAGCAAGCACCTACTGTACAGGTCAGTGGACACACAAGCAGAGTACACAGTTCACACAACGCATTTAGTTAGTAAACAGGAAAAAAACACAAACTGGAATATTAATATAACTGAATGTCTTTTGAAAGATGATAAATGCATGGCTCTAAACAGACTGACTAGATTAGTTTAAGAAACTAAGATAATTCTAGATGGACTGAATTTGTGCATTACATACCACAGGCACATAGCCATGTTTTTTTTTGACTCAGCCGGAAATTGGTTGGTATGGAGCCTTTACAAGACCTCATGCCAATCATTGATCTAGAAAATATATGTATTACTTTAACAAATATTAAAATAGCACAAAATATCCAACAATAAACAACATTCTGAATGAAAGAATTTGCATCTTACAATAACTGCATCAACAACTCAAAACTAACTCAGAAGCACTCTGTTGGGACCCGATTCTTTTCACTGTTAACTCTGAGAGACGAGGCAGTCCAAGGAACTACAAAACAGTGCTGATTTATTCAATGAACACAGGTAAAAATTAACATTACACGCTCAGGTATCTTGCACCTCCAACATGCACGCAGGCAGCTGAAAGCTGAAAAGCCCTGAACCATAACAGGCCTTTACATTATATATCCTCGGGCTAACCCCATTCTACACAGGAACGCCAAACCATGACGCCTCCCGGTGCCAGCTTTGCAGCTGGCCAGAGCCGTAGTCAAAACATGAAGAAAATCAATGTGTGAATGTCTGTTGATTATGTGGTGTGTAGCTAAAACATTCTGACATGACATTAAGCATACGAAAATATTATGACTACGATTATGGTCAAACACGTCATAACAATAATACTAAACATTCTGTCTCCTAACAACAATCAACTTTCTATCTAGTTATCCTTGAACCTGAACAATCTGAAGTACTCCATGAGAATGACTAAGCATAAGCATTTAACAGCCTGAGCTAGACATCCTGTCTACACTAAATATTTCTAATACATCAAGTATCCAACCAATATCTATCTAACTAAAAATATCTAACAACAACTTACACTTTTAGAGGCCATCAGGTTGTAGCTCACCAGTTGCTTTTCATTGTTGTCATAAAATAAAGTAAATGTTTTGCTTTGAATCCCTCTGTCTGGATGTGACCGCAGCTATCAGAGTCCAGTGGCACAGAGTAGTGTATAGAAAAGGCACACACAGCAGCTCATGGCCAGTAGCTGACCCAGATAAGTTTCCTGTGCTCACCCACCTTGCTCCCCCTACAAACCCAAAGTTAACATTGAGTGTCTCCCAGCATCCTCCTTTAATAGTGAGC
>NW_018127903.1:1748438-1776239 GCF_001952655.1 Monopterus albus | reverse complement strand
CTGAGCTGTCACTTGCATATTATTCATCATGCCTAATCGCTATTATTCAGGCCAATTCCATTTTATTTATCCATTGATTTCCTTATGTGGTTGCTCAAGCAGCATATACAAGTTTCTTGTTGAATACATATGGCAACCTTCACAGACTTCAGTAAACTGAAATTGTACTCCAAGACAAGTAGGCTTAGATGAGGTGAGTGAATGATGATGGTTCAATGTGTCATTTGTGCAGTAGGTGTCTCAGTACCTCTGAATGACCACAAGGGAGCAGCTCATGATGGGAGTTCAGCACAATGAATTTATTTCTTAAATAGACAAGATGCTTTCTTTCAACAAAATAAGACAATGACCTCAACAGTGTTAATTAGCTGCACACTAATCATGATTTATAATTGAACCAGAAAGAGAATCCAGGCAAGTTTGAATGAAAGCACATTTTCCTGATGAATGGACATGGGCTATAATCTCACCCATCTGTGCAATAGTAGTTAAAATAAACAAAACAAACTATTGGCATTGGAGGAAAGAGCATCCATCATTTTGGTTAAAATTCATGGTTTTGAAAAGAGCCATTTAATATGAGGAGAGTCACTTGAACTGTTTTAAGTAGCTTAAAACAGAAGTTAAGCGCGGTGGCTTTGTCATTATCAGAATAACAAAGAAACAAGATGTTTCCTGATTCCGCAGTTACCATGTTGCATAGTTGTTATGTAAATGAATGCCATAAAAACCCAGATCCCAAATGAGACACAAAGATTGATCTACAAAGTGTGTAGGTGTTATTTAGTTTAGTATAGAACATGTTGCATCATCCTACCTGTGTTTTGATCCAGTCACCCAAGATGTCATGTACAGTGGGTACAGAAAGTATTCAGACCCCCTTAAATTTTTCACTCTTTGTTATATTGCAGCCATATGCTAAAATCATTTAAGTTCATTTTTTCCTCATTAATGTACACACAGCACCCCATATTGACAGAAAAACACCTAGAATTTTTGACATTTTTGCAGATTTACTAAAAAAGAAAAACTGAAATATCACATGGTCATAAGTATTCATAAGAGTGAAAAATTTAAGGGCGTCTGAATACTTTCCGTACCCACTGTAAGTGACCCTTTGTAGAAAGTAGGCGTGTGCTTTTATCAGATGGGTTAAAACAAATGCAGTCGGTGGCCCCTTGAAATGCCCTATCAACAGTTGCTGGATTATGCTCTGTACGGCGTTATTCATGTTGTTATTGCCTTTTTGTGTCTGCACTTGTTACTTCTATTTTATGTGTTCTGGGACATTGTATTCCACTGCTAATTAATAGTATTCAACCAATGACTTTACACTACCAGGCAAAAGATTGGACACATTTTCCCATTGAATTGAATGGAAAAGTGCGTCTCAACTATAGATATATATAATGGCATGTCCGAATGTTTTCAGTGTAAACCTTGCAGACTGTCCACAGCTACAGTACATATGTTTGTTTGTGTGTGTGTCCAGATACTGCAGCGCGTGGTGGTAGTGGCTGCAGAGTGTCTCAAGCTCCTGGAACATCAGCTGATGGACAGCAGCCAGATCCATGATATCAGGGTTGGTTTGAAAAAACACTTGAAAGTTGCCATGCATACTCCAATTATGGTGTACTATTTCAGCACTGTGATGCACTCATCTGTGTTTGTGTAGGTGATCATGCGCCCCCCTCTGGATGCCTATGATGTGTTGATTCACCTGAACCCAAAGCAGGTTCCCCTGCTCAGCCAGGCAGTAGATCCTCCCACTGTAACCTTCAGCAGGGGCGTCATGACCGGAGGTGTGGGCAAGTCTGGAGGGGCCCTGCCTGTCATTGACTACAACCCTGTGTCTCTTTACCTGGAGGAGCTCAGGGTGAGTCTAATCTATGAGAAGTACACTTCATATTGAAAGGAAGGTGTGGCGTTAATAGTGCCTTGTTGGCACGAAAAATGGCATGGGAAAGTTGTGTAGCAGGAATTACGCATTCAAGTTGCAGCTGGGCTGTTCAGGCCAAAATAATAATGTACTTGACGTCCAGCAGCTTCCTGACAATAAAAAAAAGGAATTATAGGGAGTCAAAATATCCTATGAAACATGGCTGTTCTTGCATTGTTCACAAAGCAACAACATCCAGGTCTGCTCTTTATTGTAGCTTTCCTAGAAACAATGTAGACTTTCCTCAAAACTTTTTTACTTAAGCAGTTAATTTTGTATTGTCTACATTGCTCACTTTGTGTATGCTTTCTTGTGCACATGACTCGGGTTTAAGGATGTCTCTAAGCCAGTGTCTTGGCTTGACATTAATAAACCTTGGCAATAGTATAGGACCTCTGACTTTCTGCTCTTTCTTTCTGCTTCTCTTGTCCAATTCATTCTTTTCATTTCCAATTAATGCAAAAAAGGACATGCACTACATGATGCAGCCAATTCATTATGTGAACTGTATGATCAAGTGTACACATAGTAAAGATGGGTGAATTTTTCAGGAGGCGTTTGGAGACCTGGCCCTCTTCTTCTGTGATCCCTATGGTGGAACAGTGATTGCAGTTTTATGGAAACCAAAAGCCTTCATCCCAGTGCCTTTTAAGGTAAAATCCACAGTGCTCTATCAAAAACCATTAATATGATGGAATAGCCTTTTGCAATGCTAACAGGTACTTTGTGATAAGCTTGGTATCATATGTCACCTCATTTTCACATCAACATCCATCACTGTGACCTGATATTTGACTTTGTCCCTTTGTCTCACATCACAGACATCACAGGCGTCTGCTCGGAGCATAGAGGTGACTGGAGAGGAAGTAAATACTGTTCCCAATGTCAAAGCAATACTGGAAGACTTTCAGATCATGGGAGAGGGTTTGGTCAAATCAGTGGAAGCGAGGACTGAAAAATGGTCATTTTAGACAACACTGATGTGCACACCACATTCACCAGATACATTCAATTTAGTATTGATATGTTCACCAGAGAAGGTAGACTTTTTTTGTTTTTATTTTCTGACTTGGCAAAACCGACCAATTGCAATGTGAATGAATTATGGACGTCTTGTTTAACATTATTATGTGTTAATGGTGTTGCTGTTAAAGACTAACCACATTTGTTTTGGTGAAGCTGTATCATGTCTATTAAATATGTTTCTGCCTTCTGATTTATATTTCATTCTTTTGTCTTTCTGTCTGTCAGTGGTGTACATTTACAGATCAGTGACAGAAAAGCGTATGTGTGTCAGACCTTCCATGTAGCATGTTTTCCAATGCACAACAGCACTTTCAGTTAGACCGAAAGGGCAGGGAGGTGGTGTTCAAGCAGAGACATGTCCGTTAACTGGTTTTGTCTGGCTCAGATTTGTTGACTGCTTCTAACAAAATTCCTAGAATAGGATTGTCTCACTGTTCATTTCCTAAAAAAACTGTATGGCGTTTACACCCACAACCCATTAGTCACTGATACGATAAGAAAGATAATATTTAATGCTAGACAGAGGATTATAACTTACTCTTGAAGCTCCCTGGAATGAATGCAAAAAGATAAAGCTAGAAAGACAGTAAAATATACAATTGTGTCCTATAAGCACTGAGGTAGAGCATTTCAAATACATTCCATAATAATAATTCCAAATACTGTACCTTCACTCAAGCAATACTGTACCTGTACCTGAAAACTGGTACAGAAAGAAGTGATCATAACATACTGTCTGTACTTAACTGCCGTGTGTGAATTCTTTGGCTGTAATGGAAGTATGGAAGGCTTGTGATCCAGTTAATGGTAGTTCTGTGCACCCTTATTCAGATGGCTTGTTGCGTGACAGGCTCTCTCAATCTTTGTATGCTTTGTCTAGGATTTCAGTTGAATAGGCTCTGCAGGTTACTTAAAGGGCAATCACACCCTGAGATGCAGGTGAGTGTTGTGATTTTTGCAGGTTTATTTGATGACACATTACTTGTCATTGCAACTTTAGTTGTCATTGCAACTTTATGCGCTGAACACACAACTTGCTGTATTCTAGTAACAGAAAAATGTGTGTAAAATTACCAAAATACAAGATGGCAATGTTGTTTTTCTATGTTTAATGCTTAATTTGTTTAAATACACATTTCATTTGGTTTTGAAATGTTTGAACAGAGAGTTCATTACTGAAAATAAAAAGGCAGTTTATTACAAATTATGAGCATGAGGCATTGAATTATTAAATGTATAAATAAAAAAAGGTATATCCATTATTTAGACAATCCATGGTTTAAGTACAGCATAGGACTGCAGTATGTTTGTCACATAATCACTGTTTGTCACGCACAAAATAATGACGTGATGAACTGTCACAACAGGGAACATTACAGCATACAATGATTCTTAATTGCTAAGCTGGCACAGTGAGTTGTCATGGAATGTGGACAAACTACACACTTTCAGCCATTATTAACAAAGCTCTAAAAAAAAAAAGAAAACCCTTACAACAAGACTATGTTGAAGATTGACCACAAAGCTGTCTTATAAGATCAAAAAATGGGATCTGAAATGATGATCTGGAATTTTTTTTTTTTTTTTTTGCTCTACTTTTAGTACGCTTGACCTCAAGTGCAGCGTATTACACTTTTTCTGAATTGCTAAAACACATTTCTTGAAACCACCACTCATTTTCTCAAAACCTTAAACACAAATCCAAATACTCAAACTAAATTCACAAAACCTCTGACTCGTCTGGCAAAATCAAGCAATTGCTTCAAAACCATGTCACCAGCACTCAAAATCAAACAATGCTTTCAGATCATACACAAATGGGTCAGTCATATACACACTGCAGCTCAGTCATTAGACACTACATCAAAAAAGGAGAACACAGGACATGTAGTTACAAACAAAAAAAGTTTATTGTATAGTGAATTTACCAAAAACCATGTTACGATCAAAAAAGAAGAAGAAAAACACATCAGAAAGATTATTCTGCCTCAGGATCATGTCTTTGAGCTGGGCCTGGCCAGAGGGCTTCATCTACGTCGCAGGCAATGTTGTCCCTTGCCAGGCAACGGGCAAAAAACCCTCTGGTGTGGCGGATCCAGCCTTGACAAGACTGCACGTCTATCTCACCACAGGCTAGTTCCATTGTCTGTAAGCCATCTGTGCACTTTGAACTGGCTTATGATTTGTACCTTCTCATCACATAATTAGAAACAAGTGTGAATAATTTTGAATCATTATGTGTAAACGATGACAACTGTGCTTTAGTTGTGTTTAAGTTCTGCTGTCCTCTGTTTAGTGTTTTGCAACACAGGTTCATCACAGTGCGAATTGTGTTTTAGTGAGTGAGAATGTGTTTAGAGTTTAGCAAAAAGAGTGCATGAGATTTGCTAACAGAGTCTAAGTGCCCGAACTTGTTTAAGGTTTTGCAGAAAGAGTGATTTATTTCACAAATTGGTTTAGGCTACTGTGAATTTGGTACAGAGAATGGGGTTTATTGTTTTAGCAATTGTGAAAAACTGTATTCTTTTAGAAGCTAAAGCTAAGATGATCTAACTGAAGGAAGGTGTGCTCAACTGCATGAGACACATACATTCATAAACAACCAGCAGGCTATGTATTAATCCGTAAATGTTTATGTCTAGTTGTTGCTAACATTCTTACTGTATGGCCTGAGGGAGTGTAACGAGTGCCAACTTGTGCTGTCTTTAAGATAACAGTCTTTCTCCACCTGTCTGCACCTGTCCTGTCTTCCAGCACCTGATGGAAAACAACTGACACACTGGCACTCCTACTGGAGACAAACAGCTGGTAGACACATGGTGCATAGCAGTCAATCACACGTTAAAAACAGGATGCATGTCATTCCCCATGGTTTGGGGGAAAAAAACTGTAAACAGACATACAAACTGTATCAAACAGCAAATCTTAATTGTTCACATTTGTTGCTGCAGAATGTAGACAGAAACTCTTTTTAGATTTATAGCTTTCCCCAGTATTTTCTGGTACCACCATTCCTTTGTCTTTACCTCTACCTGGAGCAAAACTATTCCAGGAAAAGTTGTTTAAAACCATATGGCCCAAAAATGCAGCTCCTCGAGCATGCTAGATGGGATTGCTTCTGGAAGCCTAAAGTGGTAAACCTGAAACAGGAATACAAAAACAAAGTAGAAATATGTGCACAAACACAGCCAGAAGATGGCTGGTTAGGATAAAATGTTCAGCTAGTACAAATCTGTGAAATACGGATTTGAAAGTAATAAAGAGAAAACGATCCAGTGGAGCTATGCAAAAATAATGTTTTTATGAAGCTCTGAACAAATCCAGCAGATATTATATATCTGTCTATTATTGTGGGCACCAAGACGTAGCAGGCATTGGCTAGAAAACATAAAGACAACATGGAAAGAGGGAAATACCCTGCACTCAAAGTAACTACGAGAAATTAAGTTCAAATCAAGGCAATTGGGATGTGGAAGAAACCTCAGGGAGGGCAGGAGATCCCACTTGCCACAATGAGTCAATATTATCCATTAAACTGAAAGTACCTGGCATATAGCGTCATCCAATTCTTCTCTAAAAGGTTTCATATTTACCTTACCTGGGTTGTTTTCACCCAATTTCCAATTAACATTCTTGGGGACAGCACTCCCTTTCATCTTGTCCTGGCCCTTCCTTCTTCATGGTGTTTGCATTGAAACAGTTCACTGTAAACAGTTGTACAGCGTTTATGAGGCGGATGCTCTCTGTGCTCCACACCGACACTGTAACTGACTCAGATTACCTCAGGGGCTTTTGGTGATAAAACATGTTGCCTAATAAGCTGAACCACTGCTTTGCCCATGCTTCACAGGGTACAATCCACATGCCAAGGAAGTGATTCACCTGTTTGGTTTTCTACGAAAGAGTGACATTAAGCAGCATAAAACAAAACATTTATATAGCTGCCAGTGTTAGTTTATTTATTTGGCTTCTAATGTTTTTCTCAATTTTAAAGTCAGATTGTATAATTGGATTTAAATGAAATATCACTATGAAAGACCTGGACAGTTTTCTGCAGCTCTCTTTATCAGCTAACTCCTGAATCTTTCTGTCTCCATCCTCTCTATCTCCACATTCTTTACTCTCTGTTTCTCCATTTCTGTCTCCTCCCTTCGTTCACTCCCTGGAAAGAAGTAACAAAGGCAACAGTTAAACAAGCAAATGTAAAATAAGTTTGGCCAGTTTGAGGCTCATAACTAACTACTTACAGGTGGTTTTTCATTAGGCAGGTCACTATTTTCAATTAAAGCTCTAGCTCCTGCTGCAGTTCCAGTCTCTGTGTGCTTGTTTTAGTCCCACGTAGCAGGAGTGGGGAGTGGGGGGTGGGTGGATTGAGAGTCTCGTGTTAACAAGATACAGTGGTGCTTAAGCGGCGATGTAATGTTCCAGTGGTGCACAAAACAAGCTAGCCTCCAATTTGCAGAAGAAACGGGGAGAGGGAGTCTCTCTTTAGTGAATTAACAGGCAGACATGCAAACACAGTAATATGCGGTGATGAGGTTTCACACAGGGGGGACAAAGAGCAGGTCTGGGAAAACGAGGTGAGAACAAGAAAGGTAATATGGGGTGGGAATGAACCAGTAGGGGCTGCATAAGGTATGTATCACAGTTATACATGTGAGTTTCATTTCTACTATTATGATGACCAAAATGTTGAACATCTAAATAGGGGACATATTTTAAAAATCAATATATGGGTTTGCATAATAAGAAAGATGCTGGCTGCAAAAGAAAGAGTAATGAAGGATTTAGTTGATTTTAGTTACAGTTTCTAATGATAAATGCTGAGAGTGGCAAACAGTTAAACCTCCATTTTCCACTAGTAAAACTACTATAAGCCTTTTCAATTCAAACTTCTACATGTACATGCAGTAAAATCAGAAGGAACTAAACAAACAGGAGAACTGGATTGTATTCAGGTAAGCTGGAACTAGGCATTTAACAATATAAAGATGTGGGTGTGTAAGAGAGAGAGAGAGAGAGAGGACCAGTGAGTGTGTAGGAATGCCACCATGACAATTAGGGAGGTGGGGCCGAGCTCAGGCTGGTCCAAGCCCATCTTAGCTCTATAAGAGGAGTCCAGTCCTTCGAGCTTCACAGTCACTCAGGAAAACCTATCTACCTACTGTGTGTGTCTTCTCACTGTCCCATCAGCCTCTAGCAAGATAACATGGGCAAGCAGAAGATGATATTGGACAAATTAGCCAGGACCGTCCAAGTCCGCAACCTGCTGCTACGGCAGGCCCTGGCTGAGTGTCTTGGCACCCTCATCCTTGTGGTAAGTGTGGAGTTGCATGGAACTTAGACTGTAACTTATCTCATGATGAACTGTGGAAAAAAGCTGCAAAGTTGCATGTTGATAATGATTCAGCTATGTATATCCCCTCTCAGACATACCCTCCTTCAGTTTTTCTATGTGAATTTGATGTTGCAATATGATCAGTTATTCTCTTAATGTACATTTCTATCATTTTGGTTTTGCCATGTTTGAAGAATGATGAATAACTGAAAAAGACACCATACAATTTCTAAGCCATACATAAACCTCAAAAGGAATAAAGTGACACATTTTATATTACACCACCAATTGCTCTACAAGTGTGTAAATATAGGGTTTTTACATTGGCAAACTGAACCCATTCGCACTCCCAAGCACTCACGCATTCACACACTGGTGACATCACCGGGAGCAACTGGGGGTTCAGTGTCTTGCTCAAGGACACCTCGACATGTTGACTGGACAAGCCGGGAATCGAACCACTAATCCTCCGGTTAGAAAACTACCCGCTCTACCTCCTGAGCCACAGCCGCCCCCCATTAAGCTCCATATTGCACTTTTAAACATCAGTAACTATGTATGTTATCTATCTTTAGCACAGGCCAATGCATTCCAAGAAACAAAGAGGAAATTTGACTGAATAGTAGTTTTTCATCCTGCACAAACAGACATTTTCTTTTGTTCACTGACTAAAATGAATCCAGATTCTAGACAACAAGACAAGCAAACTAAATAAAACAGTTATAAGAGGCTACTGTTTTATAAGAAATGTTTTTCTTATCCACCTTTTTGGCACTTCAAGTAAAATGAGTTTTACAGATAATACTTTAAATACAAGTACAACAGCCAGCTTAGTGGGAAACCCAAAGGCACAATGGTTTAAGATTCACTGAGGCGAGTTTAGTGACTCATTGAAAAGTCAACACTTGTTTTTGAAGGTGCAGAAGCATGCAACATTTAACTGAAGATTGTTTTCTAAACCAATCTGGGTCAGTGTAAAGAAAATTAAGATTATTCATATTTTCTTCCTATGGAGCAATTTGAATTTAGTCTGAAGCTTACATAAAATAATAAACAATTAAATTATATACAAAAAATGCAGTGGAAAACAATTTGTACAAACAAGCCATGGACTGAGATTATTGTTAGTTATACACTTGAGCATTTGAATGACTACTGAAGGGATCCAAAGGTGTGGTGCAGTGAACGAGTGGCATGTCTGTGCGAGCAGTGGGAGGGTCAGTGGCAGAACAATAGCTGTCACACCATGTACATGCATGACATAACCTTACTTCCCTTATCTAAAAGTAGAGAAGTTTTTCTCTGGCCCTGCCATTATCTTTATCTTTCCAGGCATAGGCCTGTCAATATTTATATACTGGATATATATGGACAAATTAAACAAGGCAAACTTATTAGTAATGACTTACTACTCTAGAAGCACTTGGACAGATAAGTCACGACCCTGTATGGGTGTGTGTGTGTGTGTGTGTCCCTGTGTTTATTTCAGCATTCTTGGCACAGTGGCACTAATTCCAGGCAATTTCTTAAGTTCATTGCCACAGACAGGATATTTGTGTTTTCAATTCATGCTGAGGACGTCATGCGTTAATTAACTTTTGAGTTTGGAGGTCACAGCACTCTGTCTGTTGTTCAGAGTCACACAGTAGAATCTATAGTATCAGATCAGTCACAGAGTATAAAGAGGTTTTGGAAAGTGTCCTAGAGCTTCACCTAGAGACGGATAACACCCTGCTCTAAGAGTTTTGTTAACCCCTCATTGCACTCCCAGATGTGCATTGTATTTTCCTCTTCAAACCACGATTCTCTGCTTAGATTTGGAGACAGACCCTTCATTCTTTGAAGATTGCAAAAGTAGTGATTTAAAGACTGGTACCAGACCAGCAGACGTGTTTGCCTTCAGCTCCTTAATAAATGCCAAATGTGTTTCTCAGTGAGCTGACTGCTTTTGTATGAGCCGCCCAGCTGTGTTAAAGCTGGGAGAAGCTGCATGACCAGCAGAGTCAGCTGCCTGGATGTTGGCTGAGAAAGTGGCGGTGTGCAACATACTATAACATGATGGCAGCTACATAGCAACTTGATAGAATTCTTCAGCAGTAGTAACACTCAGTCACTGTGTGAGCACCTCAGTGTCATATTTAAATGGAACCTTTCTGGTGGAATATGATCTAAGTAAGAACACAGGCACTTGTAAGTTTATGGCCCATCATTTGGAACCTGATGCCTCTGACATTAGGAAAAACTCTGTAAAGGGAAAAGTCTTGGATATTTATTTCTGTATCATGCGAAGCCCATCATGGCATAACGTCAGGGAGACATCCACCCGCACTCTAAAAATAAAATAGCTGACACAATTTTAACATGATTTATGTAGCATTTTCCAGTAATGGCTAGTCTCATCAGGGGTGGGAAAAGAGTTTAGATTGAGCCCAGTGATGATGAACGCCCCTCAGGCGCCAGTCCCTCCGAGTGTGGTTCCCTCGAGCTAACCTCAGCATCTGAGTCATGTGGTCAAGCTGAAAAGGTTCCTCATCAGGCGACTTAGACAGCAACAACTTAAGCACAGACCACACATACGTCTTTTGCCAAGTGCATATAAAGAGAACACAGGGGCAGACACACATATAATCAGACAGTATCCAGTACACACAATATGGCACCTGATTGGCAGCGCTGTTGCTAAGGGCTACTGTACACACTCTGTAAATCCTTCTTTTTTTAACCGAGTCCATCACTTTGTCCCAAGTGATGATTCATTCAAAGTGGAAAATGAAATTTTGGTGGTTTTCCTCTTCCCAGATACTAGATCCATGGGTGGAGTAAGGGATGGCACTGGCCACTCCTGGTGCCAGAGCCAAAGTGTGATGCTTGCCAGTAAACAATGGGAAAAAAAGAAAAACTGTTGCCTTAAACTTTTTTTTCTTGTGTTTTACAATTGATATTGGTGAAATAATTTGGTTATTTCATAGGGGTTTAATTTAGTTTTTACATGCATTTCAAATGTGCCAGCCCTCTCCGAGTCTGTGCCCCAGCCTGGCCACCCCATTCAAAACTTTCTAGATCACCCCTGGATAGATCAGCTGGGCAGGAGCAGTGACAGCCATCTGCCAGTCGGGGTCAACACAGTGTTAGGTATTTTTAGTCAGATAGAAATTGGATAGATACTTTATGTATTAGAAATGTTTAGTGGAGATAGGATGTCTAGTTAGACTGTTAAATGCTTAGTCATGCTTATAACTTTCTACAGGGTACATCTGGTCAAGGATAACTAGAGAGAAGAGTTGATGACTGTCAGCAGACAGGGTGTTTAATATTATTATTATGACGTGTATAACTGTAGCCTTAGCCATAATAGGTTCTTATGTTTAAGCCACGACATGTTACTAGAGGTCGTGAGAATGTTTTTAGCTACACACCACTTAACCAACAGACACACACACACATTGATTTGCTTCATGTTTTGGGGATATAATGTATAGGCCTGGTGGGTTCAGGGTCTTTCATCTTACATCTGCCTGCGAGCAGTTTGGAGGTGCAAGATGCCTGAGCGTGTAATGTTAATTTTACCTGTGATCCTTTGAATAAATCAGCACTGTTTTGAAGTTACTTGGACTGCCTCGTCTCTCAGAGTTAGCAATGGTAACAAGAACCATATCCTAAAACAGTGAACTCTATGTACACATATTAAACTGTACTCTTTGCTGCCAGTTACCACAATAGAGCTCATTTAATTTGGAGTAGAACTCATTTAATGGGTCTTGGTTTTACTGGTTTCACCGATAATAATCACGTTTAGTCATTTCACCCCTGGGCATGACCTTGATTGGTTGACAAAG
The DNA here is from genome assembly GCF_001952655.1 of Monopterus albus. Classification (NCBI taxonomy): domain Eukaryota; kingdom Metazoa; phylum Chordata; class Actinopteri; order Synbranchiformes; family Synbranchidae; genus Monopterus; species Monopterus albus. Next base: position 1,764,100 of record NW_018127903.1, on the reverse strand, counting down.
TGTTAAATGTACAGTATTCATATTTTCTTTCTTTCTTTTTCTTTTCTTTTTTAATGCTGAGATACTGAATGCAGTTGGTGTGTGGTGCACAAAATTCTCTGAGACATTTTTTTTTTCTTTTCACACAATATGAGCAACTTTAACACAATGCATTAGGTTAAAATTATTAGGTCCATGTGAAAAAAAGTTAAATCACACACAGCACATATTTATTCTACTCCCTCTCTCCAGATGTTTGGCTGTGGTGCTGTGGCCCAAGTGGTGTTGAGTGGTGGTACCCACGGCATGTTCCTCACTGTCAATCTTGCCTTCGGCTTTGCTGCCACATTAGGAATCCTAGTCTGTGGCCAGGTATCAGGTATGCAAAAATTATACTAAAAATTATATTGTCCAAATTAGATTTTTCAATGACTCATATTCTTTTATTATGGGTGCATGGGAATTCATTTCTTGAGCAACATATTTTTCTACATTATAACCTATTTTGTACCTTATATTGATAAATATGGAGTCTAAGTGTGTATTTCAAACATTTTTATCCATATTTATGCAGTGTTGTCGTGCTATGTTCATGGTCTATACTAACATTTTGTCACCATGTACCATGTATTTGCAGGTGGCCATCTGAACCCCGCAGTGACCTTTGCTGCGTGTCTGCTTGGAAGAGAGCGCTGGAGAAAATTCCCCATGTACTTCCTCTTTCAGACAATTGGTGCTTTTTTTGGAGCTTCCATAATTTATGCCATGTACTATGGTAAAGGAGAACTCCAGAATCTATCTTTTTACAGCCATATATGAACATGACTGTTCATATATGGCTGTAAAAAGATTAGAACTTCACAAACTCTAACTGCATCATTTAAACAACTGGTCTAAGCAAAAAGTATTTTATGCCTTATTTGGTTGTTTGTGTCCCTTTAGATGCCCTGGTGAGCTATCCTGGATCTTTCAATATGACTGGGCCCAATCACACAGCTGGCATCTTTGCTACCTATCCTGCAGAGCACCTCTCCATTTTCAATGGCTTCTTTGATCAGGTACTCTTTTGAAATGTGGAAACAGCTTTCATAAACAAAATATAAATGTTATAGATGATACAGCTCATGTATCCAAATCACGATTTCTTCCTACATGTATTTCTCTCCAGTTAATTGGAACAGCAGCACTTATAGTTTGTATTCTGGCTATTGTGGATCCCTACAACAACCCCATACCCCAAGGGCTGGAGGCCTTCACTGTGGGATTTGTGGTTCTCGTCATTGGATTAGCAATGGGCTTTAACTCAGGCTATGCTGTCAATCCTGCCAGAGATTTCGGACCACGTCTTTTCACTGCTATGGCTGGGTGGGGCGGCGGAGTTTTCACGTAAGTGCACAGATTTTAAGCATTTTCCTCATTAACTGTTTTTCTCTACATGTACCCTCCTTTGTAACACTTTCACAGCACTCACTAGTTATTGATCTCTGGGGGAAACAAAAATCTATATTTTATATACAATAATAAACCGTTTTTTTGTCATGTCTCAGGGTGAGCAGTGGCTGGTTCCTGGTGCCCATTTTTGTCCCATTTATTGGCACCATCATCGGGGTGTTGGTCTACCAGTTGATGGTTGGCTTCCATGTGGAGGGAGAAGTACGTGACAGGAAGAGCTCAGAGCAGGAAAATGTCCGACTCACCAATGTCAACACCAACAACTCCAAAGAGGGTACCAAAGAAGAGCACTGAGAGTGCTCGAGATTTATGCTGCCAGGCACTCTAAAAGATGAACATTGTGTAAATGCTGACACAAACCAGTATTTAGCATTTTCATTTCCAAACCATTTTTACAGATGTTGGAATATCATCCAAGATAGCTGTGTGTTTGTGATGAGAGGGCACTCTTTTTACATTATCGTGTGATTGTATTTTATTGTAGAGGAACAACTGTGTATGAATGTAGAGGAGAAAAACCCAACTTCAGAGGTGCAGAACTACATTAATTCTCTTAAAGGATGAACATTTGGATGTTAGTGTGTTTAGAACTCTGGTTTGAACAGTATTGTATGCTTTATGCCAATGTAGTTTTATATAACGTTTTTTAATATAGTTTTACATACTTGTATATGCACTCACATGCCACTTTATTAGGTACACCTGTACAGTCAGACTAGTGGTTAAGGTGCAGCCCTCTTGCTGCTGTGGCCCGGATTTGAGTCAGGGTTGCATCAGGAATGGCATCTGTCATAAAGCACGTGCCAAATGTCAACATGCGAATCATCAGTGTGACGATTTGCTGTGGCGACCCCTAACGGGAAAAAGCTGAAAGTGACATTCATTCATGTGTTTTTTATTGACGTCATAGTTAAAGGTGGTGTTGTTGTACTGGACTACATACTAGTTTCATGCTTACTAATATCAGCTGTGTGTAAACAAATGACAGTTATCTCCTTATATGTATACAGCACCTGCCAGTCTTAAAACTGTTATGTTCATTTATTCCTGTTGTGATTGCATCCTGTGTATAATAACTCAATGGTTGGGTGCTAAACTGGACTGTGAGCACCTTTGTATGTAGGCTAAGGGGAAATGCTTGTGTATTGATACAATAAAGTTCCTTTTTTTTATTGCACTAATGTCATGGTTCATGTCATAAATGCGTCTCACTTAGGGCAGCTACATTACATCAAAAAATAATTAGTGAGTTACACCTCTGTAAACAACACTTGTTTACAGAGAAACAGCTTGCACTCTTGCCTTGGGTCAGCCTGGACAAGGTGGGCAAGATATGCCCTGAGATCATTAGTTTGATTCCATTTAGTCTTCAAATGAACTTCTTTCTTTCACTTAAAAAACACAACATGAGCGTGAAGTGAAACAACACAACAAATAATACAACATGTATTATATATACAATAAGTACTAGATCGTGCCAAGCTCAAGAAAGGATCAAATATTTGTCAAAAGACCTTTAAAAATACCCAGTAATGTGTTCTATTTGTATGTTTTTGTGATTCTTGACAAGCGCGTACCAACAAAGTTGAGAGCTAAACAGGAAACAGGACTGAACACAGTGATCAATACATTCATTCTGCTGTGCACTTTTTATAGTGATTTTATATTCCAAAACGGAGCCTGCCCCATCATTATGCAGTCCACAACAGTATTTGACACCACTATTTCAGGGCTGCACTTTATATCATATATACCTGGGCCATCATCACTCAGTGCTTAAATAAAAGCAGTCCTGGTCTGCACAAAGGTTTCAAGTTTCAGCAAGGTGACTGCAGTGAAACGGAAAACTATCATAATGAAATGAACAAGACCTACAGTACAGTAATTGTTCCCTGGAATGAAGGAACTCTAGATATGCTTTGGAAGCTTGTCAGCAGTAATGTAAGGTAAACACAATATGGACTAAAATGTACAAAACCACCACTGTGGTTCTTTAAAGAGCTGATCATGCACCACTCACCAACATTTTTCTGTTTTCTGTCCTGAGGTGCTGTACTGTGTGAGGCACCAATGGAATTCTACCATTAGATCAGTTTTCCAAAAAAGGAAAGAAAGAAATAATAATAAAAAAAGAGAAAGATTCTGTATAAGAGTTAAATTACCCTGTTAAGCTCAAACAACATCCACCCTGTGTTTTACAGATCAATACAGTGCATCTCCCACAGTTGTATGAGGTGCCTGGTTCAGATTGGAACGCGAACAGCCTGTATGAAACCCCTGAGGAAAGAGCTGGTAACATCATGTACTCTGAAGTTCCGAAGCCGCAGGTATGAGGTGCCTGGTTCAGATTGGAACACGAACAGCCTGAGGAAAGAGCTGGTAACATCATTTACTCTGAAGTTCCGAAGCCACAATGTAGCTAAGTAACAGTTACTGTGCATTCAATACACCACTTCTGAAAACACTGGTTCCTCCCTTTTCATGGCCATTCCTGGAAAAACATCAGCAGAAAAGCACTGACAGCTAAATCTGCACGAGCAAGTTACAACCTGAGGGGAACTGAAGAATACTCCATACAACCACCAACACAGACACTGCAGACACACGCACACACACATCTAAAATATTTTATTTATTGCCTTCCAGACTTACAAAAAATCATATTTACTGATAATTGGATTTAACTCTCAGCAAGGAAAAGTGTGACAATGAGTGATAAGTCTCCTAAACTGCTAAAATGCAGATGTTAATTGTTGTGAGTAAATCTGTTGAGTCAACTGAGCCTCAGGTTTCACACATAAAGTTTTTTTTTCCAGTTGTAACAGTCAATGTAAGATGCAAGCAAAATCCTATCTAAAACAGAAAGGTTAGCTTTTCATGGTGTTGATGTCTTGATGAATATAGAACAAAAACAACACACATGCTTACAAGATGTTCACACATTTCTTTGTGGAATCTGGAATGAAAATGTTGGTTGACCACGTTGGATTGCAAAGAAGGAAATAGGGGATGCTCATAAATCTAGGGTTGTTCTTGCTGTTCCTTTCTCATCTTCTCCCTTCCACCAAAGCCTTAAAGACTCCAGTGCTGTGTACACCACTTCACGGTGCAGACATTTCTTATTGCTTCTTGCTGTGTGGTATTTATATAGATAATAAAATCTACAAGGTCATATGTAGGTCACGACTTCTGCTTCATCTGGCAACTCTTTCATGTCGTGTAACTGTTATGCCTGGGGGGTGAGCAGGATATTACTGTGGTTGCTTTTTGCAGTCTTCAGGGTCTTGCAATAAAACTACTGTATATACCAGTGACTGAGCACTTCTCTGAGGTATGGCATATTTGCTCAGACAAGAAGGACAGCAGGGATATTGTGGAAGACTGGAGGAAAACACCTTGTTTAGAGCAAGCACGAGTTTCTTTCCAAGAAATGAGGCAATATAAACACCTTTTCCTTCATGTATACGTAAATCAAAAATTTAAAATAAATGAGACCTGCTCTATGCTTGTTTCATGCTTTGTTATAAAAGTTACACTTAGTATTTTACAGTGCCAGTCTTTTGGAGGTGCTCCATTTCTATTATATTTTCTGTTGTATGTTACATTTTCGTGCCATATTGATTTCATGGTGAGTTTATTTTTCAGAGGACAACAGAGTTATATTCTCTTCTATAAGGCCTGATGTAAAGAATCCACTGTAGAGAGACTGTGAAACCAGATATATAGCGCCGCCAGGTATCTCACACATACCCCTCTTCTTTAGACGGGTCACCCTCTGTCTTCTGCCTCACCTGCATAAAGACATGTCTGTGCACATGCAGTGCAGCCTGTCAGTATTTGGACGGTGGATTTAAAATGAAACAGTGACTATGTGGTCAAAGTGTTGGCATTTGGCTTTAAGGGTATTTGAGGTATAAACATGATCCATATTAGATGAGCACTGTATAGTCCAGTGCAATACAAGAAGACAATGACAGGGTTATGATTCCTACATTATTCACACCATGTGTATGCAAAAACTCTCAAATCCAATGTGCTATAAATGTACTAAAGTTACTTCCTGTGAACAAAAAAAACATTCCACCCTATGACCAGGATCAAGATGTGCCTGTGTCTGTTTGTAGCTATTGCCCCATGTATAATCCTCCACTGAGGGTCACCAGCCTGTTTATCAGTGGGTAAATCTGGCCCATATAACTCCAAACTCTCTACTAGCTTAGTAACATCTCTCCGTTTTTTATAAAAGCATTAACATCATCAGCAAAAGCAGATATTGCCACAACAGGACTATATACAGTACATGACCTGGTATAGAGTCCGGTGAGTCTGTCCCTTAATCTACACAGCAATTGTTCCAAAGCTAAGGTGTACTGCTGCCCTGAAACAGGACAATCCTGCCTAATCCCCCTTTTAACATAGAATAGCTGATGTAACCCACCTCCCACCGTTACATTACCTGAGACAATCATTACATAATAGTTTTACCAAAGACGAATAAAACCCTCTCCAAAACCAAAAGCCCTCAGTGTGGAAAATAAATATCTATGATCTACCCTATCAAATACCTTCTCTTGAACTAAAGACACCACCCTTATATCTAACTCACAATCTTCAGACAAATCAAAAACATCACACATAAGAAAAATATTGCCCATAATATGCCTTTCAGGAACACAGTATGTCTGGTCTTTGTGGACAGTGAATTCCAAACAGTCTTTAAGTCAGTCAACCAACAAAAAAAATTTTAATCCACACACAAACATGAGACCTTCCTCTAGTTTTTAAGAAGTGCCAGATCCTCCTTCATAGGAATCAGAGAAATGACCGCTTTTCTACACGATGCTTGCAGTGAACCTTCCCGCAAGCACTCCAGCAGCACCTGATGAAGGTCGGAGCCCAAGAGATTCCAAAAATTCTTATACAAGTCAGATGAAAGCCCATGAAACCCAGGTGAATGCCCAGAAGCCAGCTGTTAACTGTTGTAGTAAGTTTGTCCATGGTGAGCTCAGAGTCCAGTGCAGCTCTCTCACTTTCACCCAGCAGTGGCAGCCCCTCATGCAGCTCCACAGCACTTGACATGTCACATACCTCTTAGCTGAAGAGGTACACTGTGTGTTTCCTCATCTCCCTGCTGTCCATGGCCACCCTTCCGTCCGGTAACCAAAGACGTGCCATTAGCTTCCTCTGAGCTACAGTACAGTCCTCTCCAGGTTAAAAAAGAAAGCACTAGGTGCCCCCATATCAATAGCAACAAAACTCTCACCATAGCTCCTTTCACCCCACTTGTAATAGAGCCCCTAATTCAGAATTCTTCTGCTGTAACATCTTTTTGCAACACAAGACTCTTGACTATGTAAATTGTTTTCAGTATCCGTTATTTCTTGTTCTAATAAATTCATAACCTTCATTTTAGCTGGTGAAAAAGTAATATACTGCTGACAGAAGACTCTAATCTGACCCTTACCCACCTCCCATCACTGTCTTGGAGAAGTAAAAAGCCTGTTCTTTGCCCACACTAAACACACTAAACTTGTCTGTAAAATGTTTATCTTTTAGTAGTTTACTGTTAAAATGCCAATATGATATAGGCCTTATAGTAGAGGGGAAACAGAACTCAAAGACTATCAGATGGTGATATGTGAAACCAACTGAGTGAATAAAACTACCCATTAACCTGGAAAAATGTTGAGAGATGTAAAGCCTGCACAAAACCCATTACTTCCTGTCTTTACCCAAGAATACTGGGAACTTTGTTCTCCTTGTGTCCAAGTCAAATTGTTTAATCAAACCAGATAAAAATGAGGATGACTGTGAGGCTCTTCTTCCACCATATCTAATGTAAAATCATCTGTACAATTCCAGTCCCCACCCAAGATGACTACTCACTGCTACGAGTCTCTTGAAGAAAAACTACATCAAGTTTTTTTCTGATTCATCATCTCTGCCATTACAGCTCTCTTCTGCATCACTGGGTCCAGTCCTGGCAGCGGAGTCGAAGCGTGGCTTGGCCCACTGCTCCTTACCAGCCTCTCCTCTATCGTCAGTGCCCGCCTCAGCCCTATGCTTGTGTGGGACACGCAAAACGTTTGTTTCAAGCTCCCCGAGCTGGCATACACCATATAATAACCATCCGCATGTCTCACACGAGATGAATCCTCCAAAGTTTGCATTGGAGAGTCCAAAAACATGAAAACCTGCCTCCAAAGAGACCGAACATGTTTTACTTAATCATTTCTATAACCAAGACTCATGGTTTTAAATGAATTTGCACTCAGACTCCCAGCATGCAAGAGGAAGGGGGGGGGGGACAGAAAGGCACGTGGATGTGGTTTATGTTCACACATTTCTTTGTGGGATGCCATGTCATTTTTAGGGCACTGCGTGCTGGTCAGTAAACTTTGTGCCCTCTCACCAGTATAAACACTGTCACTACCACTAGACAGGGTGTCAGCTCTGGGTTTGGTGTTACTTTCTCTAAAGAAAAAAACAAAAAGCAACAACAAAAATGTCCATTAACAAAGGCAAAAGTACTGACTGCAAATGCACCTTTGACAAAGCAGATGTTTTATATGTAAAACACTATGTTCTTCCCTTCTCACAGCATGTTGTCCAAAGACAGATCTGCTCATTATTGTTAAAATAAAGAAAAGGCCAAATTTTCCCACCTAGGAAACACCCAGGCCTCTCCCTCAAAACAGAAAAACATCCACTGGTTTTCTGCTGTAAACAAACTCATCCTGTTGGGCAGTGCCCATGCCACAGGGAAGCGTCATGCCCTCTGGAGCCATTGCCATCTTCATCAGCTTAATATATCTGCAGTTGCTGAATCCCTACAGACTATTTGATATAATTACTATAAGCAGCGCTTTTGCCAGCCCCCTAATTGAATGATAAACCATAGGAAATGGGTTGCTGATGTACAATAAACACTGAATAACCTTATCTTTATGTAGTACTTCATGATATGTTTCACAAAAACAATACAAGTCAGGTATAGTTCCCATTTTATTAGCTACTTCACAGTTTAAACATCTCTTTTTAGTTACCAAGTTGTCACATACAGGTTCAAAGGCAGTGATAGCTGACAAAACAATCTCCAGTAGATATGCTGGAGCTTTCAACCTGATTATGTGATCTTCATTGGGAACTTTTAAGGACAAGAAGTTCCAAAAGTGCCTGTAATGACGGAATGTTTAAGCATTTACAATTCAATTACAACTGAGCAAACTTCATTTGCTGATGAACACTGTGGGATGTTGTCAAAAACTCCAGAGAAGCAAGTTGTTCTGTCAACTGTTGTTTCCAAGATCAAGAATGAACTGTCAAGTTCAATTCAATGGTGTAAGCACACTAACTATTTAAGTTAACAAGAGGTTTATGTAATGTCAATAAAAAAAGTGCTCCACAAAATGTACAGTACTGAATTGTATTGTGGAAGACTGTTATCATTTCCTGCTGTATGTAAACTACATTAAGATTTTCAGAAACATTTTATATAGTCAAGATGTTGAGTACTGGATAAATAGCCCTGAATTATTATATGAAAACAACAGTTATTAAACTGTGTTTCTTGCAACACAACTGTAATTATTATAGTTTTCAAAAACAGTCTATTAATCCTTATTAGGCCTTGACAAAGAAAGATTAGTTTCCTAATTTATCTGCTTTGTTGAGCCCTTAAATCTAACTTGTTGTAAGTCTACAAATAACGGCGGAATGCTTAAAATGTCAATATACACTTCTTTTACCCTACAAGCAGTCCCTCAGATCTCCAACACCAGAGGTCAGTTCTTTGAAAACATACTCATCTTTTTCTCTTCTGGCAGCTGCACAACAGCTTTTATCTTCCTCTGGCAGCCTGATAAAAACATTCTGATCCGTATCCATAAACCTTCCCCTTTATGAAATAGTTGAGTTCACCCACCAAACAGTTTACTTAGTATCATTTTGATGCCAACAGTCTGAAACAACAGAAACCTAAACCTTATTTTTGCCTTTTGTTTTTCAATTCTGGTCCCTTTCAGATACATTCAGAAGAGAGCGTGCATAGGAAACTATGCATGCTTGCACAAACACACACCCTTGTCTAAACTTACAGGAGCAGCCTTCAGGCCTCATACAGTGGAGTAACACTGCCATCCTTCCACTCAATCAGGATTTCTCCTCGTTGTAAAGTGGGAGAAGAGTGCGGGAGGTATATGGCATGCTCTGTCAGTGGGGCTCTTTCACTTAGCACAGGGGACCCAGGAACACTCACCTCTGGACTTGGAGTGTATGACTTCAAAACACACATCTTTTTTCTTCTGGCACAGCAAGACAGAAAAAAAAAACACAAAGCGGGTGGAGGTATTTTGCTTTGTACCAGAGTTCTTTGAAATGTTATGCCCAGTATTTTTTCTGATATACTGTTTTTCTTTAAATCCAACTGTCTTTTTTAAATTTAGTTAAAACATTTTTTTGTTGATTTAAACAGTTTTATTGGTTGTGATCCCCTTAAAATAGCTTAATCTCCTTCATACCAAGTGTCAAAAACTTGAATTTACACTGACATAAAAAAAAAACACTGGTAAAACTCATAGATAAATCATTAACTGGTGAGCTATGTGATCATTATTCTACGTTAAATGTCATTAATTAATTCACTTGAATTTGTAACAGTAAATCTATACTGATAAAAAATGTCTACTGCAGTGTTTAGGCACTCACCTGTTGGAGTAAACATTGAGGATAAGAACCACAGTCCCAAGGACCAGGGCCAAGGAGCTTAGAACCAGCATGGTTATCTTCCAGGCCATCCCTATACACATATACAGACCAAGCAACACATCATTCATTCTATTGAAACTTTGCTACAAACATTACACACCTACAGTAAACTTTGCTCTCAGTTTCCCATTTATCCACCTCCACCTAGTGGTGAAAAAGTAATTGCATTTATACTGAGTAAGAAAATAGTTTAGGTTTCTACAGTATAGCGGCCTACATGTGGACATACAGAGGATACATTCACTCTTTTACTGATTATCAAACTTACCGTAGTCCATACTCAAGAATATCATGGTGGGATCTGCAGGGGCTTTAGTGCTTAAGGATGAAAGAGTCACATCAGGATATGCTTCTGTGGCCCCAATGCTAATTATACCTTCAGCTGGAAGTGGAAGGAAAAAGGAAACAGGTCAACTGAGTGTAACTGATGGTTGGATTTCTTTGTACTGATGGGAACCCCTCGCCCTCACATTTCTTAGCCAGTGTATATTTTTGTTGCAGGAAGAAACAGCTTTGTTTGCCAGCCTGTTTCATGGAGGTGGCTGTCTCCAGGGTGAGGAAAATACTGGTTGGTCAAAAGCACACTTATATAAATTAGATCCTCAGGCTAAATGCATGTAATCTAATCTGTAGGCCATACCACATTACATCAAGATATTGATATCAGATATTGCATATAGACTTTTGAAATACAAAAAGTATCGTAGAGAGCATACAGTAAACATTCAATGATTATGTTGAGTTTTCCTTTAATTTGTCACGCATCTGTATCTGTACTTTCAGGTCCTTACATGGTTCAGCTTGTTTGTGCACATCAGAGATGACACCTGGAAAAATGCCAGGGTCCAATGATTTCCCCAGATAGCGGTGAGGCTGGTCATCTTTGCTGTCTCTCCCTTTGCACAGTGTCTGGTTGTCAAGAGTCCGCCATCTACTGCCCTGTTTGTAAAGAGGGGGAACAAAAAGAACATCCAGCTGGCACAAGACTTTTTACACTTACTATTATTAGGTTAGAATAAACCTCCTTCAATATACTGTATACTTCCACCTCCATTTTAGATACCAAAGAGAATAATCTTACTATCAGATGTTGTGTCACATGGAAGAGGTTCTGTTACCTGCTTATGTCCCCTTGAAAGAAAGACCAAAGTGGACTCGTGTGTGGCACTAAGGTGCAGCCCTCTCCCTATCGAAGTGAGGTGACCTTTCTTGGAACAGGACCATGCCTGGCTGCTTGTCTCTCTGCCTGCACCCACCTGTGCCACTCCTTCAGCAGCCTTGTCACTTGCTACCCTAAAGTTGCAGCGCTGCAGGCGGACGCCTTCAAACTCCTCTCCTGGTGCAGTCAGACATTCCCCAGTGCGGTAACTGAGGAGAGCCTGGCTCTCTGGGAGCCATCGCCATTCCTGTAAGGGGGAATACAAGCTGCATTCCCCCAGTGACACTCTTCCTCCTGAAGTTCCTTCTTGCACCTGCAGACACGTACCCAGTAGCTTATTCCTAATCTTCAAGCCGGATGTCTCTGTGGCAGAAAGATAAAGAAGGCACTGTCCATTATTAACCCATTATTAACCTCCCAGCCAACCCATTATTGGTATAGGGGCAGGGATTCTGGTACAAAGTGGTTTAAAATTAATAAAGGGGTAAAAAAAAAAAAAAAGCTCAACTAGAGGACACATTCAGATGAGTCAGAAGACCTACACATGGTACTGGGGGGCAGGAAAACACCTAAGCAAATACAAAAGTTGAATATGATGTGTTTACAGTGATGTAGGACGATGAGAACAATGCCCCCCCGTTGGAGGATAGAGTCGAGGCAAATCCCAAAACAGCGATGGCAATTTAGTCTGTCTTTGCTTCTTACCAAATCTGCATCATAAAACGCTTCTAATCAATTTATATTTATCTAAATACGTTTTCCAAATGGTGAAACTAAAGTAAGACGAGTTAGCTACATTATTCTGGTGGAAGGTGCAAGACACCTAAACAGACCATGTGTGTTAATTTATTTACAGTAACATGAACTTATTCGGCTGTATACAACTATTCAAACAGCTATCTTAAACGAATAATGCTAAAACACGTCATAACACTTAATGAACTTTTCCGCAGTGCTGTTCAGTTTTAGCCTTCTTGAACTGCAGCGAACATTAAAAGTGCAGTTTTTGACTTAGCAAAAGGTTAGCAACGCTTGCTAACTACTTATCCTACCTTTGAAAATGATGAAGACGAGCAAACAGACGCACGGCAGCTTTCCTCCCATGGCGATGGAGATGACCGACACAGATAGAAATAGTTTGGAGCCGTGTCAGATCTCGCATCAACAGCAGCAGCAAGAGCAGGTGGGCGGGCACACAACTCCCATCACATGGATACGTGAACATCAAGGCCGTGCATCCCTTTCTAAATGCTTTATGGAGGAAATGCATGGTGAGGATACCCACTGAAATCCTCCGTAAATGTCAAGGGATGAAGGCAATTTAACAATGTTAAAAATGATTTTGATAGGACAGATTTTAAAATGTTCCACTCTTTTACCTATACTGTACAGGCTTTTTGATATGGGCAGAATACATGTGCTACTGTTTAAAGTGTACTCATTTGTATTTATGTATTTATTACTCTGGATAATCTTTTTCCCCCATAAACAATATACACAACTCATATCCTCTACATTCCTTGCTGGCAGGCAAGAAAAAGTGTTTGCTACCCATGTGCTACAGCTCCATGGACTACCAATGAGATTGAACGAGCATAAATCTGCTATAAGGAGAAAACAGTGTCCCAAGCTGAATAGGACTGCTCACTGGTTACTGTGAAGAATGGGACAGCTTCTGGGGGCCTACATGGTCACATGATGTTTTTCTCTGTCATGATGCTCCACAAAAAAATGTGAAAGACCTTGCTCAAATAAATATATTCACTGGACTTCGTACAATTCAAACTGTATTCTTTTAACAAAACCAGTTTAGAGTTCAACAGATCAAACATTTCATGGCCAATCAAAAAAACAGAAGCTTCCTTTTTTCCTTCAAGTCTTACAAATGCTTGTGTTAGACCCAGTTCTTTAATTGAAAGCGCGAGAAGTGAAGAGAAGAGGGCTGTATAAAATCAACAGAAAATTTAATCAGTCTGGTCACAAGTAAAGCCATACAGCACTGGGTTCAGAGAAACAGAACTTCCACAGGAACACCGTTATCAAAGAGCCCCGAACTATCATCTGTGGTCACATTTATCTTCTTGGGTGGAAACCGCCCTGTACAGAGGTTGGACTTTACACGCATCTTAATTCTATTGGCCCTTGGTGTGAGCAGGCCAACCTCTGCCCCTACCAGTTTACTGAAATGTGCTAGAAGCCAGGTGTGTGAATGTTGTGGTGTCAGGCGGTAGCTAACAATGAATACTGGACAGTTGGTTGTCTATGGCTGCAGACGCTGTCTGTCTAGGCTATTACAGGACAAAGCAGGCCTTGCAAAAATGCTAAATAGGCCAAATGATCATCTTCAGTTGTAGGCCCCCCATCTCTGAAATCTGTTACATAACAGCAGAACTAGTGAAATGCTAAGAGGGCCTATGTGAAGATGCAACACAGGCTGTCTGGTTAATTAAGGATGCAGACCTTATTTCTCCACAAACTTCTAGCAGACAGCTCCTACTCAGCAGTTCTTGATCATTATCAATACAGTTAAAACATATATAAGAAAGGAAAATCAAGGTATGAGAGTAACTAATATAACATCTGAATATTACACTTGTTCTCTGTAAAACATTTGAGGCTTGGTTTAGCAATCAAAACCATATCTGTTGGTTTCCTACTCAACTTTAGGTTTGTATATACAAGACAATAAATTAATGGGTATAAAATAATTTGTTGTGCATTGTCATAAATAAAATCCACACTAAAAACAAGGAATCATGTAAAATTATGTTTTTACTAAACATAATCTAAAAATGTCCCCTGCACAATGAAATGAATCAGGGACACAGACAACTCATTTGCTCTCATGAGAAGGTGGGAAAAGGGATGTGTACGATGGAGGTTGGTCACCCTCTTGAAACTGAGGTGGACCAGTAGGGGGTTGATGCTGCCCTGAAGATGATGCATTTGAAAAACCATATGCGACAGTGTACTGGGGCAATTCATTATCGTAGCAACTTCCTATGGTTGCATGTTGACTGGGATGTGGTGCTGGGTACCCATAACTATCTACAGGTACAGGATATGCGCCACCAGGGAAGGCAGGGGGAGGGAAGTCGCTGTAACTTGGGCCCCCAGCAGCCCCACCTGGGTAAGACCCCACAGGCTGAAAGGCAGCAGAGTCACAAGGAATGACAACCAGTGGAAACATCAACATTGGGTCAATGGCAAAACTGATGTCCAAATACACCTGGGGAACAGGAACATACATTACTGAAAATCTGAGTCTCTTTACATCAGAAGTGATTTAAACCAAACAGCCATTTGTGGAACCATTAATTATGATGATTGTGCTACTTAACAGCCAATATCTGTAAACAAATACAACTCGTGTCTGAGCTGATGTAAGGTCACTGTGACATTTTACATACCTTGAGGTAATATTCAACTGAAATGATTTCACAGTTCCAAACACTATAGGAGACATCAACAGGGATCTTCAGCTGGCAAGAGACGCTGTCTTCTGAGTTTGATGAGATAGTGTTCCCAACTATTTTGCATATGCTCTTTTCAGACTTATTAGTGGAGCCACTGGCACGATACACTGTTTTCTGCATCATGCTGTATTTGGGTGTCACTTTTTTGGAAGAGGAGTTGCAGATTTTGGCAACAATAGATAAAGTTTCACCTGTAGTCATTTGGTTACTGGGAGACAGAGAACACCGGCTGCAAGTGCAGACACCTGTTTCAACTGAGTGATATTTGTTCATGCTCTGATTAATACATGTTGTGAGTTTGAAAAAGAAGCCTTATGCTGCTGTTGTTTAGCTTTCTTCAGACTATCCATCCATCTGTTATCTATACTATTTATCCTGAACAAGGCTGCGGGGGTCTGGAGCCAATCCCAGCTAATATTAGGTGTTAGGCGGTGTAAACCCTGGACAGGTCATTCTTCAGGCTATTGTGTGGTTAAATAAATTATTTTACTTGGACTTGCATAGATGAGGTGGCTATTTTTTGCCTAAAGATTAGATTACATGCATTTAGCCTGAGAGCCTAAACCTTGTTTTGACAGGGTAGAACTGTTTTAACACTTAAAAGCCAACTCTTTATTGTTGTGTTTCTGATAACCCTTCTTATTAATTCTTTCAATTCTGGCCAACTGTCCCTTTAGTCTTGCAAATTTCTATCCTAATTATGTTCCTTTTAACATCTATAAGCCAGTTTGTAGTGCAAAACAAGTGCTGCACAGGCCGAGGTGGAGGTGTGGCAGTGATCTTTGAATCAAGCCTATTAATCAACACTAGACCTAAAAATCGTTATAACT
>NW_018127903.1:1740111-1741020 GCF_001952655.1 Monopterus albus | reverse complement strand
GGCATTTGTGCACTACAGAAAGAGTAAAAAACACACAAAAAAGAAGAAAACAAAGAAAATGCTGGCATTTGAGAGTGGAACGCACAAACACGTCTATCACGGAGGGTGCCATGTTGAAAAAAATAAAGTACACAAAAAAATACACAACCTTATAACTAGAATTCAAAACACAAGGTACAACACAATTAAGCAGCTTTACAAGCTTTTATACTCACACTGAAAGTTCACAGGGAAAATTCATCTGTCAGTGCTTTATTCAAATGTAGAGGCAGAGAATACATGGGCACTTTGTGGGTATAACAAACAACAACTCAGATTTGCAAAATACTGTGCTATGAAACATAAATATTTGTCTTCTATTAAACAGTTAATCTAGCCCTAAACCATGCTGCCAACCTAAAATTCAATGATTTCCTTGTGGGGACTAGCTTCTGGTCCCCACAAGGATGGCAGTCCCCACAGTGTGAGTGTGTTAACAACTTTCGGTCCTCATAATGTAAGTAATACAGAGGCACACACACAGTATGTTTATTTATTTGGTCTCTTAGTTGATTATAAAGTCTAAAAGTGTTTTTTTCTCTACATGTTTTCCATTTTCTTTCAACTAGTCTCCACACTGAAGAGTGAGGAATAGATCTCACCTCTACTATGTTAAATAAATGCTCTAGGAGACTTAGGTTGAACAAGGCACAGTTGTGAAAAACTGTATCCTGATGACTGAGGTTTAAGCAGTTATGTTGGTAGTTTTACAAAGCCAATTAGTAACCTTAGCTGACCAGAAAACAATCATCACATATAGCACAATAGTCCTATTTTTGTTTATAGTTGGTTATATGAAAACAGCATGCACATGGCCATTTCCATTTTATATGTTAGGTGTTCTTAATACTAAAGGACTGCATGTTAGCA
>NW_018127903.1:1728426-1729554 GCF_001952655.1 Monopterus albus | reverse complement strand
AAGAAATTTAAAAACATCTTCAAATATAAATATTTCTGGGTCAGCAGCTTTACAGAATTAAGTGAAAATAGCTCTGTCAGTGGATTTATTACACTGTTGCATACCTTTAAATGGTATTCCACTTTGATAATGTCACAGTTTTGGATTGTTGGCTTCTGATCACAAGGTATTTTGACTTCACACTTGAGCTCCTCCTGTGTTTGGGGTTTAATACCTTTGCCAGCCATTCTGAAGATAACATTGCTCTTATGTTTGGTACTGCTGTTGGCAAGGTACAGGACATCCTGGATTAAAGTGAATTTGGGTGTCATGTCTTTGGATGAGGAATTGTCGACTTTTGCAGCAATCACCATTGTTTCACCTAAAGAAAAACAACATAAAGTTAAGTGCCACACTGGATAATGCAGCAAGTTCCAGAATTGGTATTATATAAAGAATAAGATATTATTATGCCTGTGAGGCTCAATTAACGCATGATACAAACTGTTAAAATGCTAAACCCCCTAAAATTTTATCCAAATTTCTTAGTTCGTCACCTTTTTTATTGCTTTATTAAACTATCACTGATAACAAACCATTTTTATAGCAGGCACTTGAACTTGTCAAGAGCACAGGTGTAACTGATACCATTGATATAGGGTCAGGTGTAATGAAACGTGGATGGCATTGGTTTGCCAACTGTCAATCAAAGCAACAAGAAGAAGAAGTAGTGTGGGTGGGGTGATAACACAGAAGTAAGCCAGCATGTACATATCAGGGCACTGGAGTGGACACACCTAAATAGCATGCACCTATTATTAATGTGAAAAGTTGGATCTGTTTGTCCAGCAATTACATGTCAAAATGTTTAGCATGAAAAAGGTGTCATGGTTTGTGGTCCTGCTTCCTTTTTGGTGCTTCTATTTTGGTTAGTTTCCTGTCTTGTGTCCCTTCATCTGCCCCAGCTTTACCCAGGTTCACAATCACCATTCATTGTTTCCACCTGTTGCTCATTATCCCCTGGTCTTCTGCCTATATATTCTCCTCCCTTCCCTCAGCCTGGTTGCTGGTTCATTTGGTTTTCGGGTCTTGTTGCCCCATTGTTCATGTGTCCGCTTGTTCCGGTGGCTCAGTAAGCATTTCCTGATT
>NW_018127903.1:1706254-1728399 GCF_001952655.1 Monopterus albus | reverse complement strand
TTGCCTATGGACTCTGCACTTGTCTGCCATTTTGGACTTTGGTTTGTCCCTTTAGTTTTGTGTTTTCAGTTTATTATATAGGTCCCTGACTGTTCTGTTTAGTTGTAGTAATCTGAAGAAGCCTTTGTGTTGCTTTGTCAGGTTGAGCCCCTTTTAGTAGTTCTACTTGTTTGTTTGTTCTGTATCAGTTGTATTAAAATTGATGTAATGCTTTACCTCAGCTTGTATCTGCATCTGGGTCCTCCCTAAGCCTGAATCTAACAAAAGTGACTACAGTAATTAGTTTCTTTCATGCTGGCAAAGATAACTGAACTACTGTATGTCAATAGTACAATTGCACATCTTATTCCAAAAATTAGCTATTTCGCGAAATGTTGGCTATGACAACCATGACATGACTTTTTGGCAAGTGCCTTCAGCAGAAGATTTCCTTTACATGATTTGAATCTACGATGTGTGACGAATTTTACTACCTGGGACATACGCCCTCTTGTTAACAGTCACGTCCATCTGTGCATGTCCTTTGGTGAAAAGTCCCATCTCTTTGGTTGTTGAACCCACTTGGGGTGACTAGAATGCAAGTAACGGAGAAAACAATCACTTTTGATCCACTTCCATTAAGACAACACAGTGCATCATTTAAGTGTTACAGAGCAGGGCAAGATGCTCAGGACCACAGGTAGCTACCACTGAGCTTGAGTTCGAGTCCCGGCCAACCCACTGCCTTTCTGCGCAGAGTTTGCATGTGCTTCCTGTGCCTGCGCGGGTTCTCTCCGGGTACACTGGCTTCATCCCACAGTCTAAAGATGTGCAGTTTAGGTTGACTGGGGACTCTTAAATTGCCTGCAGGAGTGAGTGTGGTTGTTTGTCTACATATCAACCCTGTGATAGACTTCCAGGATGTACACCACCTCTTGCCTAGTGTCAGCTGGAATAGGCTCCAGCCCCCCCACGACCCAATTCAATGAAAAAGCGATGATGGATAGACTTCAATACAGTATGTGGAGGAAATTGCAGAAATTAATCATGAGTAAGCTCCAGCCAATGTTAATTGACAGATGCTTTTATGTCTGTGTAGAGAGGTGGATTTACATGTTGATCAATGTACATGATGCTAGTCTCTGGCTTCTTGCAGTTTGGGTATGAAGGTAAATACAAGGACAGTGTTCTGTACACAAGGACATTTCGTCTACATACATTTGACAGATTATAAGTGCTCTTGTTTTACTTGGCTCTTTGATGCGGAAACCTTTTTTCTGAATGCACTGAGCTCTTTCATGAAAGTTTTATTAAATACCACTAAAGACAGATTTTGTTCTTGACTTATTTCCATTTGAATCACAAATTCAAATCCAAATTCTAGTAGGCCTTTTTTTTAAATAGCAGTTTGACTTTTCATAGAAGGAAAACCACATGTAAAGCTAATGCTGCTACTGAAAGCTGTCTCAGTATTTGGGTAGACTGCATTAGGACTAGATTGTTCATTTCCCTTTCTAAATACTGGTGCCTACAGTAATAAATTATAAAATTTAGTCTCAATATGTAGAATATATTGTCAAGTGATACATCAGAGCTGCATGTATGGTTGCATGTTGTACACACCATCAGAGAATGGTAGTTTGGAAAGGACTTGGATACAAAATGTATCTCCTCTTCTACTGTTTTGTTTATCCTCCAACTCCTGGACAGTACAGCTTCCAGCTTGTAGATGATCTTCCCATGACATCCCCTGAAGGATGAAGGCATGCTTCTGTAATGGAGAACCAGCAGATTAATGTTGAACTGAAACCTGAATTAACATTATAGATTGTATCAGAGCAGGCTATGTGGTTGAACTGAAACCTGAATTAACATTATTGTATCAGAGCAGGCTATGCAGTCCCGTTTGATAAAACCAATTAGATCATATAAGTGCAAACATTGTGTTTTGGTAAAATGTCCTACTGTGCTTACTCTGGTGGTATGTTGAAGCTGAAATTATAGACATGGATCCCTTGGGGAACAACTGTGTCTGAAAAGAAAAAGGTCTTGGTGTCAGTACTGACAGTAGTGCACTACTGTTACAAGCTAGTACTAGCCTAAATAGTAAAGTGCTTTTCACCAAGTACTGTACTGAGAAACAGATTTCAGATATTTGCGTTTTATACAAGTATTCCTAAGTAGTCCTACTACACTACTTTGCCATATTTGCTATTCTGTCCACTATATTAAAGTGAGAGCTGTAATTCAGTTGTCACTTTGCACTATGACTGGAATAAACATAACCTAAATATTAGCTCCAACATTACTGCACATCCTTGCACAGATGCCTGTCATAATTTTCCAAGCAGCATAAAATATTATACAATAGGGGCCATGGTGCACAATCAGTAATTTAATCAGTTTTATTGATAACACTAATGCACCTAGCCTTTATTTAAATTCTGAACTTGAGAATTAATTAGACCCAGCTTGTGACTCTTATGTATTGCATACATATTGAAAGCATCAAAATAACCCCCACCACCACTGCTGAATATTACACCTGCCAGGTAAAAACGTAAAGCCTGTTTACTAATGTCATAATTTGTATGTGACATTTTTTTTAAAGGTAAAATAAAGCCAGAACATTCAAAATATATTTTCTGGCCTACTGCAGATGTGAAAACTACTCACTGTGGTTCAAAGGAGGGTTTTCAAAAATAATTTCATTTCTTTTTAATTTTAGGCAGCCACAATAATAATCCTGCTCATTGTTTCCTTCTAAAAGACCCTACACCACTCAAATACTATTACTTTTGCAGTGCGTCAGACAGTGGTAAGTCACAGCTGACCACTGGGGGCGCTGTGCTCGACTTTCGGCATCGAGAGAGACGACGTCATTTCCAGTTTCCATTTCAACTTTTTAAGCAAATCAAACCATATCCTTTGAAACACTGACCAAATTTATAGCTTTCCTGGACTGGACCGGTTTATTTGGATTCCGCATCGTTAGAAGAATTTGAGTGGATTCAGAAAATAAATTCAAACTAAGGGTCAGTGATACGAAACTGACCAAAACCAGGGAGGAATTCAGTAGACATATGTCAGCTTAGGGCATGCATAAGGTAAACAACATGACGCCCGTAGCATACCGTTTGAGGCCTCTGGTATTAAAAACGTTTTCAGTTTGAAATATCTTGTGTGCGCAGAGTAGGTACGGGTGTGATCTCCGTGCTTTGCAGTCCAACGGACATCAGCATCTCCTTTAATTTTAATAAACAGGGCCTGGACTCCTATTTCCTTTTGCAAATCCAGTGTTACTTTTCCATTTATGTTGTCTCCCTCCGAAAACGTCCCGCACTCATTCAGCGCTTCGTAAACAATCGTCAAGCTGTTAACTGAAGGCATTGTCGAAGATGAGCCAAAGTAGGATTGACACAGGTAAAATAAATACAGAACCCACAACTACTTTCTAAGCGTCTTCGCGGTATACTATGTGTTACGAGGACCTCCTGGCGGCTGAAATGTGGACCAGGACACGCCCTTCTAGAAGTCTGCCCAAAGGGTCCTACTGCCATCCAGTGTACAGAAGAAAGAGTAGGGACTCATACAAGACTGACCTCTGAGCAAGAGGCAATTCCAGTCATTCAACAATCAAACAGAGCAGCCTGGACGTCAATCATAGTGAAATCCTGGTGCATAGGTGAATAAAATGAGCACCTAGATTAAAAACTGTTTAATAAAAAAAAAAAAAAGGATGGAATATTAGCCTATGTTTTGTGGAACTATATGGTCATTGAATCATCAGAACTAAAGGATGTGAAGTTAAATTGTTTTAAAGTAGTTTAATTTGTGTCAGAACATGCCTGTTTTTTTTTACTTGCTTTCTTTCTTACTTCTGTAAGAAATTAATAATGGTTTTAGCTGGCTGTGGTATTGACGTGTAGCTTATCATACAGGATCAAAGTATTTTTTTCCTATGCTTGTTATTAGGCCATGGTCAATTTGCAATGAAAGTGTTTTTTTTTTACATAAAAAACTTTAACAAACATAACTTAAAGAATACAATTAAATGGAAAAGAAGAAATCCAAAGAATTCTTTTAAAAATTAACAAAAAAAAAGCCTTTATCCAGCTGGATCAGTGTATGTTCAAAAAGTGGGTTACAACCTATGGATAGCAGCAAAAAGCTGCCTTCCTCAGGGCACTAGACAATTTGCCCTTGAGTAGATGTGAGATAATTGTAAACACCCAGTTTTTTTAATTTGTTGTATTTTACCATGTGTTGGATATACTGTACATTATACATGCAAGTGTAGGCAGTAATTCCTTCACAGTTTTTTTTTTTTTTGTCAGGTTTTGGGCTGTAGTTGGAGACTCTGTTCATTGCATTCCACCTCAGGCTTGTGCTAGCAAGGCGCTGCAGCACCTAGCCAACCAGATAATTTGGATAGAATGGTAACGCCTATCACTCTGTCTTGTCATGCAGCCCTTGGACTCTGATCACTGCATGATCCATCTCATCCCGACCTACAGGCTGAAACTTAAAGCTGTGAAGCCTGTGGTTAAAGCAGTGAAGAGATGAACCAAGGAGGCAAGGTCACAGCTACAGGCCAGCTTTGACTGCACAGACTGGAGTGTTTTTGAAGCTGCTGAACAAACCTGAATCCACTCACCAACACTGTGACATCATACACCAGCATGACCTTCTGCATATACAACAACAAGCCCTGATTCAAAGTAAAACTCAGGGCCAGAAACACAATGACAATGGAGATCAGGGTAGCAAAGAGAAGCTACTCTGAAAAGCTGAAAAACCAGATTTCAGCCAATGACCCTGCCACTGTGAGAAGCCTACAGAACATCTCCAGTTACAGGAACCCCACCCACCTAACCTCAGACACACCAACAGCAGCTGCTTCCTCTACAACCATCTCCATCATTCCCAGGCCCCCCACCCCTGACGATCTGTGAAAAAGATGTACGAGGCCTTTTTCAAAAACAAAAACGTCAGAAATTGATGAATGTCTGACATCACCCCGTTGTCTAATTTCCAGTTAGTCGCCTATAAAAAGCAGTTAATGCAGCTTCCATGTCATTTGGGATAGATGAAAAAGATTCCTATGTTAACAACTTGCAAGCATTTATTTTCAAAATGACAGATGTATGTTTGCAGAGTTGGCTGAGTGAAGATTACAATACAGTGAAAATACTAGACAATTGCACCATTGAATTTGGGTTTAATTACACTAATAATCTTTGGCTGATGTGAGGCACTTATGCTCACACTTGTGAACATAAATATTCCCATAGGAATCACAATGAGAAGACTCCTGGTGTCAGGCATGTCGGTATCTTTAATCATACATTCAGATTATCCAGATTCCCTGATGGGGAGGTGACAGAAATAAAAATGCTTTTACAAAGGGAGTGTTTTTGGTTTCATCATCTGGGCACTTTAATGCTCTCTGGTTTGAATGCAGCATTCACCTTGTCCTGTTTAATACAGTATATGTGATTTGTATGCCGACTCAGTAATTAGTTTTTTGGTGGGCTCTTGATATAAGGTAGATGTTGTGATTTATGAGTTCCCTTTATTGGCTACCTTGTTGGGCTTCATTATGCCATGTTATGCAGTGTATGACTAGACATGTATTGTTTATTAAAAAATTAATTCATTGTATTGTTTATTGTTAAAATTAATTGCTAATGGTCTTTTATTTTATATTGTGTCAGACAGATCACAGATACAGGCTACTGTCATAGGAGTCCATAAACTGTCTTTTGTTCATTGTCTTTGGTTAAACTTATATATGCAATTCAGATATACAGATTTTACTCCCGCAATGCTGTGTGTGTCAGTGCTTTTCTGAAGTGCTCTACCTTTTGTCATTTCCAAGGTTTGCCCCAGTTTAGATTGTAATAAGTTAATCTCAGTTGGCTGGTGTGCTGTCAACAGAAGGTGCTATGGAGATAGTTACCCTGACAATGTGGGCATTGCAATGAAACGACAAGGGGGACATGAAGCCAGTGCCAAAAGACAACCAGACCAATGTGAGAAAACAAAGGGAAATGAAGAGGAGGATGAAATGAAAAGAGTTTGTCCTTTAACACAGGTTAGTTCTTAATAGCTGTGTGCTGCTAAGTGTGTTTCTGCCTTATTTGCCTTTGATGTTGTGTTTGCTTGCCATGCAGTTACAAACCAAAACTGGTCTTTGCAACCTGCTTTAAGGCTTTTAACTTTACAGTGATGTATCTGTAATTACAGCATTCCAAATTTTTTGAGTGGACAAACAGAAGTAACTTGACCAGAAAATACTGTATGTTACAGTGCTAACGGGATGCTAAGGTATTGTTACCTAATGGGATTATAAATGCTTGTCAAGTGTGAATTCCTCATTTTCTTCTTCTTCTTCAAGTCCAGTTTGAGACAGTCTTGTTTACCTTATTGGTGCCAAGTCCAAGTTTACTCTTTGTCTGTGAAATATATCTAAATATTTTTAATAATTTCCATCAGATGTTGTTGAGATGACACAGTTGCACAGATTTCGTGTTAAAATGTGTGTACAAAATGCTTTTATTAAACCTTTATGAAATTTTATTCACCGGAGGGATATGTTCAGGGGAATGACAAATGATATTTCCAACTGGCATTACTAAAGTTAATGTGTGTAATGGATGCACTCACTGGTCTTTGGGTTGTCACTTATAAAGTCTTCAGGATATTGATAACATAATCTCAATATACAAAACTCTGCCAGGGGTGAAATATATTGTGAAGTTTAGAGGCTTTGATGCACAGAATTTGGTCAGTTGGTTGTCGTCCTATATGAACAGCCAGAATGGGGTTTCATCTAGTTTTTTGTTTTATTTTATTTACTAAGATATTAATATATTGTGTATATTTCAGAATGATCTGGTACATCTGTCCCTGATTGGTGGATATGCATGTATCAAAAGATGGAAACAACCTAACTGGCCAGTCAGGAATCATATGAGTAAGTGAGAAAGAAATATAGTAATTAAAAGTGAGAAACGTGAACAAATCAAATCCTGCTTAGGGCCTTCATTAAACTAAGGACAGCCCTGCTTGCTGCAAAACTCATCTACATAAGACAGAGATGAAAGTGGCTGTTAGGCAGTGTCTAATAACACTGGTCCATTATGGATTGCAGAGGACCAGCTGTAGCATCACAGCAGATGCTGCTTCATATTGTGCAAAGACCTGTTTACTGATGTGTCACTTGTTTAGTGAGGTTTCTTTGAAATTTCTCCACGAACAACTATTAGACAGTCAATATGAATTTTAAAATGTTATGTTAGACTGTACACCAGGTGAATGTGAGTACTATTATTAAAGACGTGTTCTTTTGTGATTGATCTATTAATGGCAAAAAGTTCAATCTTATCCCTCAGTAGAAGCTCATTAATCTATGCCGTGTATGTGCTCCTAGTTGGATAGGTTGCATCCCTCTAGTGGGAGAAAGGGTGCCTTGGTCAAGTCCAGTCTTTATTAAGATTAATGAACAGCTTGACATTTTTAGTCCTTTGTCTGAATCAATAATTTTAATACTCATGAGGGCCAATGGGGATCTAAGCTTCCAGAACACACATTGTGGCCACAGGGCGCATGTTAAATGTTCAAGTGTTAATCAATGCAAAGAAATTAGCTATTGATTGCTTCTAGTTTTGTAATAGGTTATCTATTGGTTTGCTCTTTCAGAAAATTCCAATATCAGTCGGATGGAATTGTGCTGGTAATATTGCTGTGGGGTGTGTGTACGTCTGTATGCGTATACAGGCACAGGCACAGACACCCAGCTTTATGTGTGTGTTTGCATGTGTGTGCAGGGTCACATTCTAATTAGCTCAGAGGGCAGATTGTAAATAAACATGTTGAGAAGAATATTGGTGATCTACATCACATCCACGGCTCATTACAAATAAGGCTGGACACTTCGAATTGGCTTCATGCAAGCTTAATGCTGACTGGAAGACTTGGAAACGACTATTTTAAATTAAAACGCTTCCCTATTTTCATCATACCACATCTTTCACACCAATAACAACTATTTTTGAATACCTTATAACGTAAACATAACAAATATATATATTTTATATGTTTATTGGTGTGTGTGTGTGTGAGATGTAAACTGGTGATAAAAAATGCTGCTATTTAAATGCATGTTCACATTAAGAACTCTAGTTCCTAACCTGAGTCCTAAGCTTTGAGAAGATTGTCACACATATAAACTGTTTTATTTTGTATAATAATAATAAAGTTGAAAAAGTACCAAGCGAACTTTGTTCACATTTCATTTGGCTGTGTTCCCAGAACATGCAGTGTGAGTTGGATCTGCTCTGCTGGGGTAGCGGGGCACTTGGCCAGACTGGACATGGCAGGCCAGGGGACATCGGTCCAGATGAGGCCCATCTGAGAGACTTCACAGTGGCTAGGTTGGGCAGGGTGAAGCTGCTGGCTTGTGGATCTAGCCACTCCATTGTGGTAACAGGTACACTTGTTTTTTGTCTTTTATTGCACATTGGGGATTTCTAAAATTTGGTATGAGATAATGCATTGATTTAAATTTAGGTACTACTCATAATTTTGTGTTTGTGTGGCCGTGGTGTGTTGGAGGTTTTATGAGGGGAATAAACCTATTTTGTCATATGTCCAGTATAGTGGAAACATTGGTGAGCAGTTTAATTTGTCAGTGCTACTTACATGGATGATTTCTGTTTGCTTACCATGATTATATAGTACAACTCCAGACACAGAGTTGTTTTGTGCTTTGCTAAATGTATTTTTTGTCTAATATGTCTTAATGTATTTAGAAGTTCCTGGGCAAGCTGCAGTAATCAACCTGCTGTACAGCAATGATTATCCCATGAGGCTTTAGAATATTTGCCAAGCAATTATTCTTAGTGGAACATTTGATCTAAGGATGTGTAAGCAACTGAGCCCAAAGAATCAATTAGCACCACCTTACATACTGTGTCACATTTAAGGGACATGTACCATGAGAGGATGTAGTACATATTCAGTATAAGACCCAGAAAACTGATTTATCTGATGACACAATAGTGGGATATTCTGGATAGGTTTGAAACACATAATATCTTATACAGTATGTGGGGTTTACATACAACATGAAGTGCCTTCATTTCTGCCCATAAAATAATACTGCTTATTTGCCAATTTAATAAAAACCCCAAAGACAGGAAGAGAGGAGACTCTTTTAGTACATTAGCTGGCAGTAGTCATAAATCAGTAGCCTAGATAAATCTCACACCCCAACACAGGGATCCTATTCCTCTACCATCATTACTGGAAAAAAGGTGACATTTTTGATGGAGTAAAATGGTGCAGGCTAGCTTAGGCTAAATCATGTTAAGTGATGTGACACTGCAGTTTCACATATCATATTTCTGTCAAGACAATGATGGTGGAAGGCACTGTCAGCGCATGATATCTGACAACAGAAGACATCTGGAAGGACCAGAGGAGATTTATGGGGAAGGTTTTAGTGGTCGGAGAGACATGAGAGAGAGTAAAAAGTCATTCTTTTTTGTGCATTATCACTTCCCGGGTGACTGTAAATTTTACTTCAGGCTTGTTGGGAATCCGAGACATTTATACATCCTGACAAATTGCCTGTTGTAAAAGTATTTACTGGTCTTGTCCTGCCTTTATTCTTGGTCAGCTCACAAACACTTACCCAACTCAAAGACAGAAATATTTACTCACAGCAAATTTATGTGACACACATTTATGTTGGGTATCTGAGCTCTCGCCCAAGCTATGTCATAATGGTGTCATGTTGTTAATGCTTTAATAGAGCAGGTATAATGGTTTTATGTCAGCTACAATGCGACTGGTCACTAGCCATTCGACCCAGTCAACTCAAGGAAAGACTTGTTTACAGAGAAATAGCTTGCAAGAGTGGATTTCTCAAAGTGCACCAAAGATAATTTATATTTCTGTAACCCACCGACACACACAGACACACCTTTGATCACTCAAAGAATCCACAGATTAAGATAACCCGTCGTCACAGAAGTGATCAACAAACAACATTCAACAGTTGTAAAAGGGAGTAGCCTTTGAGCATGTTGTTATAACTAACTTGCACCTTGTGTGAATAGTATATGTTTGATGTGGCTTTTGAATTTGTGTTCACATTGAAAATGTGACAGTGAATACTGGCTGGTGTCTTTTGTGGCACATTTTGTTTGTTTTTTTGTTTTTTTGGAACTTACTGTCAAATATAATACAGTTAAATGTTGATTCTGTGCAAATTAGAGACTGTGAATGGTCAATTATTTTATAGTACATGGGTCTTGTACTCAGATAAGGATGGAACAGTTACCTTTGAGTAGACCTTGTCTCCTGTGTTGACTTTTGTATCCATGTTCAAATATTGCTTCACATTTTAGAAAAGCATTTTAAATTGCTGCCACTGGGTGGCACTGTAAGACTGCCAATAAGTAGCACAGGGGAGTGGGTAGGCGTAAGTTGGTAAAGGGAGGCCTATGCTTACCTCACACTCAGAGAGAGCTATAATTTACTAATAGTGCGGGAGTCGACATTGCTGTTATCTTTTAATAGATTTGTATGGGGGAAAGCAGGTGCCTGTTGTTAATGTGTCCAATTGCCCAAGTTGCCTACAGAATTTAGGGCATCCATCACTGTCGTCGGCAGTGACACCCTGTCGTTCTACTTCACACGGCGGGCCGGCCGGGCTGGGCTGGTAACAGATGAGGCTTCTCTCTCCTCCAGACGCCCACAGTCACACAGAGACGACCGCCATACGTGCTTGCACATGCATGCACACACAGCTGTACCACGTTCTTGGAGGGCAAACTAAACTCATACCCCATTACAACAGGAATAGTATCTAGCATATACATTAAATAAATATGATGAAAGAAAATAAACAGCCATTTTTACCATCAAAGGATTATATCCAAAACTTTAGAGGAGCCATTTTGGAGATAGAAAAATGTTTTTAAAACATGACCTCAGGAAACTTTGACCCCCATATCTGTGAACTTCTGGTTGCATCCCTTGAGCTGAACCAGGGTGCCATGCTGTGTGCAGGTTTGCTCTCCGCTCTAGAAAGCACTCTGTGCAGCTGTGTTTCTTTAGACCCAGGCTGAGATTTGGAGTGTACATAGAGGTGCCTACTAATACCTTGTTAAGGCTGTTTCAGTTGCTGGGTCTCAGAGAGGTCGGTGTCATTCCCGCTTTAGTTCGAGGCCCTTGATCTGCTGGATGTAAGCCAAGGACTCATGTGCTGGCTGCTTGTGACCTGCCCTGATTTTCTGCAGGAGACCTTGCCCTTGTGAATCCCACAGACTGTGTTAGAATTCTGAACTTTGCTGTCTTTGCTTATAAATGGTTAATTTAATTTTGGTCTTTGAATGTTCTTAAAGGCTAAAGACTCTTTTTATATGTAACACATTCTTAAGACTTTTATTTCTTAGAAATAAACTTTAAAGGTGGATTAATTACAATTTTACACATTGTCTCACAAAAAAGTGCAAAATCGGGCCCTGGTGTGGTGTCCCCCCATGACACTCTGCAGCTTACAGCCCTTCTGTTGTTATTCCAGCTCATGATTTTACCTTTCTATTTTATTAATATGATTTGAGCTTTGTGTAACTTTAGTGCTATGTTTGACATTAGCAGTAAGCAGATTATTCTGCTGGATTGCCAAGTGTCATTGTTAGTCAGCTAACACTAGTTTGGACTGGAGACTACATTTTGTTGCAACCAGGCATCTGTAGTTCATGTCATCGCTAGGAAACAGGATGTGATGGGAGGGGCAGAGAGTGGTTAGGAGCTGCTTATGGCGTCAGTTTGTTTTGAGTTTCACTAGACCCTCTAAAAAAGAAATTAGGTAGAGTAGCTTTAAGAAAAAAGCAAGGTTGTAACAGAAGATGTTTGGACAGAAAGCAAGTCTAAAAAAAAGAAATGACGAGGACTGAGCTGGGGGTTAGGTCATTCTTTTTTTTTTGTTATCCCTGCCTCCTTGTTTTTTCTAGATCTTTGTTTTCATATAAGTTATGAACTTTGGTTGGGCCTTGGTGTCAGGTGTTAAACAGCATATGAGGGCTATGACCCAGCTTCCTAACCCTGTTTTCCTCTCTGACATCTCTCTTAACATAAGACAGAGCTCTCACTCTCACTGTAATTGTAACCATCATGTTACTTTTCCTCAGTTTTTCCAGTGTTTCCTCCTGTATGCTGTCTAAGCATTGCACCGTTTGAGTTATACATTCCTCAGATGCTCCCCTCACTCCTCAGCTGTGAACACATTTAGCTTTTCAGCTTAAAGTAAAACATCTAAAAAATTGTAGTAATGTTATGACTTTGTGCACCTGTTAGTAATAAAGTCTGGAATTTTTTAAAATTGCGTGATATTTTACCAGGTGTCAGTAAAAGAAAGTATCAAAATCCTCTTTTCTTGAACTCATCGTAAAAATCACTCTTCAAACATGGACAGACATATTGCTCCGTCTATTCATTTTAATGACATCCATTAATGTAGATTATAGCAGACATAGTTTGCTCTGAATTGATTGTGAATTCCAGTAGTTTTAACCAAAAAAAAAGCATCATCTTCTAAAGTAACAGGAATGAACAACTACCCAGCCCTACCCAATCCTTTTTGGCAGTCAGGGCATTTACATCTCTGTAGAAGGGATGGAAAAAGTGTGAGAGAATGAGACAGTTGGAGACACAGACAGGCAGTCAGACAGTCACAGTGGCAGAAAAATCATCTTTAAGGTGCACACATGACTCTAGCCAGTTCTTTCTTGAGGACTGGGATCATGTAGGCTCGAGTAGCTAGTTCTGAGAATGTATAATTCACCTGAACTCTCAGGAAACTGTTGTTAATATTGAGGCCTATGTTATCATTTTTTTCCTTACTTCCTGTCTTTTTATCAAGCCATCTATGCTTTTAGGCACATGCACTCCTACCTGTGTATTTTATTGTCTTGTTTAATGTTTGTCAAAGAATGCAATACTCAGAATAATTCTAGGAAGGTATTGGCCATCCCCCTGCATGACAACTCCAATATGTCTGCTTTGGACCCGGCACTGAGGCGAGCTTTGGTAATAATTTGCTGTTTAGCTGTGTTGATATTTTTCTACAATTTCCCAGTTGGGAAAGGTGAGTAGGTGGCAAAAGGGGGAAAGGGGAAAATAACCCCTGTCTTTGCTTCTCGCCCTCTCCCTCACTCACTGTTCTTTCTCTCTTTCTTTCTATCCTGCTCTCCTCTCTTGTTCTCTGTTAATTTGGTTGAGAGAGTTGAGCTTTTTCTTACACTCAGTTGCTTTTTAAGGTTAATCGTACGACATAAGTGTTTATGTTGCTGTAATATGGGCTCAACTCTCTCTCAGTGAAGCATGGAGCACTTGGAATATGTAGTTCACTATCCCACTGCCCCCGCCTCTTTCTCTTCCTCTAAATGTTATGCAGAACAAAAGATGGGGGAAAGTCTTGCCAATTAGCAGCTAATGAGACAAGCTTGTGAGAATATCCAAATCCTCAACGTGTTAACATTTATGACTCCCCACCCAATATCTCAACTCCTTCAACCTGCGCCTCCCCCATCTGCCCTTGCACCCAGCCACATGTAACGTGACGAGGGCACCTCTGAGGCCCTCTGTTTGATTATTCACACATGGCTGTGGCCCTGGTGCTTTGAGCGGCAAATAAGAGAGGAAGCAAGAAATGCCTTGCGTATGGGAAATATAAAATTGCTCAACTGACACATGGCCAAGGCTCTCTTCTTATTTTTAATTCCATTTTTCCTTTTTATTTCCTTTCCACCCCTCCCACATACCAACTCTGCCCCATCTTCCATAAATAGATAGATTGATCCAATGAAGCACTCTGTTTTTTGCCATCCGTTCTCAATTTAGTAAAGCCAGGATTTGGGTGGGTTGGTTGTGGTTGGGAGGCTGGTAAGAGAAACACATATGATAAGTGAAAAATAACATGCCAAGAGAAAAAACAGTCATCCCAGTTGCTTTTGACATGCCTTTTATCAGAGATGTCTGTGTTGTAAGTGAAAATAAAATCTGCTTGTGTAATAGAGATCTTTGGACAGCCTTGAATGATTTGCCCCTACTCTTTTCCGGCCCCATTTTCTCCAGAACGTGTATTGGGAGTGTGTTTGGAATCTCAGTGGGGAAACTCAAAATATGAGTTGGCCTGGAAGTGTTGCAGTAAACAGGGAGAAAAAGCAAACACTGGCCAGAATGGGGAATATCATGCGGCGTAATGTTTGGAGTAAAAAGAAGAAATGTGTAATGGAACAGCACAAATTACACTCTCCAAAGGGACTTCTAATTGATTCTGTGCTTCATTACTGGTTTTCTCAGGGAGAAATGGACATCTCACTTTATTATGAAAACAGAGCAATAGACATTTAAATGAATGGCACAGTGATTATTGAGATACACTTCTCACAGCATTTGGATTTAGCTTATTCTTAAATTGTATTATTTTTCATGAAGGTAGCAGAGAGTAACCATTTGAATACAACCTTAACCCTGACTGAAACAATTAAATGAAAAGCTGGAAACTGAACAAGAGGTTTGGGAGCACAAAATAATCCAGGGCTCCACTTGATATGTTATTTGTCAGGGCAGTGCATTTGTGCATGTAAACTAACTGTGCCACTGGACTTGGCCTGCTCTTAATAGGGTTCCAGCACAAATATTTTCTCCCAGGGATTTCTATTATTAATTCTGTCTGAACACATCTATAAATGAATAATGAAATAAATAATGAAAACGTTATTACTTTTGGCAGCGGGGTCATTTCTCGTTTTCTGCTTTTTCTTCCGCTTGTTTCCTACTAATTAACTTTCCAAGGAGTTGTCCTCCTTTTCACAAAATGAATTTCATCATGATGGTAGGCCGCTGAAAGTGTGGGTACACAGTCTTGTGAAAAGACAAGAAGAACAACAACAAAAAAACATAAAATGTATGTGTCTTACAATAAACTCTGAAACAGGAAGCACTTTCAGCTATTTTATTTGGCAAATCAGGATTCCTCCCTCCCTTCCCAGCTCCACCACTACTCATCTCCCTCCTTTCAGATGCCTGCCCTATGCCCTGCACCATGCTGTTAAAGGCTTGTGTGCTGGGACAGAGGCTTGGTGATAAGTAGCCCTCATTTAATATGGATCTTAAGGAGGGCAGTAAAGCTAGAGCATCAGTAGATGTCCCCCCATCCCTCTGGCATTATTATATAGATGACCCTTCTCTCTCTCTGTCTCTCTCTCTCTCTCTCTCTCTCTCCTCATTAGAGTCATTTCAGACTCTTTCAAACTGCTCCTTCCTTCTCTCTGCGTTTTACTGTTAATTAGTTTGCTTTGTAAGGTTAGACGTGTGGACGGAGCAACTTTGGGAGTGTTTGGCTGCCATCTGTGTGCATGCGGCTCTAACTATGTACAGATGGTGTGTGCTTTTAGTCATGTTGCTTCTCGTGGGGAAAAAAGCGCAAGAGACAGCTTTGGTTATTTTAACAAGATTTATGGCCATTCTCACAGGTAACAGTTTGAGCTGTAATGATGATTGTTAGTAAGATGTCAAAAGGATAATTTAAGGAAAAATTAAGTAAGAAAAGAGAATGTATATTTCCATATCATTTATCAATAATCCTCCAGATTAAAGAATAATTTTTGAAATCTGAAAAGCTTGCATTGTTAAATTTTAACTGTGAAACATATTGAACCAATTGCAAAGTGGCTAGTTCAGAGAAGTGCTCGTAATCTGGCGACGTTAAAATACCATTAGCCACTTTGAACCAGTGACCCAGGCAAGCAGAGAAAAAGGCAGACATTGCCAAATAATTGCTTGACAAGGTCACAAAATTAGAAAACATAATCAAAGGAGGAGTGGACTGAATAATTTATGGTTTTGGTTGCCAGCGCTAAGATGTCACATTTAAGTCTCCTTTAAATTTCTAGTTTAAATTTTACAATCAGTACAATGAAAAATAACAAATACATTAAATGCTCATTGTTCTGGAATTATACAGTACATCTAATGCCAGCTTGGACTAAAATATAACTTCAATATAGCATACTAATTTGTGTGTGTGTGTTACTTGTGGGCCTCACTGCAAGGTGTGTCTTGCTGGTGGGAAACCTGCCCTTGTCAGTTGCAGTTCAGCGGCTAATGCTTTCTATGGGACATTGTGAATGACCCTCCCCACAATTAAAAAAGAGTTAGCAAAATTATTGTTGGCCTCCTGCCACATACATTATATGACTTAGTGGTGGTCAGAAACAGATTGTGGACCCAGAGCGCCCACAACGACATTTTCTATCGGCCTATCTCTCTCTGAAATTGCCCAGTATAATTAACAAATTGAAGGCAACTTGGGGAGAAGAGAGTCTCGTTTTAGATGAGGAAACAGAACACAGGCTCAAATACAGTGAACACCCTCATTGTTTATAAAGTTGGATGTTTTCCCAGCAGTTTTTCCAGTGATACTGAGTAAAAGCTAAATCATGTGTCCATCTACATGATTTTTGACTGATTGTATTGGCTAAAACGTCACCCATTGTTAGAGTTGTACAGTTTCTGGTTCAAAATTAATTTACATGGTTTCATAAGTAAATCACAGCCATTTTTTTCATGCAGCACATTATAATAAATCAGTATGCATTTTTGAGAAGGACATAAACTGCTTGCTTTTAGGTATTCAAAGTGAGTTAGACATGAAAGTGGGAATGTAACTAAATATGAGAAAGATGAGCATTTTCACAGCAACGTCACAGTTTTGTCAAACACCATCAAATAAAGGTTTATTAATGATTATAATTTGCTGTGCTGACACCTTTTTCATGATGAAATGGAGTGTTGAGGCCAGGCTGAGAGGGATTGCAGTGCGGTGTCAGCGCTTATGGAGTCAGTTAGAAGAGAATCTGTCTTTTCATTGGATTTGCAACAACATTAGTCATTATCATGTACTGATGCATGTAACTTGGTGTGACAGGTATAGAGATTTAGACTATTCAGTGGTTTCCATGCACAGTTGTTCAAAATACTGGAAAATTAGAAAGGTATGACATTTAAGATTAGAAGATGATGCAGTCCATCCCTACAAACCTTTTTTTTTAATACAGCTTGATTGAAGCCATAGCAGCAAACATTTCATTAGGATGTGTCATAACGCTGCTTACCAGTAACTGCAAATAAATATAGCAATTTAAATGTATAAAAACTCATTTGCTACAGCTACACAGCATTGTTATATGAAAACCCTTGTTTTGTCGTTTCTTTTTAAAACCTCAAACCCTCTGCATGACTGAAGAGGATCCCTCTACAAACGTCTGAGAAAGCAGCCAAATCTACTAGGGGAAAAAAGATTGCTTTGTTCATCCCCCACCCCCTCTCTCTCTTTTTTCCCACTCTCCCCAAGGTTCTATTAGGAAATAGATCCCAGGTGTTCGATAAGCCTGTAGTGGACATGACAGCAGTGCAATCAAGTGTATAAATTTAATTGCAGGCTCATTTTGTGCCGTTTATTAGCTGTTTAGGGGCACATCGCTCCACTTGAACCCTGTTATTGCCAGACAGAACAGCTGTTTGGTTCCTTTTTAAGTGTTTGTCTCATTGCATAGTTTTGAAAAAGTACACACTTAAATGCCAAATGCTGTTTTAGAGATATAGCAATTTATATTTCAAAATGCATATAAATTAATGTTTTTTATCATGCTTTTTAAAAATACAGTTTATAATTTCTATGGTTTGATGAGAAAACATTAAATAAAATTAGGCAACAGAACAAGCAATGGCCTGCAATATTATATTTAAATTTGATTTAATAAAATGTAAATTCATAAATAAAAATATGGTACATGGATTATTTTCAGTTTAAAAAGAGAGACAACATCACTGAATACACAAGTGAGTACACACACACACACACACACACACACACACACGGGCTAGAGGGCGTTGTTTTGTGCAGGCTGTGCGGCTTTTGCTGATCTGTCCTCCATCTTTGTCTCTGGATGGTGCCACACACTTAGAGGCCACTAGCTTTGGCTGAAACCTTCTTCTGTTCCGACACCCCATTAATAAAAAGCCAGAGAAAGCTGTATTAATTGTTACTATGCACTCGGCCCCAGCATTCCTATAAATCATCGGACTAATTGCAACAAATTGTGGGCTGACATTAAGCTATGATTCTGAACCGGCAAATATTCATCAACATTGCAGCTAGCCCCATAAAACACAGAGCCAGCCATTTCCCAGGCCAAACATATATCTACCATCTAACTCCCCCATTAGTTATGAAACCTCCTTGTCCTCAATGTTTAAGTGCTGCATGGTGAACAAATAAGACGACATCTAATTTATTTATTATATTCATGGATAAAGCCCAAGTAGTGGCAGTCACGTGACCAGTCACAGACCTTGTTTTCCTTGTTACCCTTGGAACCTGGTGTGTTGTGCTTATTGCCTCTTATCGATTACTGCGTTGCCTCTCATAGCAGAATTACCTTGAAGCGTTTCTATAAATCTAAGGTTTAGTTAGACTGTAAAAAATGGAGCAGTAGGAATGGTCATTGTCAGTATTTATCTGACAACTTCAGTCTTTAGAAATAATAAGCCTGAAATTAAATGCTCCAAATAAACAGTATTTTTTTCTTAGTATCACTGCATTTTTTAGTGTTATTTACCAAATGCTCATTACTGCAGTAGGTAAAGGACTTGATTCGTCATCAAGCAGTCATATGTTGGAGCATTTAACCTCTCATACAATGTTTATCTCATGCAGACAAAAGGCTAGTAAAATCTCTTTCTCTGCAGTCTGACAGGCACCGTAACTGTCACTGCAGATGATCTATTTCACAACCCGATGTTTTGCTACCACTAATGTTTTGCTATCTTGCCAGTTCACCCTGCTACTGTTCAAAACACCTACAGTATGTGTCAAAACAGTACTTAATAGGTTGTCCCCCAGGTGTGCATCAGCAGCTAAAGATGTTGGAGCCAAAGGTCGGGATCTGATTTGTTATGTGGGAGTTCGCAGGGAATTTTGATGTGCACTGATCAATTCCACACCCCAACATGCACATAAATCAATTCTGCATCTGGAAAGAAGGTATACATGGGTGCACATGGTGTAGTATGTGTGCATGTGTGGACTTGCATACACATGCACAAATAGACTTGTGTGTAGACTATAATGTAATTAATCATAAATCTTTCAGCATTATGTGAACATGTTCTTATCCCCTCCTCTTTCCTTCTTACCTATCCTAGCTGGCGCTACGGTGGGGCATGGGGGTTGATAGACTGAAGGAGAGAGAGCAAAAAAATCCTTCCTTTGACACTGTTAAACATTGACAGGCTTATTACTGTGTTCTCTGATTCAGCTGGATGTGTTGAAGGATCTTCTCTGTGGTGAAAAAGGTCAGCTGCTCTTAGTTGTGCTCAGCTAGAATACTAATACTGTCCTTATTCAAATGATCTGCTCCAGTGCTTATTAAATTGATGGCCCAGGCGCTCTAATTTAATAGTGTTGCAGTCCAGGAGAGGGACACAGCTGCAGTCACCAGTGAATTAGGTGCTTCTGAGGCAAAGTTCAAGCAGGAGCCCCCTTTGCTTTTGGGATGCATTTTTCCCAGCAAATTAGCAGTCTGCAGCAGTGCACAATTAATTAGTGCAAACCAGGAAAAGCTTGTCATTTAATAAGGTGCTTTTTTTTTCCATTCACACTCTCCCACACAGAAATATCTCCCTCTATCTTACCATACCTCAGCCCCCATAATCCCTCCCTCCCCTTCTTTTGTCTGTCTTTTTCTGTCTTCTACTCCCTCCCCTCTTCCACTCCACTTTACACAAACAGAGGGAATTGATCCATTAAGTGGTGTGCTATTAATACCATTTAATGTATGTCTGGTTAAAGGAAAGCTGTAGCTGGGATAGTTTTCTGTGTGCCAGTAGTTGAGAGCTCTATCTGGGCTGGCTAGAGCGAGTAAAGATGGGCCACTTGGTGATGGTTTCATTTAATCAATAACTGTGATTGGAGGATAGATTTAATAAAGGTGGACAGGCACAGTGAAACATAAGACATTTTTAGGCACCTGTGTGCTCTGTGTGGTAACTTTTATGTGCACGTCTAAGCCCTGCCACGCACTGTTGACTGTTTGTGCACATACAAAACCTACAGTATAAAGCGACACTTTTTCAATGGCTAATTGGACTTCGCTTTAAGAGCTAATAAATTGTATGGCATGTGTTGTAGAATTAAGTGGTTTGCAACCTCAGCCAAAGGATTACATAAATTCCACATCATATTACCCTTTACCAAAGCTGTAGTTGATTAGAGCTGAGAAGGGTAACAGCTTTTTTTTGTCTCAGTAATACTTTGCTCAACCTTCAGAGTAGGATGTATAGTTATTATTCACTTTTAATCCTTTGTCTATTTAATAAAATACATGTCATTAATTTCTAGTAAATGACTTATTTATATAGAATACTATTTTTACAGTTATTTATCTGAAACTTTAGGCTCTCAGTGATTGTGCTTTAATTATACTAACTACCATAATCTAAGTGTGCTTATTTGTATGAGAGTGAGATCAAGAGTGTGCATGTGTACATTTTTATTAATGACAACAGGAACAGAGGAGAACATGACTTAAACAATACCCTTGGATCTGCAGAATCTCCATCCCCTATAAGTTAACAGTTTGCAATCATTACAAGCGGGCTCTGTGTTAGTCTTAATGTTTTCCATCAACATTTCCTCACACTGTTTTGAATGTTAAATGTTTATATACATTTTATATGCCAGTTTTAAAATGTCTAAACCGGCACAATGAAATATCATTAGAATTACAGACATACAAGAATTTTATTGAAAATACAGTGTTTCAATTTAAATGTTGATTTTCAGCATGAGTTTTTTTCATGCTGGTGATAGAAGGCAGGTTTCAACTTTCAAATACTGTATATTAAAAATATGTGATGGAATACATATGCGTTTCGTTATATACTGGTTAATGTACGTTTTTGTGAGTGTGGTACAGCTCTGCTTCTACTGAACCCTACTAAAGAAACGTTTTGTCTTCTAACAGTCAGCATTTAGTTCCGGCTGTCTCATCAGGATTATACATAGAGATGAATGCAGATGTTGGTATTCGGTTCTTGTTACCATTGCTAACTCTGAGAGACGAGACAGTCCAAGTAACTTCAAAACAGTGCTGATTTATTCAAAGGATCACAGGCAAAATTAACATTACACGCTCAGGTATCTTGCACCTCCAAACTGCACGCAGGCAGATGTAAGATGAAAGACCCTGAACCAAACCAGGCCTATACATTATATCCCCTCGGTTGGGCTAGCCCCATACTACACAGAAACGTCAACCGAGACGTCTCTGTTGCCAGCTTTGCAGCTGGCCATAGCAATAGTCAAAACATGAAGAAAATCAATGTGTGTGGGTCTGTTGATTAAGTGGTGTGTAGCTAAAAACATTCTAATATAACCTCTAGTGACATGTCATGACATTAAACATAAGAACATATTATGGAAGACAGACATCGGAAGACACCGGCGCCATGTCTTTCGATGAGGAAGCAGAGGCTGAGGGCTCAGAGGTGGACTTGTCCATCACCCAAGCTGAAGTCACTGAGGTAGTCAAGAAGCTTCTCGGTGGCAAGGCACCGGGGGTGGATGAGATCCGCCCTGAGTACCTTAAGTCTCTGGATGTTGTTGGGCTGTCTTGGGTGACACGCCTCTGCAAGTCGCATGGCGGTTGGTGGACAGTGCCTCTGGACTGGCAGACCGGGGTGTTGGTCCCTCTTTTTAAGAAGGGGGACCGGAGGGTGTGTTCCAACTATAGGGGGATCACACTCCTCAGCCTCCCCGGGAAAGTCTATGCCAGGGTACTGGAGAGGAGAATTCGACCGATAGTCGAACCTCGAATTCAGGAGGAACAATGCGGTTTTCGTCCTGGCCGTGAAACACTGGACCAGCTCTATACCCTCTTCAGGGTGACGGAGGGTTCATGGGAGTTTGCCCAACCAGTCCACATGTGTTTCGTGGATCTGGAGAAGGCATTCAACCGTGTCCCTCGCAGCGCCCTGTGGGGGGTGCTCCGGGAGTACGGGGTCCGGGGCCCTTTGCTAAGGGC
>NW_018127903.1:1657770-1705457 GCF_001952655.1 Monopterus albus | reverse complement strand
ACGTCATAATAATAATATTAAACACCCTGTCTGCTGACAGTCATCAACTCTTCTCTCTAGTTATCCTTGACCAGATGTACCCTGTAGAAACTCATAAGCATGCCTAAGCATTTAACAGTCTAACTAGACATCCTATCTCCACTAAACATTTCTAATACATAAAGTATCTATCCAATTTTTATCTGACTAAAAATACCTAACACAGACATGCAAAAACATTTCTCAAAACCTAATACTTGTTGAAGAAGCAACATTAGCGATACAATGTGATACTTGTTATTTAAATAAAATCAGTAATATACTAATGAATCAACAAATAAAGAATTCTCCTACCTGTGTCATCTGGAGTTTTTTATCATTTACCAAGGGGTCAATTGGCTAGGAACCAAACAGCCATACTGCATGTATTTTATCCAACACACACACATTGACATAGTCAGATGTGATTGTGCTATTTACAGGCTGAAGGCTGAATGCTGAGCATGTAGTACAGTAGGCCATAAATAAGGGTGGTGGGGCTCTATCAGCGCTGACAGAGGTCCCTTTCCCCTGACACACACACTAACACGGAGCTTGGCCCAGTGCCTGCTTGTTTCCCCCTCAAGTAATCGACTCTGGTGAATCTAGTCAGCATTGTCGTTCTCAGATTGATGTGACCTTGATGCCGTTTAGTGCAGTGATTTGTTTATTGGCACTTATTTTGATGCATGTGGAAGTGAGCCTTCAGAGCCCTACCACAGACGCGCACAGAGAGAGTGAGGTGGGTGGGGGCTCAGAGCTAGAAAGATGGAAGGGGAGAAAAAGTGAGGGCAATAGACTAGAGGAGATATACTCCCGGGGCAGATTACATAATACATCATTCACAAAGCATTGTTGCCAATATGTCTTTTATACTCCTTAAATTGCTGTTGCCATCCCAGGGCCCCCTCTGCACTTTGACAAACACATCACAACATACACAAACATACTGTATTCTCTCTCTGCAGTTTGTGTACAGTTAGTGGAGTCTATCACAGGCCTCCTGGGACGCTACTGTGTGAGGAGAGGAGAGGAGCTGGTGCTGAGGAGTACTGTACAGTACTGATGGAGCTATGTTTCTGTTAGGTAGTGAAAACAAAGTCTCCCTGATGCACAGTGGAGTGTAGGGGGATCAATAGATGTGGAGCGCTTCATTTCCTCAGGCTTCTACTGAAGAAACACTCACTGATGTGTCAGGGCTGCTGCAGTTGTTGCTTCAACATACAGGAGATACTAAACCATCAGACTGTGCTGTATGAGAAAAGTAGGAAACATAAATACATTCCCGTACACACACCGTGGATGTGCATGAACACATCCAGTATGATGAGGGAAGGGGATAATGAAAGGCCGGTGCTGTGTGTCATATTGTGCTGTGTTAGAATAACAAGAAACAGGCATGGACTAAAATGGAAGAGTTGAACTAACACACAGGATATAACAAGGCGTGAGCTTGAGTGATGGGGAAAGGTTTGGCCACCACACAGGATGTAACTAGACATGTGACTGTGTGCTGGGAAGAGTTTGGCTGGCGCATGGGATGATACAGGGCCAGAGCCTGGGGCAGCCAGTGAGTAGAGAACCCAGCTGTCACCTCTGTCAGCCCCTTCTCTGGGGGCAGCTGTCAATCAGCAGCCTCTTATATCGCTCCGTCATTGAAGCTAATTGCTATTGTCAACCCCAGAGACCTAGAGGATGCTAATGCTAGTGCAATTGACTTTTTGGAAAGAGAGTACTGCCTCCAAACATGAGATAAAAAAAAAAAAAGTAGGAAATCCAGAGAAATGAATCAGAGGTGGTTCTGGTAGAGCACGAATAAGGCATTAGAAAAATTAAAGGCAGGATTATAACCTCAAACAGCATCATACATCCAGGCCCACAGAGCAAAGGCTGGACTGTAAGGGAATGTGGCAGCGTGGCTTAGTGGAATCATTCAACAACACATAAATATACATGCAGTTACACAATGTGCATTTCGTACACATACATGCACAAGCACACGCTCGAACACAAGCAGGCACATGTATGCACGTAGCAATAGTCCTAATGAAAATAAGATGGATGCTCTCTGAGAGACGGGTAGCTGTGTTATTAATTGCTGTCTGTCCCCTCCTACTGATAATGATGGGCTGTATCCTAGAGAATTTGCAGGGAATAGATTTTATTTGGAAGGATTATTTATTGTCATTC
Organism: Monopterus albus; assembly: GCF_001952655.1. NCBI lineage: Eukaryota > Metazoa > Chordata > Actinopteri > Synbranchiformes > Synbranchidae > Monopterus > Monopterus albus. The sequence goes on along the minus strand of NW_018127903.1, from coordinate 1,703,249 downwards.
TCATTGGAGGGGTGGTGTGTTTAGAATAGTGAGGCTTTAAATAATGGTCTGTGCAAGATAAGTCCTCATGTTAATTCCTCTTTCTTCTCTGTCACCTTCTTAACCACGCCACCCCCATTATATAGATTTATCCGCACAGACAGTGACTTCAGATGGCGTATTTGCAGCTTCACTTTCCGCTTCTTAATTTAAAGGCAAATGGCAAAAAAATGTGTTGTCTGATATGTTGATAGGCATTAGAAACAGTTCTCACAGATTTGTAATCTTCTGCCAGCGGTGTTATTGATATTCTAATCCATTGTGACTCACTGCTGTTGTGCCAGGCGCCACTGGCCTTTCACAAGTGGACACGCAAATTTTGAGAAATTATTACAATAACGATTATCGTTCTAACTGCATGTACAGCCAGTTGGCTGACCATGTCACCGAGAAGAGAGAAAGGGGAAAAAAACCTCCGACGTGGGTGCAGGGGAGGTTGAGTCTGCTCTCTCTTTCGCTCCTTTGCTTCCTGTCTCTCACTTCCTCACTCCCTTCATATGTGCAAGTACAGAGGGGACAGCATTATCATAAGATAACACTGCCCCGCCACCTCCATCCCATCACCCTCTCACAACCCATAAATCAGAATGCTGGTGCCATGGCGGCTGGAGGCGTGGTAGCTGAGGTGACATGGAGGATCCTGGTGTGGGTGTGAAATCACTTGACCCCCAGCATTAACCTTTCTGGAGTGAATGGCCACTGCTCTCCTCAGCAAGCTGGCAACAAAAGAGGCCTGGTATTGATTAAACTCTGTCGTGCACACTTGATATTAAACACTGGCTTAGACGCCTGTGTTCCCTAAACCCCTCTTGCTCATGCTCTTATTGCATTACTTCACTTGTACACTCATAAAAAATGTCTTAAAATGCATGTCTCTATTGTCAGTTTCACAGACGTCCAAATGGATGACTTTCTGCAAATGCACACAAGCCTGTACAGACACAGCGGGTACAAGCTGCAGGGCCGATCACAGCTTTAGCGGATGTGCCAAAGGTCACGAAGAACGATGGAGAAAGAGAAAGCAGGGAAGGTGTAGGTCTCCGGGGTGATCAGTGTTTTGTCATCTGGAGCGGTGTTTACTTTTTCTCAGCACAGGTTCTCCTCCCTTCATCTCCTCCCCATCTCTTGGATCAATACTCTGCATCCACAAAGGTCTGGTGAGTCAGGCATGTGAGTCAGTCAACACTTATCGAGCAAAAGGCAATGGAGTTTGAAATATCCCAGGCTGCAGTCAGTGTTCTCTCACCTTTTCTCCTAGACTTTCTGTAGTTTGCAATGTAAATTCCTGTGACGATTGTGCAAAAAGCTACATAAAAATCAACACGTCATAGCTAGTCTAGCACATACTATAAAACATTTTAAATATACATAAATTATTTAAAAGTTTGGATTGGTTATACATTTGTGGATATTCGGCAAAGAGCAGAGGTGTGACACATGTGGCGTACAATTAAAAACATAATGAAACAAAAAAATATTAAGCTCTTTAACCGATAGTTCTGCTTGGATAACTGTTAGGTATTTTTAGTCAGATAGAAGTCAGACAGGGTGTTTAATATTATTATTATGACGTGTATAACTGTAGCCTTAGCCATAATATGTTCTCATGTTTAAGTCACGACATGTTTCTAGAGGTCGTGAGAATGTTTTTAGCTACACACTACTTAATCAACGAGCAGTTTGGAGGTGCAAGATACCTGAGCGTGTAATGTTAATTTTACCTGTGATCCTTTGAATAAATCAGCACTGTTTTGAAGTTACTTGGACTGTCTCGTCTCTCAGAGTTAGCAATGGTAACAAGAACCAAAGACCTACAATAACCTTTTAGAGTGAGCTCTTCATTTGCTCTTTTATTCTTTAATCAGATGAAATGCTTTTAATTTGAGTGGCCATTTAGTCAAATAAAATTAAAAAGACTACAACACCAGCCTCTACTTGTGCTACGGGTGTCCTGCAAACCTGTCAAAAAATAAATAAAATAAAAAGCAGTTTTGTTTTCTACAATACTTTGGGAATAAATTCACCCTAAAATGGTAGAAAAATCCCTAAAATCTGAATAACTGGATGATATTTTGTTTAATTTACACCTGCTAGCCACCTGTAAACTTTAGTTTCAAGTGAAGAGCCTCAGATCTATTGAATACAAGCCACAAAAACATTTCCCATAATGCTGGACTTTCTCTAAGGCTGCCCTTTGATTATAAATGGTCCATCACAGGGCTGTTAGTTCGGTTAGAGGCAATGGTAACTCTGCGACACAAACCTTAACCTCCGAGGGAGGACAGGGTTGCTTTTCACAGTGAACGCCAGCATCTGTTCCAGGAAGTGCCCGTCTCCTTCGGGCCTAATTGTCGTTCCTGTATGAGAAGGCTGGTAAGTGAGAGCGGGAGGGGGGCTGTCACGTTCTCGTCACATCCCAGTGGTCCGGTAAATAGAGCGTGTGAGTGTAGCCCCCCCCAGTTACTGACGGACAAGTAGCCCCCCCATCATTCCCCTTCCCTCCTCTCTGTCCTCCCTTTTGCCTCTCCACAATTCCACCTTAGCTTTCTCTCCCCTTATTTATCTCTACTCTGTCATGTTCTTAACACTAGTAGAAAATAATTAATTACTGCATCTAGTGATGATTTATGATATTACTGACATAATTAATGATACACATCAGTTTTCCTGCTTTATTGAAGGGGGCTACGGCACTTTTCCTGGCACCAAGAAAGGCCACTGCCCTGAGATCATGATAACACCCCTACACACTTAGACACTCCATCCTCTGGTTACTCCTCTTCCTCTTTTCTCACTGTCTCATTTCCTTACCAGCCTCTCATTCATAATCGACTGCAATGTTTGAGGTTTCATCTACCAGATCTGTTCAGTAGAGAACCATAATCCTTCCCATGTGCTCCCAGTAAACCGTAAGACCTGGACAGTTGTTTTCACATGTAGATACTGTATGCTTTCTTTGTGTTTATGTGTGTGGGTGTATATACATACTCCTTAATGGCCGCTATGAGTGTGTGTAGGTATACAGTGATATATGATTCATGAAGATGTGTGTGAGGCATATGTAATTCCAGCTTTACCCTCAGGACTACAGGCAACAAGGTAGTGCATGAATATTTGATTTGCAGGGAGACGGTATAGGATCTATGCACAGCATTTTAAACAGACATCCTAGAATATTCCTCTTAGAAGTCTATACACCCAAGTGTATCTTCATGTAAATGTGTGTTTAATTGTCTGGAATTGTGAGTATTTAAAAATGACAATAAATGCTTATTATATTGTTTATGTTAAAGGGACTTTATATCTTGGGTGTAACATAATTGAATGTTTTAAAGTTTGAATAGCAGTGACATAATATAGCAAGAGGTTATATGCTAAAATATTTACCATACATATTTGTGTAACATAGTCTAGACCAATTGCAGAGCTTTTGCATTGACAATAGCTTTAAGCCTCTTGACAAAAAAAGAAAACTCCTGTGTGTACATTTATGACAGTCAGCAACAGTGTGGAAGAAAATCTGTTTCAAGTTTCTGTGTCTATGCATGTTAGCGTGTGAAAGAGCCCTCTTACAGACTTCAAGTACAGTGAACACCATTTGAGAGTTTCCTGGTGGCTCCACCAGCCTCCAGCTAAACGTGTGATCAGGTAGTTTCAAAAACTGCCTGACAGTGTCAACACGCAGAATGTGGACAGGGTGTGCAGGGGGAGTAGCGGCCTCGGATTAGTCTCCATAGCAACGGCAAAGTATCCCTGATAGTAGACAGACAAATTCTGCTACATGTGAAAATGATTGACAGGTCTATTCCTCCACAACTGACCCACAGAAATTAGCCAGTAAACGTTATGATACCCAACTACACTGACAGGGTCTTCATACGTTTAAAAGTCCTCTTGTAAGTGCTTCTCTTTTCCATTTGCATAAGAAACATGGCATGCTTATTGGAGATGGTTTAGGGTTGTTGTGGGGTGCTTTCATATCTTCAGCTTGACGGCTTCTTTGTGATCAAGGGGATTGAGGAGAGGAAGGTTTGCCAGATGAGAATAACTTTATTTCCAAAGCTCCAGGATGACAGAGGAGAGTTGAACGTTTAAGTTCATGATGCAGTCTCACCCAGGCAATGGTGAAGAAAAAAAAATCACCAGTGACTGTTTGTATGAGAGTGTATTTACGCATTTATGTGGCAAAGAGAGAAGAGACCGACCTCGCAAGAGTGTGTGTGTGTGTGTGTGTGTGTGTGTGTGTGCCAAACGGTCACAGTTATCAACATCAAAACCTTGCTCTTATCTTTTGAGACCATGCATTTGGTTTTTCAGTCATTTAAGATCACAATCAAAATGTAAGGATATCAGAAAGGAGCATAGACATGTAGAAATAAAACCAGACATCTAAACTCATGTTTTTCTGGGAGAAGTCAAATCCTTTGAATAGATTTTTACACTTTATCACTTGAATCTCTCGATGGTGACAGTGAACAGAGTTCTTCAGGGAAACGCACAGTTTTTTAACATACCTATAATGAATTGTGGTAATGCCTAAGAGAACTACGGTGTCTGCCGGCAATGGCTAAAGTTCACAGCTAATGAGACTGGGAAAGAGAGCATCCTGCAGCCACCACACACACACACACACACACACACACACACACACACACACACACACACACAACTCGGAGTGATATAATCAGGGAGGTAAAATGAGTCAGTAGGATTAATCCTGGCGTCAACAGTATAAATTTACGCATGGTTTTAAATAAGAAAAAGTGTTTTATCAGTTTTATGTCTGACTTAAAGACAAGATTGTGTATGAGGTGGACTTTTTTCACTTTAATGAATTTCAGAATACTTTTTTTTGCTTTATGATTTAAGATTTGTGAGACCTGCAGTTCTTATTCTGTGTCACGGTTTAAAGTCAGAAAATATTGACTTGTTTAGAATAGTTTAATAAAAAATCAACATATAATCAAATTTAGTTTCCTGAGCCTCACAAATGTGAAACATTTAGAGACTGCTGTGAAAGAAAGTGCATTTCCTTGCTAGCTAGAATTGATTGGACATAATTTCAATCAGTGTTCCTCCAATCAAAAGGTAATATAATTAACACTAGGGGGCACCAGTGTTCCACATAATGTTGTCTTTCCATTGCAGAGACACCACTGGAAAGGAAATTGTGCTCTGATAGATGATGTGCTTTTGGAAATGTATGGCCACAAGTAAGAGGAATTTCAGAATTACAAATATTTTAATTAATTTTGATGAGCCTTTTAGAGTCATTCAAAATCACTCTGATATACTTTGGCAGTACAGCAATTGAATAATTCTCTTTTGAGAAGAAATAGCTGATGGAGGAGCTGGGGTCAAGGTAGACACAAAGAAACACTAATGAAAACAATCAGCTATTGGCAGTGGTTAACACTGGTTTTATATTCATCAGCTAAATGTACAGTTAACCAGTCAAATTTAACTTTGGCTTGAAAATGGTTTTGTTTCATTTCAATTGGTGATTTATAAGTCACATAGAACAAAAATAAGTTCCTGCTCCATAATCTAATTTTGGAAAACAAAACCAACCATAATGTATTTAATTAGTTTATCCCAGTTGTTAAGTAGGTTTTTCCTTTTTCTTCTCTTGCTCTAAGTTACCTCAGGTTTATCTCCCAAATGCTGCTTCAGAGAATTTCTACCAACATAACTATAGTTCACGAGTTAAAAGTCGATAAAAATACTTTTGGTCTGATGTGGAATTAATGAACTTTAATGTCCATTTTTTTTAAATAATTAACAAAGTAGTCAAATAGTTATTTAAATTAATTTTAAACCTAATCTTTATACCTTGCCATTTGTCTGAATCTGTGGAATCAACAGCTTCCATAATAATTTATTAGTTAAGTAAATAAGTAATGAATTAATATTGATGCAGGTGAAAGCTTTTATATCTAAAAATAAATAAAACAAATGCAAAGCCTGAATTGTCATAATTTGTTGCAGAATAACAATAACGGAATAATTATTTCAAGTTAATTCATTCAACATTTTCTCTAAGGCAGTATTATTAAAACATGATGTGCAAGACTTACATCATTTAGGGTTGTTTTTTTTTATTGATAAAATTAGGGACTCAATATAAAGGAATCTGAAATATAGGCTAAAACTGTTTTCATAGTGGTCAGAGCTTTAGAGAGCCTCACTCTGTTTTCTTTATCAATCAGCGTTATCTCAAAGCAACACTTCTGCTTTTTTTCTTTTTGATGCAACAAACTCGTGGAGATTCTGTTTTTCTATGTGCAGAATTCTAGGTAAAATACTCCCATTAATACAAATTTTTAAGCTTTAAAGCATCATGTTTTTTCCTTTCTTTCTTCGATATATACACGTGCATGTGCACACATACATACATGCACACACCTCCAGCTCCCTCAGTAATCATTGCTCAGTGGCTCTGACCAGCATGTTGTCACCTGTATCCCATTAAGAACATTCTCACCTCAGCACACAATCACACACATACCAAATCTCACTTTCCCTGTTTCTCTCTCTGTCACACACACACACATTCACACACTCTCACACACACACACACGTACCTTATCCTCCTCTCCACTCACCCGTACTCCTTTCCACTATTTGTACCCCACAATTCCACACCTGGTGTATTGCCCTTTTTTCACCGACCTGAGGTTTGGAACTGCCCTTTCTCCTCTATGTTTTTCGGCAAGACCTTGAGAATCACTGCTCCACAACACCATTCTGCATTTTTGCTTTTCATATAATGTTCCTCATTGACAATAAGTGGTGGAAAGCTTTTGAGGAGGAGAGTGCAGTAGAGACAAGACATCTGCTGTGAGTGAGGTTCCCTTGGGGGCTTGGGTCATGGGGCATCATAAGCCACACCCTTACCCATCTCTACCCACTCCCACTTGATTCTGATTGGTTAACAATGTGAGGCCAAGGAAATCTAAATTGGACCATGCTTTTTTCATATTTGAATTTTGTTTTGTAAAAAGTAATTTTTATTCAACTCCCATGCCCTTCTGTCCCAGTGCTTTCTAAGGGTGATTATAAATTAAATTTGTAGACGATTCACTATGACTGCTGCTTGAATGTGGTTATATTGTGTATGTGTACACTCATGGTTATGCATGCTTATTAAAGTGTGTGTTTGTGTGTGTGTGTGTGTGTGTGTGTGTGTGTGTGTGTACACTTGCACACAGACACACTCATGCAGCAGCCTTGCTCATGCCATTGTTGGCTAGGGAGCAAGTACCCTGTCCCCATCATCTGGTTGTGACACCCGCTCTGTGGGACGTGGCAGCTCCCTTAGAAACCGGCAGAGTTCCAATCATCTACATGCCATAACCTTACGGCCGCCTTTGTCCACACCTCCACCAAGATTCATTTGTGTCGCCCCAGCAGGTCTGACCGCTGAACAATTCCCGGGTGGAGCAGGAGGGAAATACATTTCACTGATTAAAGATATCTGGTGACTGTTCTACATGCTGTCAGCACACTGTTAGTGTTCCCCCACTCCCAACAACCCCTCCTCTCTCCCAATCACCTCATGTACATCACCTCCCCCCGTACTCTTTCTACTTTTCTTCACATCTCACTCTATCCCTGCCATGCATGCTGTAATTTCACTGAGTACAGATCATATAAAGTTTTACAAACCTTATGCATTTCAATACTTCATTCTTATTTATTATTCTTTCTACTAACATCTTAAGGTTTCACATCTTCTTTGCTATTCAGTGTGGATACAAGACATTAAGGGAAACAAAACTTTTGTTGGTAAAGGCAGAGGACAGCTGATGGAGGCAACCTGCAGTCTGAGAGGGACAGAGAAAAATAACAACTAATGTTGGGTGGGCAGTGTGAGGCGAGAACATGATGTGTATGTATTATTATCAGTGTCTCTCATCTCAGTGGCTATGTGATCTGACCTTGGCTTTTTTGCAGTATCCTCCTGCAGCAGCATCCCAGCCAGCTGTAAAATAACATGGAGGACGGCACGCACACAGTAAATCAGAAATAGCTGGGCCACTGTGCACTGTATATGTTTAAGAGCTCCACACTGCAGTAAAAGGGCCTCGCAAGAGGGCAGTGGGGTAGGGCGGGCGGTGCTCTATAAGAGATACGGGGCAGCTCCTGACCCTTTCTCTCACTGTGACCAAATATCCGAGTTGACAAGTTACAAATGAGTTACTCCTCACTTTCTTTTTGTCTTTCTGTTTTTGTCTTGTCTTTTCCTGTCTCATCTCATTCACCTCTTCACATAGCACTGCATTTAAAAGGAAAAGGCAGCACTGTTTAATGACTATGAAGCTTTTTTTTTTTTGCACATGTAGCACTTCTCTAGACCAGCAGGGGACAGTATTACTTGACATGTAAATTGATATGCTTGAACAAATGTGTGTGCACAGTTAATTAAAGAACAAACATTCTCTTCTTTGTTCTCTTATTTGTTGTTGACTTTGTTTAAATGCAAGCTTTAGCCTATTTTACATTAGTTTGACTGAACTGCCCTGCCTACGTTGGCAGAAACGCACAAATACAGAGTGGCCTATAACTTCAAATGACTTGATTGTTCTACTTTCTTCACAAGGTACTTCAGTATATGGGTCACATGTTTTGGAAGGTGGAGATGGAGGAGGGCGAGTGGGAATTGGCACATCTTACTTTCTTTCTTTTTTGTTGTACATTTTGCCCATTTCCATTTCAGGAGTCACCTCCAAACCCTAATTAACAGGGAAAGCCATCAAATCAAACTTTACCAATCCCAAAGGTGCTGTCGGCAGGCAACTGACACAGACGTTCCCAATGCCACTCACTCCTGTCACCCTTTCCTCCGACTGTTAACTCACTCACCAGTGTGTCAGTGCTTGTGTGTGTGTGTTGGGGGGGGAGGGGGACTTGATCTTCTATACTTGTGGGGACAGAAAAAACACAGAGGCACAGTAGCTTTGTGGGGACCTGAGGCTGGTCCCCATGACATAGTTTGTTGAATTTTACAAAAAAAGGACGCATTGTCAAGTTTGAACAAGTGTCGGCTTTGGTTGATATTAGGGTAAGTCTCCTGGAAAATGAATGTAAGTCTATGTAGGGACTTGGTAAAAGACAAAAACAAGGGAGTGTGTGGTACACATGACTGTACTGGGAGAAGTACAGGGGCCAGAGATCAGCGGGAACGACAAGTGCTTCTACTATTATGAAGGGCAAAGATCTGGGGACATCAAACCCTCCATAGGCTAATCATCCATGTGTGAATTTGTCTTTGTGTTTTGCTTATTTTCACTGCGTGTGTCTGCAGTGGCACATTTGTTTCCATGCAGTTCATGTTTGTGGATGTACTTTAGAGCATGTTTGTATGCACATGCGCACGTCAGAGGCGAAGAGCGAGTGTTAGATGTCACCCGAGGTGAGGGGCTGTGGAATATGGAGGGCGGTAGAGTGCTGCTCTGTGTGACACTAGTCCTGTAGACAAGGGTTAAGCAGGGAATAGGGAATAGTCCTGAGGTAATAGCATGGGGGCGGAGGGTTGATGAAGGGTGAACAAAGGTGATGCAGTGTTTCGCAGACACGACACCCTGATATGCTTTGTTGGCTCATTTGATAGGAGCATGTGAGTGAAGGAGTGCACCCTCCAGGGAAATTTAATAGCAGTCAACATCAGCCTTTACACTATGAAAGTAAAAAATAGAGTAAATATACAAGGCTGTGAGAACAGAATAATTTAACAGTGTACTGGTGTAGCTTTGGACATGTAAGTGGTAAAGCCAACAGGACCTAAAGTTATTATTTGTGGCTAGCCTTTATTTCATTTATCATTCAGCCTGTGTCTAAATATGAAAGCCTCTGTGTACACATAGTAAGGACACTCGTCATTAAACCTCCTCAGGGTCTCTCCTCAGTGTCTCATCCCTTCTCCTTTCTTCTATTAGATTCATATCTCATATTTAGCCACAGAACCACATTATGCTCTTTTCCCCAAGTCTAGACAGAAACCAAAGGCTGTGTCTACCTCACCAGAAAGGTGACTTATTCCCATGTGTAAGTGGGCATTCAGACTGAGTGCATTGAAATGCAACCCCTTGTAGTGGAGCTGCATTGGTGGAGGGGGTGGTGGTGGCAGGGGGAGTGTCATGTAGGCGTACAACATGGCCACATTGTGACAAGTGAACGAGAGTGGTCTCATTCATGGTTGCAGCCCCCAATTTTCCAGTGTGTTTTGGTTTGCCATGTAACTAATGTAGCCTGCTCTACATTAGCATCAGTTTCTACCACCAGTGTGTTAGCATGGCTAGATAAAAAAACATCCAATATCAAAGCACAAATGCACAGCATGTCATTTTTAACCATGGCTCAGTCAAGAGTAAATATTACTGAATGTTCATGGTAACATAGTAAACAAGATTCTTCTTCCTGTGGGTGTCCACGTTCTGATTGTACCCCATTACATGATTGGTCAACACAGCAACTTGCTGGATGATGTCATCGTGTGATGCAGAAAAATGTTGAACCAGATCCAACTTTTTTGCTGCACGGTGCTGCATCATTTTGCCGGAGTCTGCGCTGTGCTGTTGCCAGCTGCAGTGCACGCAATCCCATACAGGTAGGGAGTGCTGTGTTTTTTCACACCTTTGAAACACAGCCTAAAGCCCTATTCTGAAAACCAGAGAGAAGCTGATGGTCTCTGAACTTCAAATCTGGTGTCAAGGGCCCAATGGCATCTAGAAAAGGGTAGCAGGCAAACACTTGACCTTCTATTAATTGTCTCACTTGCATAACCACTTGTTAATTACTGGCAGAGCCAAAATGGCTTCCAGAGCTAGTTTGTAAAAGGTCACTTACTACTAGATAATCAACAGTCTGATTGGCTCCCAAGTTCACTGGTCTGCTGGTCTAGTAGATGGTCGCAGGCTGACGCTGTAACGTAGATGCTGCCTGTGAGTGAAAGGAGATGAAGAATGGTACCTTGCCTTTCAGGTTTCTCTGACCATTTTGAAGCTCATCTGTCAGTGAAAGTCAGTTTCTGGGTAAAATATATAGTAAATTCCCTGCAGACAGCCCACTCAACATTTATGTCAGATACCATAGTGCTGAAGCCTATGGATGTGCGAGATGCCATTTAATAGCGGTGTGGATCATAACTTTATTGCACACGCACACATGTACACACACCCCTCCTTCATCTCATTAGCCTCTGTCCCCATTCGCGTTATCTTTTCCACCTAGTGTGCCTAAGGAGAATATACACATTCTTCGTAGTAACAGAGTTATCAGGCAGGGTCATCTCTCTTGCCTCTTCCACACAGTATAACGATAAGGATGTGTGTTATTTTAGAGAACCTATTCAAAGAGAGGAGTGATAATGCAGTGATAACGTGATTAAAGAGAAAGGTTTTTATATGATGCACATTTAACAGTTTTGTCCCCTTTCTTGTCTCGGGAATGATTACCTTTAAGTATCTCTCCTGCTCTTTATTGCAGCTTATGAAAGCATGTTAATGGCAGCTTAGCAACCGGGAGTGAACTTTCTAGACTTTTTTATATGTTTCAAATGATTCTTAAATACATTCCCAGAGGTGTTTTTTCAGTCAGCTGTTTTTGTTTTAGATCTGGATAGAACTTTTGTCCTTACATTTTTTTGTGGGTTTATTAGTCGCATGAGTATTGCACAGTGATATTAAAATTTAAATTACTCCACGAACCCCAACACAAAGGTCTGAGCCCATATTGTGCTACCTCACCACCCAATCCATCTCATGCCTGTTTTGGCTTTGTATCGAGGTTATAACCCGATGCTTTGCATCACCACACATTTGATTGTTGGTTAGGAAAATGTGCTGGCTTCGCCCTTGTAGAGGTCTGTAGCCTTTAAGAGGTAAACATCAGAGGTATACAGTCCTGGCTGATGTTGTATATGTGGTATGTTCTCAACTCTTTCATTCTCCACATTTTTTCTCTATCCTTCTTTACTCCTTTTTTAATAGCTCCTGGTATTGTCTTGGTCCTTGCTGACAACAAAGGGGATAAATGCAATGCCTACTCTAAGTCCCTGTGGTTAGGCCTTGGACATGACACGTGTCAGCCTATGATAAATTGGCTGTGTGTCAGTTCAATTTCAAATGCAAAGCTCTAGAGAAAGAGGGAGAGAGAAAGACAGTGAGAGAGAAAGCAAAAAGAACATGATGGGGAATAGGGTATATGAGAGAAAGAGAGAGAGAGAGTTGCCGGCATATTTCTGGCACAGGGAGAGAAGGATGCCTCAGATGCAGGATGTTAATGTGTGAGGTACAGATAAGGCATTGCACAAGTTTGAGAGTAGGATGCTCACGTCCTGGGGTTTGGGAGGTGAAATTTTGGCAGCAGGACAGGTGCTAGACAGTGGAAGAGGGGGGAGCAAGAAAGAGAGACAAAGAATGACAGATGAGAGAGCTCTTTTCACAATGCTGATGAATCACTTTTTGCTGATGCATCCACAAGCAGTACTAACAAATTTGCACTGCCTAACCACTACACTTTTATACATGTGGGGCTAATTATTTATTTTTATTTTTTGCTTTTGTCTTTTGTAGGATGATTATTCACATACAGTCAACTGTGTGGAACACAATGATTTGAAAGAGAAATAGAAAGGGGTTAAAAAAGTATGCAATGCTTCCAGGAGATGCCTGGCTAATAATCTGCCTGTGCTAATCAGTGCAGCTGGGCCGGGATAGTTGGCGCTCTGACACCAGGCAGCCATGCAGAGTGTTGGGGAAGAGGCAAGGATGCGAGCCAAATCCAGCTTGTATCTTGTGAGCGGAGCTTCACAGGAGGAGGGGGTGCTTGATGAAGAGAGAGGGGAGAAAGCAGTTTCTATACCTTGGGATGCCTGCCTGCCTGCTTGATGCTGTCATGAGAAAAGAGGAAAGGATGGCGCTTTTCCTTAACAACTGGCCTGTGAAATGACAAAGCCGATATTATGGTAATGTCAATCTAATCACAGGGAGAGATATCCCCTGGAAACTTTTGGCAGAGGAGTGGCCTTGTGAATATCTCAGGGTCTCCCAGTGTGTGCCCCCTTCCTGTGCCCCCCACCAGTCTCTCTCACTTTAAAGGCATCTCTTTGTCTGTATAGGAGGTCACATTGCCGTTGTTGCAGCAGTGGAGTTTGAATGGTGTAATACATTACAAAAATAGGTTTTTTGTTTTTGTTTTTTTTTTTACGTTGATTTCCCTTGGTGGTTAAGGCAACCTGGCAACTTGGCACTGATCTCTGCGTTGGTTTTTATGTGTCCCCTTGAAACAGCTCATTTTAGTCATCTTTCTGTTCCTCGGTCTTTCTTTCTCTCCCAAACATTTCTCTGATCTGACTCCCTGCTTCCCCCAGCAATCTTGATGCTCCATAATATGTAGAATGAGACTCCCTGCCTGTACATGTCGTTTTGACCTTTAAATGTCATTTGCAGGTGTGTTGAGGCGGCTCGCTGCTAATGCACAAATTCAATAAGAAGTTTAACTATCCAGAATCCAAAAGGCCTCTGAGAAGGGCCATTAGTGGGTCTGCTGACATCCCTGCCAAACTGATCCTGCAGGAAAGCCCAAAAAGATTTGATATTATAAACGTCTGCTGACAATGAAAGAAAAGAGGAAAAAATGGGAAGAAGACAAAGGGGAACAGAAAGAAAAATCCAAGGCATGCAAGACCCTGACTGTGCTGAGCCAGGAAGTGTTTTTTCCCTGTAATCTATCCGCAGCTGAACTCTCTGACACCTCATCTGCCGTGCTGACGAGGCGTCACTGTGCCTTAATTGAACTGGGTTTGTCTCATCCCTGCTCTCCCATGATCCTCTTTTCTATGGGTCAGTGAGAGGTAGGGGAACCCCCTTGAGTACACGGCATTTGTGGGATTGCTATTTGCCTCCTACTGCCCCACTGAGAAGATAGTAGATTGAAGTTATTTTATGCTTGGCTTACCTCTCTCTTCCACTCTTCTGCATCATATCTTCTGCTCTCTTCTCTTCCTGTCTTTTTTTTCTCTGCCCTACCACTGCCTCAATCCCACCATTCTTAAAACCTCGCATGCAGCAAGAAGGGAGGAAGGCATCCGTTACAGCGTGAAACCATATGATCTTATGGAGGTTCTTCAGTTGAATAGGTGTACTTTTCCCAGTGAAGTCCAATTCTGTTTGAAATGGCTGTCATCTTTTTTTTTTTTTTTTGTCTCAACATGCAATGAATGTGTTCCCAGAATGGGGAAAGATATGAAAGTTTGGAGAAGGGATTTATTTGGCTTACTTTGTTAAGAACAGATATAGGAGAGTCAACAAACACTGCAGCGACCTCCTACTGTACCAACAGCCCGTTGAGTACTTTGGTCTCAAAATTGTGCACATGGCTTTTCTCCAGTTATTAGGAACTAGTAGTAGTTCAGGCTAAGTTTCAGTTCTTTTCACACTTAAGTTAAAGTTTTTGTTGTTAACACTATACAGTAATATCACTTTGTGCACTGTTAGTGTGTGTAGGCACTTGAGAGTTTATACTCCTGTGTGGGTGTGTGGAACTTTATGTTCCTTTGCCTATGTGTGTTCTGGAGTCAAGCCTGTTTGTAGCTCTAAGTGTTGTGCGCATTAGGGGAATGAGGGTAATGATGTGCGAGGCAGTTGTGCTTTGTGCCAGGGCGACCCTGCGGCTCACACCCCATTCCCAGCCCAATGTGTTTCTGATTCTCTCCATCCCTCATCACCAGTCAGCTTCTTCTGACAGCAGCCACATATATATTAAGTTAGCCCACAAGTACGTGCACCACCGCATACACTCAGAGACATACATATCTATACTTGCATTCATACATATGCAATAAACACAAAAAAAACACACCACACCTTATACACGGTTGATTCAAAGCACACATACTTACAACAACATCAAGATATGCGTGCACACACATTTGATTTCTTTTGTAGCTACACAATGGACTGATCACTTCTTCCAGCTACGTCTTTAGTTTCCCCACATGCAAGCATGGAGCAATATTCACCCTTATTCCAGGGGTGAACTGGTAAGGTCATTGTATAAGTGGAAGCCAGCCTTGATTCACCATTTGGAGATGCAAACATGTGGGCAGACTCACGTTGGCTCATATAGATGTATTCCCAAAAACCTGCCAGAAACATGCCTCTGCATATTGATTCCTCAGTTGTCATTGTGATTAGAAAGATGGCTGATATTCCCTGTATTTCCCACCTACCACTGAGGGGATCCGGCCGGGACACAAAAGCAAATATATGACAAAACCTTCTTTAGCACTGCTTACCTTTATGGTTCACTGCAGTAATTGGCCTAGGGTGAACATACCCGCTCCACATTGGCAGTAATGTATTTGAGAAGATATTGAAAAAGCTGATGAGGGAGATAGAAGATGTGTTGTAGAATACAAAAGTTAATAATGGTGGGGATTTTGACAAATGGATCACTAAATGTATCCTGATATTGGTCTAAATTGCATTCTTTTGCATCACAATTCTGTGTTTTTAATTTATACATTCTCTCATTGACTATGCAAGGTGCACAAGAAGAGAACAGTTCACTTTGTGTGGAGGATAATGCATGCAGAAGAACTGCTGTTGTGCTATGTGTACATAAATGTCCACGGAGTCCAGACAACAGTCCCTTCTGATACTGTCATCACGCAGGCACACAAGTGAACATCTCTAAAAGAGTCATGGACTCAACACTCATACAATGTGTTTTTGAGTACATACATATCATTTTATTGCTGCATATATCACCCCCACACTGAGGCATCTGAAAAGAGAGCATGATCTATACCAAAACATTAATCATCATTCATTGTATGTTAATAAATTCAGAATTTCTCCATTTACCATGTGGACGTCCACGCGTGCTGAAAATGCAACCTTTCCAGAGCTCATAAATCACACACAGTGAGTCATCTGACAAAGTACCCCAAACACAGGCTGAGCCACTGCGATCCCTAGGGCACAAACACACGCCATCTAATGTGGTGGATTCAGGGTGGGGATGAGAGCGTTCTGATGCCTCTTGCTGATTCTGGCAAGGAGTGTTTTTCCAACCTGGGAGAATAACAGACAGAATCAGAGGGGACTGTGGGATGCCTGTGGTCTCCTCTACAGTAACTTTGGGTTCCTCAGAGTCCCCTCTCTGACTCTGTCTCTTTCTAGTTTCCTCTCTATTCTTTTCCCTCACTGCCTCTAGGGACTGAGGCCATGTGCAAACAACAACACGTAACACCTAAAGGGTTGGTTAGTGCTGCGTACAATGGGGATCCCCTGTCTTTTGCCTTATTAGGCAGACCTCACCCGGAACTTTAAAAAAAGAACAATGTGAATAATGTTACTTCCTGTACTTTTAGTTGCCTGGCTGTGTGAAAAAAATGGAGTTGTGGTACCCCTTTTAAAATGCTCAACCAAAAACCATAAACAAAATAGAAAGAGTTTGACTAGAAGTACAAGCTGTTACTTTTTGAACTTCATAGTAGTGCAGTAGGTACCCAGTTTGTGGAGCACACTTCATGCAGCAGAACTGTTTGTCAGCCTTTATAACAATGCATCTATTATTGAAACACTGCAGATAATACATTTTTACAGTGCTCTTTTAATAAAATTATTTTAAATGGTTTTATTATGGTCTGTACTGTGATTTCTTCAATTTGATAGTATAATCTGGTGGTTTGGAGAGATTACTGAAGCAAGAAGAAATCCGAGCAGATACAATAGCTTTTCCTCTCCATAGCACAGTACAGATGAAGAGAAACAGATTTATCTGCTACCAACTTCTCAAGCCCAGTAATAATCAGTGCTATTCAGGTGTGAGGCTGCTATTGGTGCGCCTACATAACAGATTAAATTATTTTTAGCCCGTAGGGATGGGATCTCTGTTGTATCCCTTTACACAGAATAATCTTTCGTTTTTTTTTTTTTTTTACCTTTTAGCAAAGTGGCCGAATGATCTCTGTGCTGTATACACTTGCTTTATGTTTCAGATTAAAAGATTAAAGGCTTTGTGGTGAGAAAACAGACACAGAAGAGCAGCCAGTGGAAACTATGACATTGTCAGAAGGGGTCTGAGTCAGTGCTACAGTTGTGCTGTAGAGGAGACCTTATGTAGTGCGATTAGGAAGATAATGTCATCACATGTTAATGACCAGCGTGTTTGCACTGTGCAAAACGAGTGCCCTCTGATATGCAAAATGCTTCAGCTGAGAGTAAAGACTTGTATGTGTGTGAAAATAGAGACGCTAGTCTGTTCTGTATAGAACAGACAGCATTATTTATCCCCTTCTCTCCTTTTCTCTCATTTCCATCCTCTTTACCCCCCTTTGGGTCTCTGGATCTTTTCCCATCTCTCCTCTGTTGCCCAGGCCTATCCCTGGCTCCCTGGAGACGGGAGGATGAGTGGTTATTTCTGACTCTGGAAGATGGTCGTGACTAATTGATTCGACATCTGATGGAACGTGCGTAATGTCTTCTTTTCCCCTGCTGCTCCAGCCTTGCCACTTGCAGGAATCATTAATGTATTGTGCATATATTTTTGTACAATATGACGTGTTTGATATGAGAAATGTGTTTATGCCAGTGCTGTCTGTTTTCCTCTGTAAACCATATGTAGTGTTGTCCCTGACAATCTAAATTGTTACTGGGCTGTTTGATGTTATCCTAAGAGAAAAGAAATTCTGTATACCAGTGCATTCCCACTGGTCTTATCACAATGGACTATATGGCTAACACTCAAAATACTCCAATTTATGTATCTGTTAGATCACTTTGTATTGTTTTTACATGTTTTTGAGACTTTGCACCACATAAACACAATTGATCCCAGAGGTGCTGACAGAAGGGGCACATTTAATTCACCTATTGAAGTTCAGTGTTCTCTCTATATCTTCATCTCTCTTCTCCCCACTGTCTTCCTCTCCTATGGTTCTCTGTTTTTGTCTTTGTGATGTGATTTTGGGTAGAGTCCAGAGACCTAATGAGGCAGTTCCCACAGGTCTTGAAGCTGCAGCAGGCCATTGTTGATGCCCATTCCAAAGTATCTAATTGATCTAATCATTTAGCCGACTGGTCAAAGTAATCAGTCTCTGGTGGGCACACTTGGGATGAACAATGACAAGTGTTTAGTGGCTGTAGGCCTATTTCCTGTCTCTACAGCACAATAGGCTGGAGGTAGTTCTGTGTGTATGCAGTGTATGTGAGTTTGTGTGCACAGATCCCTGTTTATGTGCTTTACATGCACCCGAGTCACTGGGGTGTCAGTCTGCTAATAAAAAGTTTATGGTTGCTTCATTTTTCTTTGCTTCTCCAAAGTTTTGTTTATGAGACACATTATTTATGAAATCTTGATACCCAGAGTATAAAGTTCTCATTCATGCTAACATAGAGTGGATACTATTTTGCATGTAATTTTAATGGACAGTGTAAAGTATATTTCAAAGAAGTACCCTTTACATCTTTGCACCTTTAAATGTCTGCAAGGCAGAGCGCAGTGGAACTTCCTTTATGAGGAAGACACATTCAGTATATCGTCAGGATGGGGAGAAGGCCACTAGGGAATGATCAAGTGTGCATCCCATCGACCTGCATCCTCTTCCCCATTACCCTGACATTTCATCCCTACATTTAATTCCAGGCCTTTCTAAAGAGCAGGTAATAGTGCAGAGGGGTACAGGGACCCAGAATTAAGCAGTTTTACACCGAAGGGTAATTTGGTGTGATAAATGTGCCGTCGCTGGTAACTAATAATACATATTTTAAGTAGCAGCGGCGCGGCGCCGTGGCCCAGTAAAGGTAGCATCATTATTAATGTGGGAGTCGCAGCGTGTTTTAGTCAGGGTTACGGCACCAAGGTCAGAGCTACGTTTCACTGAATTAAAAGCCATTTTGAGCTATGGCACTCCTAATCAACTCGGACCTAAAGGTGCATAGCTCAGTTATAATGAGGCACCAATGAATTTAAATAAACAGCAAGATCTAGTGATTTATAAAGGCAATGTGCTATCCTTATAGCTCGTTATCCATGACGGATACTCTTTATTCTCTGGGCCTCTTTACCCACAGGACCCTGAGCTTTTAACCAAGTAATGTCTGCCTCCATTGTCAGCGGATACGCATTCGGAGCAGGACACTTATCCCCGTCATTATGAAAAGTGGAGACACAATACAAGAGTAATGGTAATGTATGCCATCCAAATAGGTGATTTTTCTCCTCCCTTCCTTCCGTTTTTTGCCGATGTTAAAACTACCCCAGAGTTTTAGGCCCATGAATTCATCATCATATTTTCACAAAGGGTTTTTCATATATTCTGAAAGGAAGCATAATCCTTGATAGTGAAAATGTTTTGCATTTAAAGGGGTACTATTGGTCGGGGAATTGTTGGTGATGTTTGGAAGGGCTGTAGAGAAAGGAAAGTTATAGTTTTTAGAGTGATAACTTATATAAATTATTATATTTTCACAAGTTCAAAGAGTCAGTGGCTTATTTCAACTGCTTTGCTTTGAAATGATAGAAACTTCTGCAGTCAATGTGCAACCATTAATATGCCGAGGAGGAACTTTCTAGAATAATGGTGTTTGATATTCAGACTCCCTATCCTCTACATTTCAGAAATTAACTCCTATTTCTTTCTTTTGGCAAAGGTAATGGTTTCTTTCTCTTTTTTCTTTTCTTCCAATTATTGATCCAACCTGTTGCAGTTTCAAGTGCTGCTCCAGATTTTGCAGTCCTTAATCCAATGACCCTGTGAGGGTAGATAGTGCTGCAGCAGGACCCAGACAGGGCGGTGAGGCTTGCATATGTAGCCGCCTCTGGCTGCCCCCCTGCTGTTTGTGCTAAGGCATGCCAGGGCATTAGCCATTTCATCAGGTTCTTTGTTGACCGCCTCTCTTTTGTGTTGCCCTTGAACGATGTTGCAAGCAAAGCCATGGTTTCAACCACTTTACATTTTGAGACAACTTATTCAGGGGGCTGTTTGCGAACTCAGGGGTTTGGGACAGGCCATCAGGGAGTCAGGATGTCAAGGAGCTCACCTCCTGTTAAGAATGACTGACTAGTTTATCACTGTGCATTATGGCATCTAGTTAATTAAAAAGAGACTTAAACAAATCATCTAAATATGAGCACTACTACAATGTAAAGACTGGTATTGTACCACTGAAAGTGTAATTGGTTCACTTGTGCATGAGCAGGTACCGTAGCCTCTACACTTTTCTTTGTATGTGACAATACCTCAGGCCGTTCTGAATTTAAATTGACATCAAATATTTTCATTTTCCAAAGGATAAAAGTGTTGACTCACCTCCAAAATACACTTGTTTGATTTCCCATGTGAACATAGTACACAGTGACACGCATGGCTTTCACCATTCAGGGACCCATTCACTCAGCCACTCACTGTGCTCCACATTTCAGAGTAATTTTCACTCCTGACACCACAGCTCTGCCTACCTGCCAGTTTCTGCCTTTTCTCCTGAATGGGTGATTTGTAAAGCCATGTTCACCTCAACACTCAGAAAATTTACTCAGGAGTGAGCTTGCCAGGTGTTTGAGCTGTCAGTTTGCTCTGTGCTTACGAACTTGCTCAGCTAGCCATACTCAGCCAGTTGACTGAGCCAGCTGAGTTACCACTGGAGTTATGGTGCCACATATATGATTGCTATTATTAATTTGTGACTTTCAGCAACAGAAAATTGGTATTTTACATTTTGCTCAAAGCTTGTTTCTGGTACTAATTGTTTTTCTGAAACAAACAAATTAAAAACACTTGCACATAGCGAAATTGCATGATTAAATGACTATTTCTTTTTTTATGTCACATGACTGGTTGAAAAAGGAATCTGTGATTTGAACTCACATCCATTCTTGTTGTCTCCTCGAGTTATATTTTGTAAATTTGGATACACATCTTCCAGCTTTTTCTTGTCCTGTTTGTGCTCACTCCTTCCTTTCACCATGCTTCATAAACAAGCTGCAGTTGTTTTACGGGCTGGAGGTCGCTGATTTGTCTGCCTCTCCCTGTAGGTCACTGAGGTTACCATGGCCCCGGAAGCATCAAGCTTTGAAAATGAGAAGCCCCGCTCGGCTTTCCCGCTGGCGACCGGGAGCACCCCTTGCCCGCACCCGCCCTGATGATTAATGCCACCCCCGTCCAGCCACAAACCTTTCTGCCTCAGATAATGCCAGGCAGCAAGCGCGGCTGACACATTTAATGTATAATTAAGTAGAAAAAGTCAGCACTGGCTATGCAAATTTTTTAAAATGATAAATGACGCTGTACAGCAGCAGGGATTGATTTGGTGTAAATGAAACTAATTAAGGAAATGTCAAACATAATTAATAAAACAGGTTTAAGCTGCAAAACATTGTCAATTGAATGAATGAGGAGGCATTGGCTCCCATTGTTCAGGCTTTATTTAGGTCTTGTGTTTAGCTTGTTCCTTGCTCCAGAATGCTCTCTCCCCTCCTCACTCCCTCCACCACCAATTCCCTGAGAGAGGGAAAATAAATTTGCTTGTCTCTCTGCTGACTGTAGAAATTAATTGCTGAAATCTTGTCCCATCCAAGTGTTACATTCACACGCAGGACATTAACATAACTAATTTGAAAGAGCTCAAATGACTGCATAATGGAGCTCCGTCACCATGCATGACAGTCGGTGGTCATACCAAATTAGCTTGGTTTTATAATTGAAAAATTTCCCCCCCCCTTTCTAATTTTTACACCATTTCCCTCTTCTTCATCTACTTTTTTCTCTTTTTCCTTGCTCCTCTCCTGGTTGTTTTGTTTTCTTGATGAGAACAAAGGCTCTATAATTTACACACACAAAAAAAGTGCTTGACCTATAATTAGAGAAGGGGAGTGAGAGGAGAGGGGGGGGTGTGCCAAGTGGTGGTGGTAGTCAGATCCTTAGTCCTGGTAATGATGCTGGAGACCTTGTGGCCCCCGGGGAGGCAGAAGACTAATGGGTTGGGCTATTTTTATGGGGGAGCAAAGCAATGGGCCACCAGCCGCTGGGATGCTGGTGCCTGGGTACGGTGCAGAGCAGCAGGGGCTAGCAGGGGGCTAGTGGGGGGCAAAGGAGGGTGAACACTCAACCTGCCAAACTGCCAGCTCTCAGCCCTGCCCATCAGTTCTGTATGTCAGCCTCATGCACTGCTGTTGGCCTTTGTGCCCCTGTGCCAGCCGCTGCCCTTGTCACAGAGAGAGAGGGAGAAAACCGGGTGGGTGGGTTGGAGGGTGGCAGAAACATCTGCCACTCTGAGGATAATAGAAGACTCAAAGATACAAAGTGAGAGCAGTCTCACTGTGAAGTTTGGTTTCTTGATACTCAAATATGCATTAATGACCACATGAATACTACAGCAAAGACAAGATTGACAAATACTTACACAGTTATCCCTGGCCTTTGAGCCACAGTGGATGAAACAATACACATGTATTAGGATCCAGCTCAGTGTTGATCACTGTAAACTAACAAGTTACTCAACTTTAGCCATCTAAAGTTTGCAGCAGTCAACTGGAGGTTTATATCCCACTCGTTTAGCACTTTTATCATTTAAACTTAAAAACTATAAATGCTGCTATGGCTGCAATGTTTGATCTGAACCTGGTGCTATTACGGATTTTGTTAATGTGCTTGTGTGCAGAGTGTTGCAGAAGACGAAGATCCACGGCTGCCAATATTTTTGTTTTGGATATACACACTCTAAACACCGCTATTTATCATACTCCCACATAACAATCCTCAAGAGTCAAAAGACCAAAAGAAAACAAAAACAAGAAAACAATAGTAACCAGAGCAAAAGAAAAAAAAAAACAAGAAAATAAAACTCGGGAACAGTCACAGTCTTTATTCCTATTGCATTTTCATTCTCATCTTTATTTCATTATTCCATTGAGGACTCTTATGCTTGTAAAGTAAACTTAAATCCTGGACTCCTGTATGGTTACTGTATTGTTATGCATGCTAGTAACAGCCTCAGAGCAGCCATAGCCCAAACGTCAGCTACAAAGCTAAGATGATTTTTACAGCAGTGCTCTGTGCGCTACTGCTGTATTTAAGGATTCTGTTTAAATGCACAGCCCTGTAGTAGATATCCTTTCAGTAAAGTATTTTTGTTTCTTCTTATTCCTGTGACCAGAGAAAAAGCACATAGACTGGTAATTAGCAGTAGTTCATAATGAATGTGGTCAGTCCAGTGAGCAGTATGTTGTGAGCTGAGTTCAAGGATGTCATTTCATGTAAATTATTACCATATGCATTTCTGCAGAAGCACTTAAATGCTTATAATATACTTACATATTTGCACTGTCTTGTTCTGTAGTAAAGAAACTCGATGCTGACTGCACTATATACTGTACATACAGTAGGTAAATGCATACTTTATCATAGTTTATAAAAATGTATTTGTTGATAAAAGTGCTAAACGAGTGGGATATAAACCTCCAGTTGACTGCTGCAAACTTTAGATGGCTAAAGTTGAGTATCCTGTTAGTTTACAGTGATCAAACAAAAGTTTAAATGCCCTACATGTAGACACATATACCAATTAAATAAATAGTAACATGCAATATTATTACCAGCAATACCTGTGTCTTAATTGCCCACTGTACAGTATATGATGTGATTTTGATAAAATCATGAACATTTACATTACAATAAGTGTTGCACTGGTGTTCATAAATCCCCCCAAAAGGTGCACTACTTCTCATAAAAATCAGTGACCTGTTTTGCACATTTTTCCTAAAGTTTCCAAGTAGTTTTTCACCTTTCATGTTATTTCATTTCACACATTCTGCTACAACTCTTTTATACAACCCAGCCCTTAAAATGCCAAGGGTCATAAGTCAAAAATATGCAGCACGGATTACAATTTATTACCCCACATTTGTTGATAATTTTTCTCTTTTGACAAGCTTAGGTTAATCATATAGCCTACTCTATAATGCATGAGGACTCCGTTGGCTTGATGAGTAAAGTCCATGGCTATTGGCTGTTACCCCTGTGGTGTTTGAGTTCCCATAAGACCAATAAGCCTTGTCTGTGTTCCAACATGACTGGAGCCACAGCAGGAACAGGTAGAGGACCAGGTATTTTTAGAAACCATACGCAAATGCATCAGTGCCATATTGGATTGTTAGTGCAAAGGGGTGACAGTTAAATACATGTACATGGAAGGAGAAATATGTAGGCTTCTCCCTCTCTTTTGAGACAAGTCTAATCAGTTAGCCTCCTCTCCTCATTTCATTTGAATATATTCATCTTGGACTTAGACTTAAGAAGTGTGTCTCCCCTCACATTTATATTATTCCTTCCCACTGAAGGCTCATTATTTTACAGCAGGGTGTGTGAGAGGTGGCCCCAGTCTCTGAACTCTCTGTCAAGGCTGTATTAATCAAACTTCACACAGCAGGGAAGGGTCCACCCACTGACATGGCACTGCTAACTCTGCTTTGGGGACATAAAGGAAAAAACAGAACCTAAGCTGTTAGTGTGAAACAAGAACAACTTTTGAAGATTACCACTATTAAATATTTTTACAGTAACCCCATGCCAAAGCTCGTCTCAAATACAGACCATGCTTTTATTATATTTTGTAGCATTGCCCATTCATTTCAATCAGTGTCTCTCACATTAATTATCCTCATCTTCTTTTCTCCACAGTGGACAACAGGATCTTTGCATGGGGAAATGGCACCAGTGGACAGTAAGTACATTTCAGAAGTATAAAAGATCGAAATGTGCAAAGTGAACAGTGCTGCTCAGTCATTTGGCTGCCTCACTTTGACAGTTTGTGAAACATGAGAGGACATAGTGATGCCAGCTGTCCATAAAAGTTCAGCTGTCCTTGGTTAGTTTAGTTTAACGCAGTAGTAATTCAAACGTCTTATTGTCTTCTGACACTATATTGTACAGCTGCGTATAAAACAGCTAAAAGGCACAGATAAACAGACATACACACAAACATAAGTTGTCTTCCTCCTGATGAGCTTCCTTGTTAAAACTTCTGCAGCCAGTAACCAGTCTGGTTGTAATGACATCTAAGGGGCCTGAGGGCTGCAGTGATTCAGCGACCCTCTGGTAGCAGCAGACAGCAGCATACCAGACCTCAGAGAAATACATAAAAGAAACAAAGGCATCACTTCTGAGTCTCTCATCATCTCCCATTGTCCCTTGTTCTCTGTCTCTGACTCTATTTCTCTGTCTGTCTCATTCTCTCTCTCTCCTCTCATGATGCTTTGACCCCTCTAAGCAGGTTGAGGCTCTCTAGCGGGGAGCTTATAGTTGGAGGAGCCTATAGTTGGAGCTCCACAACACCCACTTGAAGAGCAAAGGGTGAACATCTCCCTTACACAACTGGCACTCTGATATCTGAAAACTCCTCAGCTCTCCTGTGTCTCTCACTGGAGGCGAGAGAGGAGAATAGTACGAGAGAGCTGTGTAAATTTAAACTGGCAAACTTTCTGATGGAAATAGCAGTGACCCCAGAGTGGTCTTGTCTTGAGATGAAGCATTGTTGTAATCAATACAGGCTCTCGTGGGGATGGCGGGCGAGGACCTTTCGTTCCCCGTTTGTGGAAATAATGGAGAAGACTGTTTGTTATTTTTCCCAGACATGCCGCAAACTAGCAGATATGGCCGGGGCATTGCAGGTTATGACGCTGGCTCAGGGAAACAAATACAAAGAGGAGCATTTTATCAAGAAGCAAACAGCAGAGTTCTGTTTGAAGCTACTGGGAGCTCACAGGTCACAGGGGTGCTGGGGCTGCGTTTGACCAGCTCATCTTGAAACAGGGTCTTGGATGTTCTTTCTTCATTCGCACTAGGGACACAGACACAGCAACACAACTTTCAGTTAAGGCCTATATAAAGTCATTTGTACAGCTACAGATTGAGTTAGTTTCAGTTATTATTTCTTCCCATGGAACATAACACTGACCTCACTGATATATGCCTGCTACAAATACTGTAGATGTGACACTTGGTGGAAACATGCCAGAAAGACAGCACAACAGTTTGGCTGCTGTGGTGCAAGCCAAATTTGATATTTACTGAGGTCTCATGATACTTAAATGAGAATTACCTACTCCTGCCTCAATGTTAATAAGCTAATTTTGTGAATTTTTAGGTCGGTGAAAGTAAAATGATTGAACATTTGGTGTGGTGAACTGTGTACCATTGTTATGCATTACATCAAACAAACATCAGAATGTAACACATACTGAATTGTCCAGCTTCCTCTAAAGTCTTGGAATGTTCGCAACATGTGAAGAAACTGTCAAATTATCATTTCTATCTGCATTTTTTGTTTAAGACTGGGTGATGGAGAGCGGCAGGTAAAACCCCAGCCAGTTGAGGTTAAGCTGCCACAGGAACTGAACATTCAAGGAAGTGAAGCAGACGTGAGTGTCGTCAATGTCGTGGGTGCGGCCTGTGGAAGCAGACACTCCTTCATATGGACTGACACTGGACAGGCCTACAGTTTTGGGAACAACTTTTACGCCCAGCTGGGCTACAACTTTCAGAGGGCTAACTTCAAGGAACACCAGGTATTGGGATAAATCAACCAAATCAAAGCAAAATACACAATTAAAACGGGTACCTTCTGAATATGTGAAACACACTGAGTTTAGCTTAACACGTCTAAAAATCATCCTCAAAATGTGCACTCATCACATTAAAACCCATGTGAATTTGTAATGCCGCCATAAAACATCTACATAATATCTACAGTAGAATATCATCACTTTTAAATTCATTGTTATTAAAAGAGACAGAGGGGGCTGATACAGGCAGGCCTGTACAATCTGTCCTTACATGGCTTACTATACAGTAGCATGTCGCTGAACCATACAAATCCTAAATTAAGTGCTGTGGAATTGAAATTGGCTCTCTTGTGAAGTGTTCCACTTGCATTTGAGCTTAATTTTGCCTACTCATATCATTTGATTCAGTCCCTCAGTCCCTCTTTTGCTTGCTGCAGCCCGTCGCTCCCTGTTCCTTCTCATGCAAAATAAGCCCATTTACCGCAACGTGACAGTGTCTAGGTGAGTGATTGCCACTCAACATTTGATATATGGGTATGCGCCTCTGTGCGCATGTGTACTGGATATATTATATCTCAGAGAGATTTTCCCAGTCTCTTGCAGTTACATCAGTGCATTGTTATCCATTAAGGCTTTTTATACTCACACATTATAATGGATGGATTAAAAAAAGAGGTTAAGTTTTTCTGTCTTCCAAAATATTATCACCCAAATGTTAACGGATTTTCATACATCTTGATTTTCCCTGTACTAAAGACACTCACTGTCAAAGCCTTTTGATATTGCTACTTAAGTGCTTAGTCAGTCAGTCAGTAATTTGCTTTCAGATAACATTTTACTTCAACAGCAGTGTTGTCAACCACTATTTTTGCCTTACACAGTGAATTGTTCTGCTGCTGTTCTTTTTAATATTCAGAATACTGTCCTGTTGTTCACATTGTTCCAGCAGTTACATAAGATAAATTCTCTATGAGGTCTTAGGGTTCATTCAAGACTGGTCCCGCACTGAGTGTGGGCATAGAGAGTATCTCGACACCTGGCAGCAGAAAAGAGGCCCATGGGGCCAAAGCTCTCGCTTCTTCCCCCTGATAAAGGGCCACTGGGATCTGCATAGCTGCACCCAGCCCTCGCCGCTCATACAGAAGGGGGGACATGACGCAGCAAAGGCAGAAAAAAGGACCTGGTGGTATGTGTATCACAGAGTCACCCTGTCCTTCCATTCTCTTATTGCCCCAGATAGAGCCCCCAAACCTGGCCCTCTCCCTTGTATAGCATCAACCTTCATCTTCCTTCATCCCTATTGCCTCCCTGTGTGCATTTCTTTTTTCAGTAGGTCCAGGCAAGCTGCTCCACCTCCAGCTATCCCCCAGACTCTGTACTATACAACGCTGGCTGTTGTTGTAAAGAATCTGTAGGGTGGAACTGTCGACTTCACCCCTAAGGCTCAGTTTCTCCTTACCATCTGAAACAGAGTGGTACAGTAGCAGAGCGCTGAGATCTGAGAAACATTATATTCTGTGCTTTACTGGCCCAGTTATAAGGTGTTGGGATTCTGCTCACACCTATGAGCCTTTTGTTCAGGCCCACTATGGCAGTTCACCTGCAACAGACAAGGTTAGACAGCGTGCCTATTTAATGTTTTGATTGACATTATTTTAATGTCACACCATGGGGAGGTATGTCTGAGAACAGAAATGAAAGTTAATCTGATTTCTTCCCCCCTGTTCTCATGTCTTTGCCCTCTCTCTCTCTCTCTGCTCATTAGGACATTGACATTGTCATTTTCTCAAAGTTTTGAGGGATGTGTTTGAATGCAGATAGTTCAGTCCCTTTCTAGTTCTCCGTGCACTGCTTTATATAGGCATTTGGAAAAGAATTAGAGGGCACTGGTTAAATTAATTTGTAGTATCTTACTTGTATCATATACTATGTTGGTTTTGTGTGTATGATTTTTTTTTTCCCTCAGAGACACAGCATTAGCTCTGTCTCCAAGTAGGTTAACATCGCCTGGTTGAAAATGTACCACCCATTGTCTGTACTGTAGATTCGACAACACACGGCAAAAAGTGACTGTGGGAGCATGAAAATAAACTGTTCCTGAGTGTGACACGTGTGCAGCTTGAGCTTGGCACAGCATCCGTGTTCAGCCTGGCTGAACACAACTTGTTTGAATGTCATATTTATCCCTGTGTTTTGTCAGAAAATTAACTTCCTGTGAGTTTGCGGCAGAGATGAACATATGGCCACAGCTCTCTGGAGATGACAGCCTAGCAGAGCGGGAGCTCGCCGGTGCCGCTGCCCTGCTCTGGCGGCAGATGCTCCGGGCTTCTCCGCGATTAAGTGGAGATCATCACTGTTTTCTTTGAGCACCGCTGTGCCTTGTACTCTGAAGTGTTCCGTTAATCACTGCCTGCCTCCCTGCCTTTTCCACACAAGCTGCCAAAGCACTCATTAAGTTTGAATCTCCCTCTCACCACTTGCTTGCTCGCCAGCTCAAAACATTGCGTGACTGAGTCTTAGCCCTTTCTACAGGAACACAGTGGTTTGTGGCACCTGTTTGCTGGAGGGATCATAAAAGCCATAATGTTTTGTGTACACTTGTTTGAAAGGTATATGCAATTCCATCTCTGACCCTCTTCTGCTGTTCATTCATTTTTAAGGCATTGTGTACATATTGTAAAATATGTGTCCCTTTTTGTGCTACTTAATGTTTTCTCTACTGATGTGCTCTGTGTTTGAGTTTCTCCCCAAGCACTAAGATGCTGCCTTGTTTCCAGTACAGGCCCCTGAGGAGATTGAAGCCTTTTCCACGCTTGCCTATATATATATATTTATATATATATATATTTTTTTTTTCCACTGGTGCCTCCGCCTTTTCTTTCAGCATGTTATTAGGAAGCATTGCTACTCACATTTACAGTTGTCAAACACTGCTCTTTTATTCTGTGTGTGTGTGTGTGAAAGGTATATTGAGTTTATAGAACCAGAATTCAGGAATAATGCAATTCGCAACTCCAGTCAAAGAGAAACAAAAAAAGATAAAAATTGAATCTTTGTTAGCCCCCCTCTTCCAACTCCACCAACCCCAGTATCACACATCCAGTTGTGTATATCTCCTACACAAGCAGCCATCCATTGTTATTGTTAAACATTGTGACATGCTTTAACCTTGATTGATCTTGATCTGCGACACAAATAATAATGTGATTACAGGCTTTTCTCTGCTTCTCTCTTCACAGCAGTGGACAAAAACATTAGATATTTCCTTTCATGTTAATCGCCTTGGTTGGAAGTATACCTTAGTGCACCGATAGGCCTCAGTAATGCCTCCTTTCTTCTAAAAAAATAAATAAATAAAGTCCAAAATAACCTATTTGCAGCACACCCACACACACACACACACACACATTGCTTAGCTCTGTAACACCGTTATTCTGCACCCATCAAAGCCTGGCTTGCTTGTCTTGCTGCAGCGATCATTCCCTCACAATAGCAGGATGGCATTACTGTGCTTTTGAAAGCATCTACATGGCAAAGCAATAACATGCACCTTGTGAACACAGGATCCTGTTCATTGCAGGTTGGATTTCCTGAATAAAGCAGTGGGGAATAGATCCCTATGCCATCGCACTTGGATATACAGTAGATACCCCATTTTCCTAATCCTACAAGTTTACAATTGAAGTTTACTTTACAGTCTGCTTCTTAATCTTGTCTGTCAGGCTGTCAGGAAGGCACCCGTGAATGTATGTGGTTTTCCGTGCTGCATCTGTTGCTCGTCAGACACGCTGATTAGTGCCAGTTTGCCTCTTTTTCAATATGTAGATACCAGGATAGGAAGCTGGCTCTATTCAGTGAGTCCAAGCACCAAAATAGCAATTGCTGCTCTCAATCAACTATGAAGAAATTGGTTTGCATTGTTGGAAGAGGTTGATTAGTGACTTTTTTGAAGAGGCTCTTGAAATTACTTTCAAATCAGGCTGAGCTGACGGACAGCTGGTTCAGTGTTCAATCTACAGTGCAAGGTCATCAATAACTAGCAATGTTATTTATATATAAAAGCATGGTTCATACTGTATGAGTGCCATGTATTTGTACCCCCTGGACCCTCATATTGTTATTCAACACAATAAATGTGTCTACTCGGAGTCAAATCTATTCACAACTGTACAAATTGCCGCTGTGCTGCTGGCAACGTACAGCTAATTTTTAGATGTGGAAATTCCTTGTCAGGAGCAGCCAAGGGAGGAGATGTCAGTTTGATGCCACAAGTATGTGCGGGAGCATAAGCGTTCGCTGCGCATCGGTGATGGTGCGTTTTATTTCAACACTGACCACCGGTGATGCCAACCCTGTAGTCCTCATATGAGCTGCCTCGTGAGATGCAACCATAGTAGACGGCCTCCCCCACATCTCACTCAGACTGATGCTGCTGAGAGATCGGGAGAAAGTAAATGAGAAGCTGTCAGACAACAAAGTCGCTCTATAGTCTATACTTCTATCACATGTCTATTGTTATGCTGCAGTTACAAGCTAGGCAGTATGTGGGAACTCAGTGTGGGTGTACAGCGACCTAGACTACTATACACATCTCCCCTAGGGGCACCTCAAAGAATGCTTGTTCTGTTCCTCCTCTCAGGCCCTGGGCTCTGCTGGAAAATGAGAAGCAATGCAAGTGAGAGACAGGGACTAAAAGTAGTCTCAGCTGTGTAGGAAGGCTAACCTGTGCCTCTGGAGATCCCAAGTCTTTTCAGAAGAACCCAGACAAACCCCATCTCTCTAACTCCTCACTCCCTCCTCTGACTTGTTTATGACCAGAGTGCTGATATTGTTTACTATGATGACTTCTGCACTCTGGAACTTACTATAGGCATTCTTCGTTGTTCGCCATTCTTTTTGCCACTAGATGTTGTGCAAAGTTTGCACTTGAAAAATGCATTACTTTCTCAGTGTGAATGAGACAATATGGTGTTTGTGACCTTGTTTCAGCTCGACTCATATGCCCTAATGTTTCCCAATATGCCCCCAGTGTATTTAATGCTGAAAGCACATTTATTACACATCAATAATTCTGTACATTTCCTTCTGGAAAACTAATTCTCATAATAGGATTTTGTCAATGTGATTTGAATAATGAACTCAAAACATCCCATTTTAGGCTACTTAACTAAATAGAATATTACTGATTGCAACACTTATCCATGGTTGGGGTTTTGGTAACCTTCTTTTCTATTTCTTGCCAACAGCCAATTTTCTCTCAATTAAAGCATGATATTAGCACTCAGTAGGGCATAAACAGAAATAACCGTACACTACTGAATATCATGCCTTGATTATGAGCTTAAGAGTGGGTGTACAGATGCATCCAGTTTCTATACTCCTATTAGAGTGCTGGTGTTTTTATGAAAGACTGAGGGAATCACTGTCTGCATGAGCAGGATTGCATGTCTATGTAACACTGGCTCACAGTTATCAGCTTTATTCAATTAAAACCTGTGGAATGAGAGGGCAGGGGGGAAGAGACAAAAGTCACAAGTATAGTAGGAAGAAAAAAAAATGTATCAATATATTGAGTCAGTCAGTGGTGATGCCAGTTGGCCAAAGTTAGCAGGAAGCTGTCCTAGTAAATGGCAGCAGCTGCTCGCAGTTCGAGAGAGCATGTCCCAGTCAGAGGAGAAAAGCGATGGCATCTACATTAATACTACCTTAATGGCCCATCTGGCGCTCCGTAGGTTCCCTGGCTGCACCACCGACTCACAGGCGTTTGACAGGCAGTCTCCAGCGCACCAGACGCGCATGGCATGCCAAATGGCGGGCAGACGCCTCTGTGGCGCACAGATCTGTCAAACTCTCTCTGACGCTGTAGTAACACAGGCAAGGGAAGTTAAGGCAAGTTTTCACACGTGATTGGTTCTTGACATGGATAGGGGGAGGACGGGGGCAGGAGGAGAATGACTCGCTTGTCTATCTCTCTCTTCTGCAACCTCCTCAACTGCAAACACACATACTGTATGCACAGAATTGCACACACACTCTCTGCGCACTAGATGCTAAGTAACCGTGACGAGATTAAACCTCAATGAGAAAGCCAGGTTAAGATTAGCCAGTGGTGGATTCAGTCTGCTCTGATGGCAAATGGAGATAACAAATGTTATTTTAGCTGCTAGTCACAGCCTCTCTTTGTAAACAAATATTGGAACAAATTGCTTCATTGGAAGAAATTGTAGAAGGTCTTATCAAAACACCACAGGGGTTTCTGGGTATAATTGGCATAATTGGTTGACAGAGCAGGCTGCAGTCCATGATGTGGCACAGGGAACCACTTAATGGGAACAGAATGATCACAGTTTTAGGTCTATAGATTACCTTTTCTGATACTTAAAGATTCTGTGCAAGA
This sequence comes from Monopterus albus, assembly GCF_001952655.1. Classification (NCBI taxonomy): domain Eukaryota; kingdom Metazoa; phylum Chordata; class Actinopteri; order Synbranchiformes; family Synbranchidae; genus Monopterus; species Monopterus albus. Next base: position 1,670,245 of record NW_018127903.1, on the reverse strand, counting down.
CGTGCATTACTTAATATGCAAATAGGACATTATAGGTTCCACTGAATATTTTACTGATGTGTCACAAAAAAACATAACTGGCTCTACACCCTTCTTTAAATTGTTACAGGTTAGATACTTTCTGTCAGTTATACAGTAATTTAAAAACATTTGGAGATAAAATAACGGCCTACTTACAGAGTTAAAGAGAAACTTTAACCATTTTTACCAACTGCACAGTTCTGGCACAATGTTGGTTTCTCTCAGAGCAGGGAACATTCTGTAGCACCCACCAGCATAGATCACAGTCCCATAAATCTGTATCACACTGCTGCTGGGAAACTATGGCTTCTCTCTATATGAGTAAACTACGCACAAAAGTACAGCAAGAGTACTTTAAAACATTTGCTGCCGTTCTTTTTCTCGCACTTTTTCTTAAGGACATTGTGAGAGATAGCAGCACTTCAAAACTGGAACGGAAGGCTCTTTAGAAAATGCATTTCAAATGGCTTATCCAGTAGGTAGCCCCAGAGGACACCTCAGGGATAAACCTTGGCAAGAAAGGAAGATAGAGGGGGGGAAAAAGTGAAGCTGGAAAGAAGACACAGCTGTGACTAAAACAGTAGAAATACAGAGAGAAAAGGTATCTTCTTAACCTGCCGACGCCTCTTCACAGCCACCACAGCTCTCCATATCAGTATTCACTTTGTGAACATTCTGCTGCGTACAGGAAAAACCTAGATGCACTGATGTCTCTTGCTCCAGACAGTCTCTTATTTAGACATCTGGTGCAGGTGATTTCTATATGACTCACACCATTGTTAGACGCTGTCCCGTTTTGTTGTTTGCTGTTAGTGTGGCTGATGTTGTTCTCGCATTTAATGTAAATCAGCGGAATGATGGAAAACTGCTTGATAGAAAGAGGTGTAATGTTTCATTTTTAACCAAATTAAACCAAACCTGCTGAATGTACTATGTCAAAGAGTGCAGCGGGACAACGGCTGCTAATGTTTGAGTGCAAGAAGGTAAAGAGATAGAGGAGAGAGGGAGGAAGGTTGAAAGGAAAGAAGAGAGGAAAAAAGAAGAATCAGCAAAATGGGTATGGAGAGATTGAGAGAAAAGAGCAGGGAGATTTTTTTTTACTTTCACTCTCATTCCCAGATGTGATGTAGGCAAGACATGGCCTTTGAAGAGCTTCTGGCAAAATAGGCAAAATATGAATACACACACACTCTCTCCCATTCCCCTCTTTCTTATATATTTCCTCCTCTATCTTTCTTTTGCCACCTCTTTCACACTCTCTCCACATCTCCCTCTCGTTATCTTTCTCCCTGGGCATCTCCGTCACTTTAGTGGCAAGCCCAGCTGGGGGGAGGTTTCTGTAGTACTGCGAGTGAACCTCCACTGTCTCCTTCGGCACTCAGCTGTCCCTGCACAACACACAAATACACATACTGCACATAGCTATGGTTACCTTGCTAACTTTGACTCAAACTATTTTCACATCCTCCTTTTCTACTTTTCATACACATTTACATATTCGACTAGGTCATAATCAATAAGCTAGAGCTTTACAAAATCTCACTTTTTAATTGAAGCTAATACTGCCAAACAGAAAAAAAGTTTGAATATGATTTTATATTCAGCAGTACCAAAAATGGACAGGACTCTTGACGCTGCCATGACCACAACTCTTTTTGTGCAATCTACTCTAAAGCCACTAGAGGGAGCTTATATTATGTTGTGGTCCCTCATGGCAGGAATCTCTTTTACAACACTGTTGGTCCAGCAAGGAAGCACAGTCTTTCAATTGCTCCCAGTTCTGTCCATAAAAGCCATCAGTTGTCCTGCAGTTTCATGTTTTTGACAACGCAGAGATCATACCCTCTAACCCAGACGATAGACCAAGACACATTGATGTTAGGAGTGTGCTTTTGTTAAAACAAATACAATAATCGCCTCTCCTGCTTCTTGTGTGAACATAGATATCAGCCAGTGTGAGTCTATATGTGCATGGCCAGAGGTGATAATTTAACAGTTGCTCAGAAGCTTGAGCAGGGTGTGTAATGACAATAACAGAGTGCATGCTCAGGCATGCCTTCAATCTGTTCCCCAAATGTAATGAGTCTGGGCAGAAGTCTGGTCATTTCAATTTGATCAAAAACAGTAGGAATTCTGCAAATGATTTATTATATCCTGTGGAGATTCATCAGTTACACATGTCAAAATGATGCTGAGCTGAAAATTAAAAGGCATCTTATTTTCTTAATATAGATGGAAAGTGGAAGCATGAACACAATTTAGTCAGGATGGTAGAGGAAAACTGTTTTAGCTGCTTTAATTTAGAGCATATTTCATGTTATTTGATCTTATTCCATCTATATCCATTTAATTCACACCATTTTCTCAAACATAATAGGTGAATATGTGACTGTGTGTGATTTGAATAAGAAACATCTTTCTATGTTATTTTTCAAAAATAGGATTAGATACTACCCATTATTTGATTTGCTGATGTGGACATGTTTACCACCAAAGTCCATTCAAACATTTGCCCTTATTTCATAAACTTTTGTTATTTTTTGTGATATATTGGAAAGTGGTAGATACACATGCACATGTATCCCTACCTTATGTGCACCTTTGCCCTCTTGCATTTTATCAGCTCCAAAATTCACAATTAAAACTGGTTCCTTCTGAGTATTTGAAACACACTGAGTTTAGCTTATCACTTCTAAAAATCATCCTCAAAATGTGCACTCATCACATTAAAACCCATGTGAATTTGTAATGCCGCCATAAAACATCTACATAATATCTACAGTAGAATATCATCACTTTTAAATTCATTGTTATTAAAAGAGACAGAGGGGGCTGATACAGGCAGGCCTGTACAATCTGTCCTTACATGGCTTACTATACAGTAGCATGTCGCTGAACCATACAAATCCTAAATTAAGTGCTGTGGAATTGAAATTGGCTCTCTTGTGAAGTGTTCCACTTGCATTTGAGCTTAATTTTGCCTACTCATATCATTTGATTCAGTCCCTCAGTCCCTCTTTTGCTTGCTGCAGCCCGTCGCTCCCTGTTCCTTCTCATGCAAAATAAGCCCATTTACCGCAACGTGACAGTGTCTAGGTGAGTGATTGCCACTCAACATTTGATATATGGGTATGCGCCTCTGTGCGCATGTGTACTGGATATATTATATCTCAGAGAGATTTTCCCAGTCTCTTGCAGTTACATCAGTGCATTGTTATCCATTAAGGCTTTTTATACTCACACATTATAATGGATGGATTAAAAAAAGAGGTTAAGTTTTTCTGTCTTCCAAAATATTATCACCCAAATGTTAACGGATTTTCATACATCTTGATTTTCCCTGTACTAAAGACACTCACTGTCAAAGCCTTTTGATATTGCTACTTAAGTGCTTAGTCAGTCAGTCAGTAATTTGCTTTCAGATAACATTTTACTTCAACAGCAGTGTTGTCAACCACTATTTTTGCCTTACACAGTGAATTGTTCTGCTGCTGTTCTTTTTAATATTCAGAATACTGTCCTGTTGTTCACATTGTTCCAGCAGTTACATAAGATAAATTCTCTATGAGGTCTTAGGGTTCATTCAAGACTGGTCCCGCACTGAGTGTGGGCATAGAGAGTATCTCGACACCTGGCAGCAGAAAAGAGGCCCATGGGGCCAAAGCTCTCGCTTCTTCCCCCTGATAAAGGGCCACTGGGATCTGCATAGCTGCACCCAGCCCTCGCCGCTCATACAGAAGGGGGGACATGACGCAGCAAAGGCAGAAAAAAGGACCTGGTGGTATGTGTATCACAGAGTCACCCTGTCCTTCCATTCTCTTATTGCCCCAGATAGAGCCCCCAAACCTGGCCCTCTCCCTTGTATAGCATCAACCTTCATCTTCCTTCATCCCTATTGCCTCCCTGTGTGCATTTCTTTTTTCAGTAGGTCCAGGCAAGCTGCTCCACCTCCAGCTATCCCCCAGACTCTGTACTATACAACGCTGGCTGTTGTTGTAAAGAATCTGTAGGGTGGAACTGTCGACTTCACCCCTAAGGCTCAGTTTCTCCTTACCATCTGAAACAGAGTGGTACAGTAGCAGAGCGCTGAGATCTGAGAAACATTATATTCTGTGCTTTACTGGCCCAGTTATAAGGTGTTGGGATTCTGCTCACACCTATGAGCCTTTTGTTCAGGCCCACTATGGCAGTTCACCTGCAACAGACAAGGTTAGACAGCGTGCCTATTTAATGTTTTGATTGACATTATTTTAATGTCACACCATGGGGAGGTATGTCTGAGAACAGAAATGAAAGTTAATCTGATTTCTTCCCCCCTGTTCTCATGTCTTTGCCCTCTCTCTCTCTCTCTGCTCATTAGGACATTGACATTGTCATTTTCTCAAAGTTTTGAGGGATGTGTTTGAATGCAGATAGTTCAGTCCCTTTCTAGTTCTCCGTGCACTGCTTTATATAGGCATTTGGAAAAGAATTAGAGGGCACTGGTTAAATTAATTTGTAGTATCTTACTTGTATCATATACTATGTTGGTTTTGTGTGTATGATTTTTTTTTTCCCTCAGAGACACAGCATTAGCTCTGTCTCCAAGTAGGTTAACATCGCCTGGTTGAAAATGTACCACCCATTGTCTGTACTGTAGATTCGACAACACACGGCAAAAAGTGACTGTGGGAGCATGAAAATAAACTGTTCCTGAGTGTGACACGTGTGCAGCTTGAGCTTGGCACAGCATCCGTGTTCAGCCTGGCTGAACACAACTTGTTTGAATGTCATATTTATCCCTGTGTTTTGTCAGAAAATTAACTTCCTGTGAGTTTGCGGCAGAGATGAACATATGGCCACAGCTCTCTGGAGATGACAGCCTAGCAGAGCGGGAGCTCGCCGGTGCCGCTGCCCTGCTCTGGCGGCAGATGCTCCGGGCTTCTCCGCGATTAAGTGGAGATCATCACTGTTTTCTTTGAGCACCGCTGTGCCTTGTACTCTGAAGTGTTCCGTTAATCACTGCCTGCCTCCCTGCCTTTTCCACACAAGCTGCCAAAGCACTCATTAAGTTTGAATCTCCCTCTCACCACTTGCTTGCTCGCCAGCTCAAAACATTGCGTGACTGAGTCTTAGCCCTTTCTACAGGAACACAGTGGTTTGTGGCACCTGTTTGCTGGAGGGATCATAAAAGCCATAATGTTTTGTGTACACTTGTTTGAAAGGTATATGCAATTCCATCTCTGACCCTCTTCTGCTGTTCATTCATTTTTAAGGCATTGTGTACATATTGTAAAATATGTGTCCCTTTTTGTGCTACTTAATGTTTTCTCTACTGATGTGCTCTGTGTTTGAGTTTCTCCCCAAGCACTAAGATGCTGCCTTGTTTCCAGTACAGGCCCCTGAGGAGATTGAAGCCTTTTCCACGCTTGCCTATATATATATATTTATATATATATATATTTTTTTTTTCCACTGGTGCCTCCGCCTTTTCTTTCAGCATGTTATTAGGAAGCATTGCTACTCACATTTACAGTTGTCAAACACTGCTCTTTTATTCTGTGTGTGTGTGTGTGAAAGGTATATTGAGTTTATAGAACCAGAATTCAGGTATAATGCAATTCGCAACTCCAGTCAAAGAGAAACAAAAAAAGATAAAAATTGAATCTTTGTTAGCCCCCCTCTTCCAACTCCACCAACCCCAGTATCACACATCCAGTTGTGTATATCTCCTACACAAGCAGCCATCCATTGTTATTGTTAAACATTGTGACATGCTTTAACCTTGATTGATCTTGATCTGCGACACAAATAATAATGTGATTACAGGCTTTTCTCTGCTTCTCTCTTCACAGCAGTGGACAAAAACATTAGATATTTCCTTTCATGTTAATCGCCTTGGTTGGAAGTATACCTTAGTGCACCGATAGGCCTCAGTAATGCCTCCTTTCTTCTAAAAAAATAAATAAATAAAGTCCAAAATAACCTATTTGCAGCACACCCACACACACACACACACACACATTGCTTAGCTCTGTAACACCGTTATTCTGCACCCATCAAAGCCTGGCTTGCTTGTCTTGCTGCAGCGATCATTCCCTCACAATAGCAGGATGGCATTACTGTGCTTTTGAAAGCATCTACATGGCAAAGCAATAACATGCACCTTGTGAACACAGGATCCTGTTCATTGCAGGTTGGATTTCCTGAATAAAGCAGTGGGGAATAGATCCCTATGCCATCGCACTTGGATATACAGTAGATACCCCATTTTCCTAATCCTACAAGTTTACAATTGAAGTTTACTTTACAGTCTGCTTCTTAATCTTGTCTGTCAGGCTGTCAGGAAGGCACCCGTGAATGTATGTGGTTTTCCGTGCTGCATCTGTTGCTCGTCAGACACGCTGATTAGTGCCAGTTTGCCTCTTTTTCAATATGTAGATACCAGGATAGGAAGCTGGCTCTATTCAGTGAGTCCAAGCACCAAAATAGCAATTGCTGCTCTCAATCAACTATGAAGAAATTGGTTTGCATTGTTGGAAGAGGTTGATTAGTGACTTTTTTGAAGAGGCTCTTGAAATTACTTTCAAATCAGGCTGAGCTGACGGACAGCTGGTTCAGTGTTCAATCTACAGTGCAAGGTCATCAATAACTAGCAATGTTATTTATATATAAAAGCATGGTTCATACTGTATGAGTGCCATGTATTTGTACCCCCTGGACCCTCATATTGTTATTCAACACAATAAATGTGTCTACTCGGAGTCAAATCTATTCACAACTGTACAAATTGCCGCTGTGCTGCTGGCAACGTACAGCTAATTTTTAGATGTGGAAATTCCTTGTCAGGAGCAGCCAAGGGAGGAGATGTCAGTTTGATGCCACAAGTATGTGCGGGAGCATAAGCGTTCGCTGCGCATCGGTGATGGTGCGTTTTATTTCAACACTGACCACCGGTGATGCCAACCCTGTAGTCCTCATATGAGCTGCCTCGTGAGATGCAACCATAGTAGACGGCCTCCCCCACATCTCACTCAGACTGATGCTGCTGAGAGATCGGGAGAAAGTAAATGAGAAGCTGTCAGACAACAAAGTCGCTCTATAGTCTATACTTCTATCACATGTCTATTGTTATGCTGCAGTTACAAGCTAGGCAGTATGTGGGAACTCAGTGTGGGTGTACAGCGACCTAGACTACTATACACATCTCCCCTAGGGGCACCTCAAAGAATGCTTGTTCTGTTCCTCCTCTCAGGCCCTGGGCTCTGCTGGAAAATGAGAAGCAATGCAAGTGAGAGACAGGGACTAAAAGTAGTCTCAGCTGTGTAGGAAGGCTAACCTGTGCCTCTGGAGATCCCAAGTCTTTTCAGAAGAACCCAGACAAACCCCATCTCTCTAACTCCTCACTCCCTCCTCTGACTTGTTTATGACCAGAGTGCTGATATTGTTTACTATGATGACTTCTGCACTCTGGAACTTACTATAGGCATTCTTCGTTGTTCGCCATTCTTTTTGCCACTAGATGTTGTGCAAAGTTTGCACTTGAAAAATGCATTACTTTCTCAGTGTGAATGAGACAATATGGTGTTTGTGACCTTGTTTCAGCTCGACTCATATGCCCTAATGTTTCCCAATATGCCCCCAGTGTATTTAATGCTGAAAGCACATTTATTACACATCAATAATTCTGTACATTTCCTTCTGGAAAACTAATTCTCATAATAGGATTTTGTCAATGTGATTTGAATAATGAACTCAAAACATCCCATTTTAGGCTACTTAACTAAATAGAATATTACTGATTGCAACACTTATCCATGGTTGGGGTTTTGGTAACCTTCTTTTCTATTTCTTGCCAACAGCCAATTTTCTCTCAATTAAAGCATGATATTAGCACTCAGTAGGGCATAAACAGAAATAACCGTACACTACTGAATATCATGCCTTGATTATGAGCTTAAGAGTGGGTGTACAGATGCATCCAGTTTCTATACTCCTATTAGAGTGCTGGTGTTTTTATGAAAGACTGAGGGAATCACTGTCTGCATGAGCAGGATTGCATGTCTATGTAACACTGGCTCACAGTTATCAGCTTTATTCAATTAAAACCTGTGGAATGAGAGGGCAGGGGGGAAGAGACAAAAGTCACAAGTATAGTAGGAAGAAAAAAAAATGTATCAATATATTGAGTCAGTCAGTGGTGATGCCAGTTGGCCAAAGTTAGCAGGAAGCTGTCCTAGTAAATGGCAGCAGCTGCTCGCAGTTCGAGAGAGCATGTCCCAGTCAGAGGAGAAAAGCGATGGCATCTACATTAATACTACCTTAATGGCCCATCTGGCGCTCCGTAGGTTCCCTGGCTGCACCACCGACTCACAGGCGTTTGACAGGCAGTCTCCAGCGCACCAGACGCGCATGGCATGCCAAATGGCGGGCAGACGCCTCTGTGGCGCACAGATCTGTCAAACTCTCTCTGACGCTGTAGTAACACAGGCAAGGGAAGTTAAGGCAAGTTTTCACACGTGATTGGTTCTTGACATGGATAGGGGGAGGACGGGGGCAGGAGGAGAATGACTCGCTTGTCTATCTCTCTCTTCTGCAACCTCCTCAACTGCAAACACACATACTGTATGCACAGAATTGCACACACACTCTCTGCGCACTAGATGCTAAGTAACCGTGACGAGATTAAACCTCAATGAGAAAGCCAGGTTAAGATTAGCCAGTGGTGGATTCAGTCTGCTCTGATGGCAAATGGAGATAACAAATGTTATTTTAGCTGCTAGTCACAGCCTCTCTTTGTAAACAAATATTGGAACAAATTGCTTCATTGGAAGAAATTGTAGAAGGTCTTATCAAAACACCACAGGGGTTTCTGGGTATAATTGGCATAATTGGTTGACAGAGCAGGCTGCAGTCCATGATGTGGCACAGGGAACCACTTAATGGGAACAGAATGATCACAGTTTTAGGTCTATAGATTACCTTTTCTGATACTTAAAGATTCTGTGCAAGACGTGCATTACTTAATATGCAAATAGGACATTATAGGTTCCACTGAATATTTTACTGATGTGTCACAAAAAAACATAACTGGCTCTACACCCTTCTTTAAATTGTTACAGGTTAGATACTTTCTGTCAGTTATACAGTAATTTAAAAACATTTGGAGATAAAATAACGGCCTACTTACAGAGTTAAAGAGAAACTTTAACCATTTTTACCAACTGCACAGTTCTGGCACAATGTTGGTTTCTCTCAGAGCAGGGAACATTCTGTAGCACCCACCAGCATAGATCACAGTCCCATAAATCTGTATCACACTGCTGCTGGGAAACTATGGCTTCTCTCTATATGAGTAAACTACGCACAAAAGTACAGCAAGAGTACTTTAAAACATTTGCTGCCGTTCTTTTTCTCGCACTTTTTCTTAAGGACATTGTGAGAGATAGCAGCACTTCAAAACTGGAACGGAAGGCTCTTTAGAAAATGCATTTCAAATGGCTTATCCAGTAGGTAGCCCCAGAGGACACCTCAGGGATAAACCTTGGCAAGAAAGGAAGATAGAGGGGGGGAAAAAGTGAAGCTGGAAAGAAGACACAGCTGTGACTAAAACAGTAGAAATACAGAGAGAAAAGGTATCTTCTTAACCTGCCGACGCCTCTTCACAGCCACCACAGCTCTCCATATCAGTATTCACTTTGTGAACATTCTGCTGCGTACAGGAAAAACCTAGATGCACTGATGTCTCTTGCTCCAGACAGTCTCTTATTTAGACATCTGGTGCAGGTGATTTCTATATGACTCACACCATTGTTAGACGCTGTCCCGTTTTGTTGTTTGCTGTTAGTGTGGCTGATGTTGTTCTCGCATTTAATGTAAATCAGCGGAATGATGGAAAACTGCTTGATAGAAAGAGGTGTAATGTTTCATTTTTAACCAAATTAAACCAAACCTGCTGAATGTACTATGTCAAAGAGTGCAGCGGGACAACGGCTGCTAATGTTTGAGTGCAAGAAGGTAAAGAGATAGAGGAGAGAGGGAGGAAGGTTGAAAGGAAAGAAGAGAGGAAAAAAGAAGAATCAGCAAAATGGGTATGGAGAGATTGAGAGAAAAGAGCAGGGAGATTTTTTTTTACTTTCACTCTCATTCCCAGATGTGATGTAGGCAAGACATGGCCTTTGAAGAGCTTCTGGCAAAATAGGCAAAATATGAATACACACACACTCTCTCCCATTCCCCTCTTTCTTATATATTTCCTCCTCTATCTTTCTTTTGCCACCTCTTTCACACTCTCTCCACATCTCCCTCTCGTTATCTTTCTCCCTGGGCATCTCCGTCACTTTAGTGGCAAGCCCAGCTGGGGGGAGGTTTCTGTAGTACTGCGAGTGAACCTCCACTGTCTCCTTCGGCACTCAGCTGTCCCTGCACAACACACAAATACACATACTGCACATAGCTATGGTTACCTTGCTAACTTTGACTCAAACTATTTTCACATCCTCCTTTTCTACTTTTCATACACATTTACATATTCGACTAGGTCATAATCAATAAGCTAGAGCTTTACAAAATCTCACTTTTTAATTGAAGCTAATACTGCCAAACAGAAAAAAAGTTTGAATATGATTTTATATTCAGCAGTACCAAAAATGGACAGGACTCTTGACGCTGCCATGACCACAACTCTTTTTGTGCAATCTACTCTAAAGCCACTAGAGGGAGCTTATATTATGTTGTGGTCCCTCATGGCAGGAATCTCTTTTACAACACTGTTGGTCCAGCAAGGAAGCACAGTCTTTCAATTGCTCCCAGTTCTGTCCATAAAAGCCATCAGTTGTCCTGCAGTTTCATGTTTTTGACAACGCAGAGATCATACCCTCTAACCCAGACGATAGACCAAGACACATTGATGTTAGGAGTGTGCTTTTGTTAAAACAAATACAATAATCGCCTCTCCTGCTTCTTGTGTGAACATAGATATCAGCCAGTGTGAGTCTATATGTGCATGGCCAGAGGTGATAATTTAACAGTTGCTCAGAAGCTTGAGCAGGGTGTGTAATGACAATAACAGAGTGCATGCTCAGGCATGCCTTCAATCTGTTCCCCAAATGTAATGAGTCTGGGCAGAAGTCTGGTCATTTCAATTTGATCAAAAACAGTAGGAATTCTGCAAATGATTTATTATATCCTGTGGAGATTCATCAGTTACACATGTCAAAATGATGCTGAGCTGAAAATTAAAAGGCATCTTATTTTCTTAATATAGATGGAAAGTGGAAGCATGAACACAATTTAGTCAGGATGGTAGAGGAAAACTGTTTTAGCTGCTTTAATTTAGAGCATATTTCATGTTATTTGATCTTATTCCATCTATATCCATTTAATTCACACCATTTTCTCAAACATAATAGGTGAATATGTGACTGTGTGTGATTTGAATAAGAAACATCTTTCTATGTTATTTTTCAAAAATAGGATTAGATACTACCCATTATTTGATTTGCTGATGTGGACATGTTTACCACCAAAGTCCATTCAAACATTTGCCCTTATTTCATAAACTTTTGTTATTTTTTGTGATATATTGGAAAGTGGTAGATACACATGCACATGTATCCCTACCTTATGTGCACCTTTGCCCTCTTGCATTTTATCAGCTCGCAGAACATGTATTGCTATTTAATTATATTTTTTATGTCTTCGTCCCCTCCTAATAGGAGTGGGGTGACATGACAGTATGTGAACTAAAGTCCCACAGTTGTCCTGCCATAACGAAACATGATCATCCCTCTTAGGTTGCTAAAACAGGCTTGGCCGATGGGATTTGCAGTACTGTGTGCTTCTTGTCTCCTTTACTCCTCCTGGCCTTTTCCTGTGACAGGGCTGCAGATGATACAGATCCGCTGTGACATTTTACATTGTGCTCCCTAATTGCAGCAGCTGATAGTGTGATAGCTCACCATACAGCTGCATAGTTCCTCTTTTCTCACCCTTTGACTTTTTTCTCTCTTTCTTTTTTTTATTTATACTGGTTTCCACTAATTGCATTGCTCAGATATTCTCTGATGCCGTGCCATTAGATGTTTCTTCTTACTGTACAACTCTATCCGCATTCATTATGTGAAAAATATATTAATTTAACTGAAACTTTAAACAGATTTTCTTTACTTATTTATTAATTTATTTTTTATATTTAAAATCTTATTTCCAGCATCTACCTAAGTGGACAAACAGTGTTTCTGAGCCAGAGTGGTGTTGTCCATTTCTCCCTTGACTCTGGTGTTGTCCTTAAGTGTCTCCCACAGCCTGTGACTCCAGGAAAGCCAAGATAAACCTGTGTGACAGATGCAGTTCTAATTATACAGTTGTTTTTTAGACCATCGGGTTGCAGCGAAAAGGGAGCCAACCATTTGGGAAAGTGAAGGAGGATGGTACAGTATAGTGTAGGAAGGGTGTGTGTGTGTGTGTGTGTGTT